>NW_005370412.1:1670500-1685562 GCF_000412655.1 Myotis brandtii
ATACAAATTCATACTTGTGTGTCTGTGTGTGTACACACACACACACACACACACACACACACACGACGCAGAGTAAAAGATGTTCTTAGTCTCATTAGTTCTTTAATAATCCTGTAGGTAGGTATTATTATTCCCCTCTTGTAGACAAGGAAATTAAGGCTCAGAGAGGTTATTTTTAACCAAAAGGTTAAGTAACCAAAAAAAAAAGGTTAAGTAACCAATCCATAGCTAGAATATACAAAAACAAGAGGTCAGACCTAGGCTTGTCTAAGAGACATGCATTATTTTCTCCACACCACATTGCTCAAAATGTTTTCATGGATGTATTGTTTTATTTCTGCCTTTTTCTTAAATATTTGCCGAACCGGTTTGGCTCAGTGGATAGAGCGTCGGCCTGCGGACTCAGGGGTCCCGGGTTCGATTCCGGTCAAGGGCATGTGCCTTGGTTGCGGGCACATCCCCGGTGCGGGGCGTGCAGGAAGCTGATCGATCTCTCTCATCGATGTTTCTCTCTGTCCCTCTTCCTTCTTCTCTGTGAAAAATCAATAAAATATATTTAAAAAAATATATTCATCAAATATTTGACCCTAATGTATTGGAGCCTGATACTCTTTTCTAGTACTGCCTACCCTTTAAAAGTAAGTATAGATTTCACTGTATTTTAAGTCAGCCTAATATACTTCCCATTTTATAACTTTTTAAAGAGATATATACATTAGATTTGTTTCAAGATGGCTTTGTATTCTTCCTTGACAGCATAGTATTCTTGTATTTCTCACTGGATATAAGTTCGTATTAATGGAATTACTAATAAATTAGAAACTGTAAAATAATAACAAAGTGGTCTTTTTCTTTATTCTGAAACAAAAGTCTCCATAACATTTTGGTGAGAATTTACAGTCTTTGGAAGTATTTGGAAATATTACATTTATGTGGAGATTTACAGTGAGAAATCTCAACATGGAATAATATTATAATTTCAGAATTTTAATTTTATTATGTATCACTGTATATGTACACATAAACAGATATCAATATAGACATTAATTAACCTTTTAATACAAGTATAAGATTATAAGAAGTATTTTAATCATGTAAATCCAAAGCTTCTGTTTTGGTGGTGATGGTGTGTTAATTTGTTATGTGCATGTATACACGTGTGTGTGCATTTTTAAATGTTCTTCATACTACCTACTATTATTTAGCATCTAATATCAATAGTTTGATGGTGTTATTAAGAAATTAAATAAGCCGAAACCGGTTTGGCTCAGTGGATAGAGCGTCGGCCTGCGGACTGAAGGGTCCCAGGTTCGATTCCGGTCAAGGGCATGTACCTTGGTTGCGGGCACATCCCCAGTAGGGAGTGTGCAGGAGGCAGCTGATCAATGTTTCTCTCTCATCGATGTTTCTGACTCTCTATCTCTCTCCCTTCCTCTCTGTAAAAAATCAATAAAATATATTTTTAAAAAAAGAAATTAAATAACATTTAAAACCTAAAAAATAGCAAAGTTGTGCCTGCATTTGGTATTAACATTGCATCTCAAATAATCCTATCTCTTTAACCAAAAAATGTTTGGACAATTTAGTATATCACCATTTTAAAGTTTTAAAAATGTTTAACATTTTGGAATACTACAATTTTATATTATAAACCTAGATAGATAAGTTTTAAGTTTGATCTCCCTTCCCATCCCCCAAATTTGTATCATGTACAAAAGTTTTATATATTGAGAGATTGAATTTTTTAAATGTCTAGTATTTTGTACAATAGTTAACTAAATAATTTTTGTTACTATTTTAATCCTTGTGTCCTTTCTACATGTTGATTTTTATTCTGTAGGATTACTCTATATTTTTGTTTCCTCAGTACTGCACTAGATTTCTATACTTCCAAGTGCTATAGTCTTTGTTTTCTTTTCAGATCTATTTGTGTTGTAAAACTAGAGGTGACTATGTTAATTTGTCCTTTGAGATTCACTTGAGCTAAGATTTATTGAGCCTTTCAGGTTGCATTACTTAGCATAAAGTAATGCTGTAATCCTGCTGAAATCTTATAATAATAATGATTAATTATATGTCATCTAAAAATTTTAAAGAATTTATGCACTTTGAATGTGATTTTCCCAGTAAATTCAAGATTCCAAATCACTTAGTTTTTACTTCTTTTCTCTAGCATTTCTGCTGATCAATGTAAAATAATGAAATCGTGCAGTATTGTTATTGTTATTGGGCTGTGACTTAAAAAAAATACTGAATTCGAAGATTTTGTGATTTTCAAAAATAATTATTGGTGATATATATACACACATCTATACCTTTGTGGTATCTTCCAAAAAAATTTAAATTGGGAACGTTTTCCTTTAGACCACTGGTCGGCAAACTCATTAGTCAACAGAGCCAAATATCAACAGTACAACAATTGAAATTTCTTTTGAGAGCCAAATTTTTTAAACTTAAACTATATAGGTAGGTACATTGTTATTAACTTAATTAGGGTACTCCTAAGGTTTAGGAAGAGCCACACTCAAGGGGCCAAAGAGCCGCATGTGGCTCACGAGCTGCAGTTTGCAGACCACAGCTTTAGACCAACAACTAACCTCCTTTGGCTTTATCCGTTGTTTCCGGGATGCCTGATGGGGTGCTTCAGCTGACTCTCCCCTAAGTCATGATGCTGTTTTGTCACTTTTGGCTACTCTGAGTCATTCTTGTCTATTAGTAAGGTGTGCAGCATTCTTTCACAGTCTAGCTTTTTGCCAGTTGGCATCTAAGCATGTAAATCAACTCTGAGTAATGAAGTAATGGAAGAATTAACATTTGGTACAGAAATATGTTATGTTATAGGATATGTTAACTTAAAGAACTGTTTGACATTGTCCTTGGAACCCTCTCAGGTCAGGCCTTGCTACATGTATGTGTAAATTCCTAAAGTTTCAGCACATAATACCATGAAAAGCATAACTTTAGAATTAGAGATGTAAACAGGTTTCTGTGTTTGAGAGTGTGTACGTGGCTCTGTATGTGTGCATCTTTGAGAGGTTTTTAAGGAAACACATTGGTATTAACCTCTACTAAGGCTAAAAACCATGTATTTTTAATAATTAGTTTTCATTTTTGTGCTGTAGTCTTTTTACTACCTTATGCTTGTTGGAAAGAGTGAAGTGTCACTTATCTTCTTTTTTCTAAGATGACATTAATTTTAGATTATTTAAATAATTTAGGCTCAAGAAAATATACAGTTGCAAAGTGAACAAGACAGCAATTCTTAAGTTGCAAGTTTCTATTAAGTTATTTTGACAGGTTAATGCAAAATGCTCTGAAATTTAGGAAAACTTAGAATATACTTCTATTCAAATAACACATTTTTAAGAAATGGGTTTATTTTAACCAAAAAAATGGTTAAGTATTTTAACCCACCTCCACACAATGGCATTTGGCTTAAATGCCATTTCAATCACATACTTTAAAAATCTATTCACCATAACTTTACATAGTCTTTTAAAATATTTTTTATAGTAAGCACAAGCAAAGTGGCCTTTTAATGCCTGGATGTTATAAGATGCTTTGGATATAGCATTTGTTTGTATGAAAATAGTAAACGCTGTGCTGCTCCCTTTTCTAGGCCACTTTTTTTTCCCCCTGTGTACTGGAGTTCCTCGTCAACTGTGTAAATATAGAATCATGGAGGCTTGAGATTTTTCTAGGTATTTGAAATGTAATATATAACCTCGAATAAGTTGTTTCATAGATAGCCCTCATTTCATGCAGAGGCCTGTATTTAAATAACTCATATCATTGCTATTCTAAGTAGTGCTTTTGCAGTCAAACATCTGAAAGGTGATTGACTTTTTCCCCCGTAGCTCCATAATTTATAAGAAAACATAAAATGAAAAGACTAAACCAAGATGATTTTGGTGCATGGTTATAATCTTAATATCAGTACAGAGAATAAAGACTAAGTCTGTTCAAAATAGACTGGTTAACTAACTGATCAACTTAAATTTCATATCATAACTCCTTTTTATTGTTTAGTTTGTGTTTTTTGTGTTTTTGTTTTGCATTTAATTTGTAGGTGTTTGGTGTCTTTGATTTTATGTCCTTTGAGAAATTTATGATCAGGTACTTTATTTATGACATCGTAGCCTCAGCTTAGGCAATTGATTGAAATACAATGTAGGGCAATTTAGTATGTGTTTTTCTAAAAGCTTAAATTGGGAAAATGAACCAACAGTGCAAATGTGAGTTGTTTTGGAGCAAGGTAAGAAGGCATTGGCAGGTTAATTTCTTTATACTTCTTTTGGTTTTTTATTATTAGAATCTTATTTACAATATTTGATATAATTTGCTTTTAGAAATTTGTAGTGTATTGTCATATTTTAAAGTTGTTAAGGAAGATTATAATTCACTGAGATTATATATCTAGAAAAGAGTTTGTAAACTATAGAGTGTAATGCCAATATAAGTTATTTTTATTATTATACCAACTATAATATTTAACAGGGGCAAGAACTTTATTAATATGCTACCAAAAATAAATGGGATATAATGTTAGTGTAACTGGGGAAGTTAGTGATAACATAGCACATGATAGACTATGTTGGATAAATGACTAGGTTGAAATTATAGAGAAATTATTCAGAGGGAAAAGTTAATACATTTCCTTTTTTTGTGGCTGCAAACCCTGAATCATAAAGAACTGATTTAGTTAAGTCTTAATTCATATTCCTTTAATTTAGTGTTGGAAAATACAGCTTTTCTCCATATATATCGAATCTGTCAGCTGTATGAATTAGATTTTGTTAACCAAGTTGAAAATAAATGTTCATTTAAAAGAAATATATTACAAAGGTTTGGGTTTGAAACACTGAATGCTACAATGTTTTCAGTCTCTCTGTAGAGTAATCCTCTTGTGGACGCAATGCAGTTATTCCCATCACAATGCATGTGAAGTAAGACTCTCAGCTATTTGACACAATTTATAATTCGAGACCAAAAATATTAGTAACTTTGAAGCTTTACAGTTAGAGCTACTAGATGTTTATTGGTCTTTCAGTATTTAGAGTATGGCAGAGGTGAAAAAGAGAAAGAGTAGGTTGACCCTTGGGTACAATTAAAATACCAAATTTTAAAAAATACATGTTCAGGGTAATTGAAAGGAAAAAAGAGCATAAGAAGAAAAAGATTTTTTTAACAAATTGGGGGTTGACTTTCTAGGTGCCTGACCATGTATGGAAAGGTTCTGTGTTGGAGATGGCTATTTATTGATTGATTGATGACAGTATTACAGATGACCCCCTTTCCCCCTCCACCTAGCCCCTGACCCACCCCAGACCTTCCCCGCACATTGTCTATGTCCATGGGTTATGCATATATGCTCTTTGGTTGGAGGTGGTTATCTTAATGGTAAAAGACAATTTAAACTGGACACTGGCAGTGAGGCTAGATTGGCTTGGAGACAGGGTTCAGTGTTCTGACCGATACTGAAGCATTCTGGATGGAAATGCCAACTTTTCTCATATGCCAAAGTATATTTCTCATATATTTCCCTAACCGTGTGAAATATAATGATGGAAACCGGGTATAAGGAAATTGTCATGTTCTTGCCTTGTCCTTTTCTGTAACAGCTGTGGACAGAATAACCAGTGAAGATGTTATGATGCTGTATTTAAGCTCACTAACAGTTTAAGTATATTGACTCATAGGTAACTTCAAGAAATAGGGCAGACCTGAAAGTAACAGAATCCTGTAGTTTATTAATTAAAACTCCTAAAGGAAGGGTGAGAAATTACACCTGAAGCTTATAAGAATAAGCCATGCCCATAAGAAATACAAATGCCAATGACTAGTGAAAGATGCACATTCTCACTACTAATCAAGAAATGTAAGATAGAACAGGGTATACTTTCTTTTCAGCTGATAGGTTGACTTAGTAGGCTGCTGGCGAAGCATGAGGAAATCACAGGCATGTACGTTTATTGGAGTGTCAATTGACAGCAGTCGTGTAGGAGATGGTTTCTTTGCCTCCTAAAACCACCTATACATTTAGCCTCCTTTGGTGTGCGGACCAGCTTCAGCAGGACCTCCTAACCGAGCAGACTCATGGAAGCTTTGATTCCTATCCCTTCCAGGCTGGTGATGGGACGGGTGTGTGTGGTAGAAGCTCTATCTCCAGCAGCTGCTTGGAGGTGTTAGGTAGCAAGCCTGGTTGGGGTGGGGGTGGGTGGGCAAACTTTGACCATGGAAAGGCAGGAAATGGGAAGGAACTAGCAGTGAAATTGCTTTTCCTTTCTTCCTTTTTTGCCTCTTCTGAGACATTGTGGTTCATTTATCCTGTGTGACCTAGCTCAGTGAAGCCAGCTCAGTAACCGTACTGTCTTTTACTTGCTTTTCCTCCTTACCTGCCTTACCTCTCATTCTTCATATCCTGGTATTTCACCTCCAAAGATTTCCTGAGCTTGCAAGCTTTGCCTCAGGTTCTTTTCTTTAAGGAATATAGGCTAAGCAACTAACAATCCCACTTCTGAGCCTCTATTCCACAAAAGTATTTGGAAATTCTAGAAGATAGATGTATGTGGATATACACTGCAGTTTACCTTACTGAAAGGTTGGAAACCATCTAAATGGTCATCAATAGGGAAATGGTTAGATAATGATGTATAATAGAATACTTTCTAGCAATAAGAAGAATGGTATAGAAAGTTGTCCATGATACAGCATGTGAGATAACGTGCAGTTCATTATGCTTAGTTTGACCCCATTTTGACAAATTAAGTCACCAGACAAATCAGGTGTGTTTGTGCCCAAATGTGATTTTCAGAATTTTCCTCTGGGTAAATCTGTGACTACAAACTGAACCAGAGTTGCTTCATAATAAAGGATGGAAACAAAATATGAGACTATTACTCCATGGGATTTGGAGGGAAATAATGAAATATAACTTTAAAATCTATGTAGATTATACTTTTCCTTTAATAGTATTTACTGACATTATAATTGACTGTAAATACTTTCCTCTTCCTTCCTCTAAACTTGAAGCTCTAAAAGTTTAAGAAAACATATCTGTCTAGGTCACCATTGTACTCCTAGTTAGGAGGCAGTGACTGTAAATTGAAGTAATAGATAAATGAGAAATAATACATGTGTATACAGTGAAGTATAATATCTATTTCCTAGGTCATTTGTAGAACTATTGCTACTGAGCTTTTGGACATACGTTATGATGTTGCTAAAAATGCTTCAAAGCTATATAAGTAGAACCAACATTCTCAATTCATTTAATCAAACAATTTCATTTTATATGTTCGTACCATTCCATAAAGTGAGATAGTAAACCACCATTCTGTTTCCACATTATGCAGCTTAATTATAAACTCAGGGTCAGACCTATCCTGGGAGGCAGCAAACCAATAAATCAGTATTACAAATGATATGCCCCAAAGGAGTGTTTACCGGTTACTTTAGCCAACTTATAAATGCGTAGTTTAAGACCATTAGATGGGGTCTGGAATAAAGTGAATGGCCAGTTTTTTGGTATTTGTGAGTTGTTACCTCCGTTTTGCTGATTCTCAGTCTTAAGTTGTCACTGATAGTCTCTGTATAGGTGTTTCAGGTTTCACTTTTCAATAGTAAAAGCTACATAAACTTGATTATAACAACTAGGAAATAAAAATAAATCACTTAGAAGCAGCAAGTTTTCTGGATCATTAGAAAGAATTTCTTAAGCTTTTGGAATCTTAAGCTTTTCTATTATTTTTGGCATAAGTAAACTAATAAAGATACATCTTAATGAAGATTTCTCATAATTGTTTTAATAATAAAACAAAGTATTTTATTTAAATTTAAGTACACCCAAAAATACATCCTTAATTTCTTTCTCCACCAAGTCAAGAAAACCGAAGATGTTGGAAAAGTGCCAGGTTCTTGTTCAATGATCATTTATTTCACTATAATCAAACTGTGAAACCACTTACAGATCTCTTGATAGACTGCCAGTGACCACCAAAGCCTGTGAACTTAAAAACATTTAATTTAGGATACTAAAATACTGTTAATATTCATCCACATTAGGTAGTAGAACTATCTATAACTAGACTTAGATAAAAGGATAATAGGATAATTAGTTTGATGTACTTGATATTTTGTTTACTGTAAAAAATATGATGCCTCATTTTTGAAATATTTGAAAATGGTTAGCTGGAAAGACATGGTTTAAACTGTGTATTGATCATTGTTGCACTTTTATTATTTATTTTTTATTCATTATGTTAATAGTTTATTTCCTTTTTAAATGTTTTTAATGTTCTTCCCAATCATGAGATTCTGTAATTTAGTAGATGTTAAGGTAGCATGCAAAATATTAAATTCCTGTGAATTGCATTGTACTACTATGATATACCTACTGAGTTACAAAGAAAGATTTAATAATATGTTCATTTGTTCATTTACTTGTTTTTCTTCAATCAACTTGGCTGGCATTAGTGCTAGATTTGGGGATACAAAAGTAAAATAATCCTTTCTCTCGAGAGATCAAAATCTAGTGAAAGAGAAAAACCATTTAAAGTGGTCATTTCAGTGGAGTGTGAAGAATACTAATAACATTGTGAACAAAGGTCTGTGGAATCACAGGAATCACTATCTGCTTGTTTATAGCCATGGAGGAAACCTTTATGCTGGGTCTTACAGTTTGAGTAAACTTATTAGTGGAAGAAGAGGATGGAACAGGATTTTGTATAGAGGCAGCAGATAGAAGTATAAGGGAATCTATATATATAAAAGCCTAAGTGATTGAATGACCGTTTGACCGGTCACTATGATGTGCACTGACCACCAGGGGGCAGACGCTCAATGCAGGAGCTGCCCCCTGGTGGTCAGTGCGCTCCCACAGTGAGAGCACTGCCACTCAGCTGACTGATGGCTCACGGTGAGTGCAGCTGTGGCAGTGCAAGCCTCTCCCTCCATGGCAGTAGACGCAATGGGCTGGGATGAGCAGGAGTGGCGCAGTGCCCTGCTGGGGCTCGGGCTCCTCCCCGGCTGCCTGCTGCTTCACGCACTACATCCCCCGAGGGGTCCTGGATTGGCAGAGGGCACAGGTCAGGCTGAGAGACCCCACTGGTGCATGAAGCCGTGCACCAGGTCTCTAGTAGAAGTATAAAAAAAATTGGCATAAAGAAAATAGAGAGGAGCTTAATGTGTATCAGTCATTGGTTAGGAAAACATGGATGGGTAGATTAGGGTTACACTGTTATTTTAGCAGCATTATGAAGTTCTGTGTGAAGTGAAGAGACACTACCCTTTATAGTTCTTCTAAAAGAAAAACATTTTGCTTTTAAATTTTATAATTCATTCATATATTAAAAAATATTTAAATGCCACTACTTGGCAGACCTTATTACTTGGGAATTATTAATGTAATGATTTATACTTAAATGTAAGAAGTTTAGATATTGATCTAGAAAAATTCATCTATAGAAGAACTATGTCATGACATTATTTGAAAGAATAAAGAGGGTATAAATGGTGATGGAAGAGACTTGACTTGGGTGGTGAACACATAATATAGTATACAGATGATGTATTATACAATTGTATATCTGAAACCTGTATAATCTTATTAACCAATGTCACCCCAATAAATTCAATAAAAAAAAGAAAACTTATGTACACACACACACACACACGAGATAGCTTAGAAAAGTGTGAATGTATCTATAGTGCTTAAATTTTTTTATGGTAGATTGTTACAGGAAAATTACAGAGTGATAGGTAGGTAATATCCTTAAAGAAAAACTGTTAAATCTTTTTTGGAATTCTGAAGGTGATATGTTAACATACACTTATAATAACAGTGTAAATAAAAGTGCATTCTTAAGTAATCATAAAATATGTAAAATGTTCATTTTCCTTCCTATTGATTTTAGTGTGCTCATACTTAACAACATAGAGAAATAGAAAAAATTCTGTCAAGGATGTTTTCTGTTTTAAACTTGTAATGCCAACTGTGATATTTTTGTTTTACCAAGGTCTGAAGGATTCTCTTTCATAAACTTTTGGTATCCAATACAGTCTGTCTATTGGCTCAGCTCTATTGTAAGATAAACCTTATTTACTAGATTCTATCATAATTCATCTTAGCCTAAATGGCATGTCAGAAGGAATAACTACCACTGTCATCTGTAAGGGAACAAGCAGCAGATCCAGGGAAAAGGAAAACCTACTAAGGGTAAAGATATTATGGCGTGGCTGACAGTTCAAGTTACCAGTTTTAGCTCACGCCTTGAGTATTGACTATACTACACACAATTCTTTCAGATTAGTGTGTGTGTGTGTGTGTGTATGTGTGTGTGTGTTATCTTTTAGGATTACAGAACTCTTAGACATTATTCAACATAGGCTGGAAGTATCCTTCCTTCTGACAGTTTTGGAAGTGATAAAATAGATCCAGGTTAGGCTATCAATTAATAATAACTTACAAAATAACTTCATGAGTTTCCCTTTGGAATTTTGATGTTTTGGCCAATGTAGTTTAAAAGTCACATACTACAGTGCTTATTGTTTATATTTAATTTTATAGTCTATGAAACTTTATTTTAACTCACAAGATGTTATGGGTGTTTTGAAAATAAATGACTTCATATTTATTAATTGTTATAGAGGTTACAACCTCATTGCAAGAGACTGCTTCTAAATCACATGTGTAGTAAATATTTTTATAGAAATATGGTCATAAATAGTCCCAGGAAATCCCTCTTGAATATGCTGTATTTATATTTCAATTTTATGTTGTTGGTTTGCTGTTTTAAAATTGAATATAATTAGAATAAATAATATGCTAATGCCTTCATTTTGCACTTTGAGTCAAAGCTTACTAAATTAAATCTTTACTCCCAGAGTAACATCTTGATGAAAAATATGCTGTTTACTGGGTTTAAATCTTTTCTTGAGATCACGTGTGTCTGATTTTTCCATTTGTAAAATTTAAGAACATTGCATAATACAACTAGATGCGTAACAGTCTTTTCCTTGTACAAGCATCCCTCATTTAATAGAATCCTGAGTAAGAGTAGTTTATGAACTAAATAACTAATTCACTTAAACTTTTCCTCTTCCCCTGGAACTTGAAATCTTGGCATTGTATATATATCACCAGATGGGGAGTCAGAGTCCTTTCACTGTGAATGTTGTTATAGTTGAATTAAAATGAATGTGTAAGAACACCTTTTAAATGTACTAACAGCTATTAGTGAGCTCCCTAGTCCCCAGTAAACAGACCTTTATATTGGGACTAGAATATTCACAAAGGACTAGTCTTCTCATTTGCCTGTCATCATCAGGATATTCATCTGCTATGAGTCCTAGTTATTATGAGCTGAGTCTCCTTAGCTAAGCTAAGATTGAATACTTGAATCTCTGGCTTGATGAACTGCTGTTTTCTCACATCCAAAGATGGTAACAAACTGTAGAGATATAATGGGGGGGGGGGGGGATTTTAGGAAAGAGAATAATAAATTATAATTATAGAAAAGTGCAAAAAAAGTTAAATTATTGAACATGCCTTCAAAATTGGAAATGTTAAGGTAGACTGGGGCCAAATTACTAAAATATTAGATATTTCTCTTGAATAGCTGGACTATCTTAAGCATTCTGGTATACTACCAAATTGCCTGATGAGTTTGTCACTTTCAGTATCTTAATGTTTTAAATAATTTTAAAATTTTATAATATGAATTGTTGTTAGTGCTTTTTACTACTGTGATCCTGAAAAATATCATTACTTTTATTAGAACATTTGAAACTATGTATTTTAAAATTTAGCACATTCGAAGTGTGATCATATTACGTATGGAGAGGAACAGTTTCATACTGGAACATTTGTTTCTCTTTATAATGAAGTTTAACAGGAAAATGACAGTAATTAGTTTTATACTAAACTTCTTAGGAATCATTAACTCAAATGTAAGTGTTTAATTCTTACTTTCAAGTACTCTTTAGCCGGTATCTCTATCCTCAACATTGTAACTCTAAACTTATCTCTGACTTTACATACCATAAATGGACTCCTATTTGACACGCCTCCTCCTTACTCCTCAAATACAATGGATCTCATGCTGCTTACTGAAATGCCTTCTCTACTGTTTCTACCTGTTTTTATTTAGACCTGGTCAATTCCTGTTCATTCCATGAAGCCCCCAGTCCACACTAATTTCTCCTTCTTATAAATCTACCCCATTTATTGTTTCTAGTATGCATTTTAATATTTGATCTTATATATTGTTTCTTATCTGTTTTACATGTTAACATCCTAAGTCCCTGGTAATATTAAATGTCTTGATAACAGGTACCTTGATTTATACATCTTTCAGTGATAAGCTCAGTGTTTATTACTGTGTTGAATTGAGTGGAACTGAAAAATGTTAGGGATATTTGTTAACATAAATTATGCCTCATTATGTGGACATAAGCTCTTTGAATGTGGTTCTAACAATTATATTGTCTTTTTAAAAACATTTCCAGTTTCTGAATCATGCTTATTCACTGGGCTATCTTTAGCCATGCTGTAGGAGAGAAATATTAAACTAGGATGTATATTTTCAACATTGATAAGAAGCTAATGTTTATAGTACAGCAAATTTTTATGGAATAATATATTTAGTGTTTGTGTATGTCTATATATCTTTACATTTTATTGTATGAAAATTCTTTTGTTTTTTCCATTAATTTTTGCCTCCCTCAAGAGAAGCCACTAATCTGAATCATCTTAGCCTCCCCCATTTCCTTAAGTGATTATAATTTTTCTCTGACTACTGATTGTAAGTTTTCTTAGCACTGATCTGATTATTGAAGTCTTTTAAGCAATAATCAACTGACTGGCAAAAGTAAATGTAATTTTTTCCTAATCTAGTGGGCCAATGAACTAGTAACCTTTTATCTCTCACTGAGACAAGGTGAGATGGAATAAGAGACTTTTCTTTCCTTAGGAGTCTCTAGGGCAGTGGTTCTCAACCTTCCTAATGCCGTGACCCTTTAATACAGTTCCTCATGTTGTGGTGACCCCCAACCATAAAATTATTTTCGTTGCTACTTCATAACTGTAATTTTGCTACTGTTATGAATCGTAATGTAAATATCTGATATGCAGGATGTATTTTCACTGTTACAAATTGAACATAATTAAAGCATAGTGATTAATCACAAAAACAATATGTAATTATATATGTGTTTTACATTGGTCTTAGGCGACCCCTGTGAAAGGGTCGTTCGACCCCCAAAGGGGTCGCAATCTACAGGTTGAGAACCGCTGCTCTAGGGTAATGCTAAGAAAAGGTAGGTCCCTTTTGAACAAAGAGATTGGGGACAATTCAGCCTGCCAGGATGGTTTAGGACTGAAAGAGCAAGCAGGATTCAACATGTAAAGGACCTGCAAGTGGCTCTAGTTGGTGCGACTCAGTTGAGTGTGTCCTCCAGTGCACCAAGAGGTCGCCTGTTTGATTCCTGGTCAGAGGCAGATTCTCTCTCACCAATGTTTCTATCTCTCACCCTCTCCCATCCTCTCTCTCTAAAATCAATAAAATCATTTTAAATAATAATAATAAATAAATAAAGGACCTGCATGGGGCAGGTGTGACTCCTCTCTACTTGCTAAGGGAATATATCTTCAGAATTAGGTCCCACCCATCCTCTCTAGGTGTACTCATAATTTCTTCCAGGCTTATTTTAGTTGTTGAATTATTCTGTGTGCTGTGTGTAGGAGGAGGGAGCCAAAGATCTGTGTTTAGTCTGCCATCTTCCTATTGTTTTATGCTGTTTATGCTGGGGTATTTTTTATGTTTCCAGAGTTTTCAGGTTTTCTATTGTAATTTTCACATACTCATTAAGCTTTTGTTATAGTGTGATGTTATGAAAGATAATTTATTTGATCTCTAAGTAAAGGTCAGCATTTGATCATACACATGGTCCCCTACTTACAATATTTTGATTTTATGATGGTGCAAAAGTGATATACATTCAGTAGAAACCATACTTCAAATTATGAACTTTTTTCTTTCTTGGGCTAGTTGGAACAATACTGTCTCTTGTGATGCTGGACAGCAGTAGTGAGCCACAGTCCCCCGTCAGCCACCAATCACGAGGGTGGGTAAACAAACAATACTCTTTGGTGTATTGTTGCCAGAGTTTATTGGATATTGTGTTTTCACGTCCCATCATGTCTTCAAAATGCTCATCTGTGTCCCCTGCTTCTGGTGAGAAGAAGAGGAAGGCAATGACTCTTGAGATGAAACAAGATAATTGCCCAACTGTAGGCAGTTGTAAGTGTTCTGAGCATGTTTAAGGTAGGGTAGGCTAAGCTATTATGTTTGGTATGTTAGGTGTATTAAATGCATTTTCAACTGGTGATATTTTCAACTTGTGATGGGTTTATCAGGACATTAACCCCATCATAATTTGAGGAGCCTGGTGTATTCATTGTGTGAATTTTTCTGATACTCTTCACAAATAATTGAAAGGTATAATGGGAATACCTTTTAATGTTGCATTTTAGTAGTTTCTATTTCATGCTTTATCAGTCTCTTATCAAAGGAATGTTCTGCATGCCTGCTGTTCCTATAACCAGTGTTTTCACATGTTCTTGGACCAACTGCATCCAAAGTGAAGTTTGCCATGAATTCTCTTCAGTAGTAACAGAAAATACCAGACCAATTACTGCCCACACATTAATGGTGTTCTCATCTCCAACCTTGCATGTAATTGCTGCTGTCAAATACAATTATTGTCTACACAAGTTTCTTACCCTGGGAGCAATCATGCGTGCCATGGCTTGATGTAGAGTTAGAAAATGAGAAGAGCAGTTTTGAAACTTTTTGAAGGTTTTGCTTATAAACTAATCTATTCTGAAAATTTCAAACTATAAACTTACCATAGCCTTTTTGTTTTTATTTTTATTTATTTATTTTTTGCTTTTTATTTTTATTTTTTTAATTAAATCTTTATTGTTCAGATTATTACATTGGTTCCTCTTTTTTCCCACCATAACTCCCCTCCACCCAGTTCCCACCCCACCCTCTGCCCTC
>NW_005370412.1:1686972-1697383 GCF_000412655.1 Myotis brandtii
TCTTGGATCTAAGGAGGTGCTAATCTAGCCTTTGCCTGAGGGTACCCAGCAGAAGCCAGCTGTAAAGCAATGCAAGCTGCCCTGGGGCCTTGGGGCAGCTGAAGTTTGTTAAGTTATTTTCAGATTACAGAGGGCCGTGCCTTTCATATGCAAAAGCCTCCGTGCACGGCTTGAGCGGGGCGAGATCCCAGGGGATCAACAGGGTGGGCCCGAGCGAGCGAGCAGTATGGCTGCTCTCAGTCCTGCCTTCAGAGGTCCTGGCAGTTGCCGCAAGTGCCTCCGAGAGAAAGCTGCCCTCGAGTTCCGACCGATGCCAGACAGTCCCGTTTCTCCCTTATGAGTCTGGGTCCCCAGAGACTCGCCCGGAACTGGAGCTCAGAGCCTGAGACTCCCTCCCGATTGAAAAAGACAATCGTGTCCTCAGCCGCCAGCCCTCTCCACATGCACCTCCGCACCTTTGTATTTACTTCAGCACCGCACCTCCTCTGAGTCTCGGTATGCTTTTCTCTTTCCTTCTAGTTGTAGAAATTCCACTCAGCCAGCCTTCCTGTGGTTCTGGATGATGTCCGTTATGTCTTTTAGTTGTATTTTTGAAGTGGTTGTGCGAGGCAGCAATCTTCGGTGTTTACCTATGCCGCCATCTTGGTTTCTCGCCTTTTTGTTTTTAGAAGACTGACCTGAATAAGTCTGACGGTGACAAGAGAATAACAAAAAAAATTTGAAGGTTCATTGATTAGAATTATATTTCTGAATAATTAATTACGAATACATTTCCTTTATGGATTAGTACCATATTGGCTGCAGTTCAGGAAACTTAATTCTAAGCTGGTGTAAAGTATATATAGTAGTTAAATCCAGGATTAATTTGATTTTGTGATTATAGTGATAGGGTAAGATCATAATCGATCCAGTGGCTCTAGATTGGAGATTGCTTATTATAGTAATACCTCCTTGATTCCAGATCTGGAGAATGAACTTACAGTCTACAGCAGGGACTGACTTTGCCACTAGAAACTTAATTGGATAACTTTGATTTACTTGAAATTTGGTATGACATTAATTAATACTCTCCTATGTACTTAAAATAAGAATTCATATGATAAGTTTTATTTAATTGCTTGAATTTTGCTTACAGTTGACCCTTGAACAACACAGGGGTTAGAGGTTCTGACCCCTTGCACAGTTGAAAACTCATGTACAACTTAGGACTCCGCAAAAACTTAACTACTAATAGCCTACTGTTGACTGGAAGCTTTACTGCTAACATAAACAGCTGATTAACATATAATTTGTATGTTATATTAGTGCTGTATTCTTACAATAAACTAAGCTAGAGAAAAGAAAATGTTATTGAGAAAATATAAGAGAAAATATGTTTATAGTATTTACTGGAAAAAATCCACATGTAAGCGGATCTGTGCAGTTCAAACTGTCTCAAGGGTCAACTGCTTTTGTTAGTGAGATTATTTCAACCAAATTTTGAGCTGTGAGTCAAGACGTGTGATTTGCCATAGGTCAGTGATATATCCAAGTGGCTTGTTTGTGCATCTGATTGATGGAATTTAGGTCATTGGCCTGCATATTCCAGCTGCAAGGGAATTTGAGAAATGTGGTTTTGAGGATTTTCTTATAAAGTTGGGACGCAAAATATGGAAACCTATTAAAACATTAAGATAGTGTTCCAAAGACTTTGATAAGCCACACATAAGATGTCCATTAGACTTGTTTTTCTTTATCAATCTCTGAACCTCTCTTTCATGAACTCATCCATCTTAAGATGGTTGAATAGAGGCAAATGTAATGGAAAAGGCAATAGAATGAAAATACATCTAGTTTAGCAATATTAATTGATTCCTTTGTGTATTCCCATTTATGCATTTCATCAAAAATTATAGTTACTGGAATTTATTTTAATTTTAAAAGTTTCTTTTTGAACTAATGAAGTAATTTACTTAAATTTAAAAAATGTACACTTAAGAAACAGAACAAAATTTTAATTCAAAATATTGTAAATATGTGATAATGGTCCCTAAAGTAGCTTGGAGAGGTAGCATAATTTAATAAAAACACCACAGGCTTTAGATATCAGAAGATCTCAATTCTGCCAATTACTGTGTAGCATTGGGTACTTCTCTTATCTTTATAATCTGTAAAATAGATATATTTTATCAAATATAAGGGAGTTACTCAGTTTTTAACATTTATAAAATTCTGGATATGTCTTAAAATAGATGATGTATATATTATATTTAATTGGCTATATTTTTTCTTAGCATAAAATAATGCTGCTCTTTATAATTTGATGTCTTAATTAAATGAAATACAGTATAAATGCCAACTTTATAGAAATGTTTTGAAGTTGGAATTGGAAAATATATGTAAAGTGTGAAGCATATGGAAGATATTCATTAAGTCCTAGTTTGCTTTCCTTTTTTTCTAGTAATAGTTATTTTGTTAGGTTTTCTGGTTGGTTTGGAGGTTTGTTTTATCAGGAGAATATTAGATAAAGACTCGTGGTTCAATATTGTAATTTTATACCTCAAAACATTTTGTATCTGTCTTGCTGAGACACTTTATCTTTGCAGAAATGGCTGTATTTTGGAAAAATTGCTGAATACTTATATAGTGTTCACTTTATGCTGAGCAATGTCATATATATATATGTATGTTTAAACACTCAGATGAGATAGTGATGAATCCTATTTTTACAAATGAGGAATCTAAAGCAGAGAGAATTATTTACAGCTAAACCTATAAACAAAGTAAGTAAACAAACCAATAAAACAGAAGCCAAAAAGGTAGTAGTATGTGGAAACAAGAAACTCAACCCCCTCCTTGCATATATTAGCCTGATAACATTTAGAGTAGTTATTTTTCAGATGGAAAGAAAGTTTCACAAGGTTTTAAGTCTTGACCCTGCAACTGACTAATGTGGAATCTGAATCCAAATGGTAAAGATTCAGCCAACAACTTATCCTTTCCCCTCTGAGTGAAGGAACATTTCAGTGTCTCAAATAATATAGGCTGAGGCAATGTAAGAATTGGCAAATTTTATCCTATTGGCTGCCAAACTGTAGTCTCTTTCTTTAACTGCTGATGCAACATAAAAATAACTTAATGGATTTTGAGTAGAGAGAAATGGAATAAACTTCTTAAGCCTCTGTGAGAAACATTTCATTGGAGTGGAAATCTAGAAGCTAAAGTAGCCAAAGTTTACCCCTTCTTGTAGATGAAGTGGATGGAGACGAAAACTAATGCATCTTTGGCAGCTTTATTCTGAATTCAATCTGATAATGGCAGATTATTTTTGAAATATTATTTCTGCTTAAGATATAATCTTCCCTTCTCCTCACCCCCCAGGAATAAAAAAGTTATCAGCAGCGTTCTAACATGCTTTGTGCTATTGCTTCAGAATGAGAAATTAATCCTAGGAAGAAGAAACATATTTAGAATACACTATATTCAAATTACACAGTCATATTTTTCCCAAAAATTTTTATTACAACTGTATTATGCTTTATGTACAGAGATATCCATCATATATTTATGAGGGGAAAAGTGAAAATAACCTAAGTAGGTAACTATCAGATAATGGTTAAGTAAGTTATAGTACATTGGTACATGGAATGTTAAGCTGGTTTTTAAATTAATATTTGTAGGACTCCTGTTCCTGGGCATGGAGTAATAGGAATGAGATTTACCCTTTGCCAAAACAAGAAGAAAACTAGACATAATAGATAAAACAATAGTTTTTAGAAATGGACTAAAAGTTGTATACAACTAGGAGAGAAGGGAAACAGGAGCTGTACAATCGCCTCAGCTTATTGCCTGGAAGCAATTTTCAGGCTACAGTGAAGGGAGGGCGGATCCAGTTGAGCTAGAAAATGCAGGACCAAATACTAGAGAAGATGTTCCTGCAGAGAGAGAGAGAGCTCCAAAGATCTGCAGAGGTGTCCCTTTGACTGAATACTAATCTGTGTGTGTGTGAAAGGGAACTAACAGGCTGGCAAAAGAATTACAAGAAAGCAGTAGGCCAAACCATTCTTGGAGCTGACATAGGACTGAGAATATTTCATTTCCTACTAGTAAGAGTGGAAAGAAAATGTAATATATGGGGCATATGGTAGAGGCCTCAAAAGGATTTCATCTCAATGGTGAGGCTAAATTAAGCTCTAGATTGAAGGCTGCTCTGCCCCTACCTTAACACAGCTTTAAAGTGAGCCTTGAAAGGATCAGATTGATTCCACATAATTGAATTCATGCCAAAACAAAGTCTAACATATTTTAAAGGCACACAACAAAACCAGCAAACAAGAGTGTAAAATTTACAATGTCTGGTTTACAGTAAGTCTCTCAAGCATTTGAGGACAGCAGCAAAATAGCACCCTTAACTAAGAAAAATACCTGTCAATGAAAGCAGAAATGATAGAGATGAAAACAGCTATTATAAATATATTCTATATATTCACGAACGTAGAGGAAAACATGAACATAATAGACAGAGAAATGGAAGATACAAAAAGCCCAAATGGAACTTCTAGAGAAGAAAATAATATCTGATATAACACACTGGATAGGATTAACAGAAGTTTAGATATTGCATAAGAAAAGATTAGTGAACTTGAAGATGTAGCAATTGAAACTAATAAAAATCAAGCACAGAGAATAAAAAGACGGAACAAAAATGAACAGAAGCCTAATGAGCTATGGGAAAATACCACATTGGAGTCCCAGAAAGAAGACAAAAAGCAAGCGAGAAAAAAAGAAACAGTTTAATGAATGATAGCTGATATTTTAAACATTTTATGAAAATTATAAATCAGAGTCTTTCATCCTTTGCAGCATTAACATTTGAGGCTGGATAATTCTTTGTTGCAGAAGGCTGAACTATGTATAGCAGGATGTTTAGCAGCAACTCCAGTCTCTACTTACTAAATGTCAATAGGACCATTCACTTGCAACAACCAAAAATTGCCCAAACATTGCTAGATATCCTTGGAGGAAAAGAGGGGGCAAAAAAAAAAAAAACTCCCCTAGTTGAGAATCACTGCCATAAACCCATAGATCCAAGAAGCTCAGTGAACCCCAAGCAGAAGAAGCACCAAGACACATCATAATCAAATTGGTGAAAACCAGTGAAAAAAATCTTAAAAGCATCCAGATCAAAAAACAGAGGAACAAAGGTAAGAACTACAGCAAACTTCTTTTCAGAAATCTGAAATCAGTATGGGCAACATCGAAAGGAAAAAACTATCAACTCATAATTCTATACCATTTAAGACAGCTTTAAAAATGAAGGTGAAATTTACTTAACATGACAATAGGCATTTATGAGAAAGCCACAGGTAACATTACATTCAATGGTGAAAGACAAAGCTTTCCCCTTAAAATCAGGAATAAGACAAGGATACCTGCTTATACCACTGCTATTCAGCATTGTACTGTAAATTCTAGCCAGAGCAATAAAACAAGTAAAAGAAATAGCATTCATAATGGAAAGGAAGGGGCAGAACTAGCTCTGTTGACAGGTAACATGATTCTTACAGAAAATCCAAAGAATCTCCCAAAAAACTACTGGAGCTAATAAATTAATTCAGCAAATTTGTGAGATACGAGAGTAACATACACAACATACAAAAATCAGTTGTGTTTCTATACACCAGCAATGAAAACCCCAAAATGGAAACTAAAAAAATAAATTCATTTACAATAACATCCAAAAGAATAAAATGCCTAGGAATAATTTTAACCAAGGGGTGATAGGTTTTACACTGAAAACTATAAACCATTATTAAACAAATTAAAGAAGACCCAGATAAATGGAAAGATTCATAGATCGGCAGGTTTTATATTGTTAAGCTGATAGTACTACCCAAGTGACCTACAGATTCAATGCAATCTTACCAAAATTCTAAATGCCATTTTTGCAGAAATGAAAAAGTCAGTTCTCAGATTTAGATGGATTTGCAAAGGACCCAAATAGTAAAACAATATTGAAAAAGAACAAAATTGGAGGATTCACACTTGCTATTTCAAACACACTATAAAGCTGAAGTAATTATAACATTGGTACTGGTATAAGGATAGACTAGTACAGTGGTTGGCAAACTGCGGCTCGCGAGCCACATGCGGCTCTTTGGCCCCTTGAGTGTGGCTCTTCCACAAAATACTTCTGTGCATGGGCCACAAAGTTTCAATCGCACTGTACGTGCGTGCCCGCACGTGGTATTTTGTGGAAGAGCCACACTCAAGGGGCCAAAGAGCCGCATGTGGCTCGCGAGCCACAGTTTACCGACCACTGGACTAGTAGAATAGAATCGAGTCTAAAAATAAAACCTCATTTTTATGGCCAATTGATTTTAAATAAGGGTGTCAAGACTCAATATTGCAGAAGTGGGCTTTTGCAGAAGTTGCAATTTAAGCCTTTCAGACAGTGATAACATCCAAGTTCACTGCTTCCACATTACATTTTTTGAAGAATCTTTTAGTAAATTTTTTTTTTAAATATATATTTTATTGTTAACTAGTACCTTCAAGAAATGGTGGACTGTCAAACTTTTAGTAATCCTTGGCAAAGTAGTGTTTTGTAACTAGTTTTTTTCTACCTTTTATCCCTCCCACAGTCACCAGAGAAGAAAGGAAAAGAAGCAAATACTGGTTTTGGCGGACCAGTTGTTAGTTCTCTGTATCATGAAGAAATCATCAGGTAATTTTCTCTTCCGGTCTTTGATAGTAGGGATATCTATCTCTATCTGGATATATATATTGTGTGTGTGTTTATATATTTTTGATCCTGAAAACTTTCATTTGTGAAGAACTTTTTCTTAACCTGAAACTGATTTGGTGGTATATATAGAAAGATCATAAATGGCAGGGAAGGATTTTTAAGGTGTATAATCATTAAAATCATTGTGTCTGAATCATGGCAGATAGTAACCCTTCCCACCATATAAATATTTGGTAGGGCAAGGGTTTGTGTCTCAGAGAATCTAAAGCTTTGGATTTTTGTTGTTAGTTTTCCTCAAAATACCATTATTGTAAAGATTTTCATTTTTATAGTTCATTCATTCTAGCTGCAAATTAAAGATCACTTTGCAATATAAAACGGTACACTAAGGGAAACGTTGTGGAGGTTCCTCAAAAAATTAAGCAGACAATTACTATGTGACCCAGCAGTTCTAATTCTAGTTCTGTATCCCAAAGAATTTAAAGAGAATCTGACAGACATATTTGGCACACTCATGTTCATAATAGCCAAGAGGTAGAACCACCCAAGTGTCCATTGATGGGTGAATAAACAAAATATGGTATGTATAATGGAATATTATTCAGCTTTGAAAAGGAAGGAAAATTCTGAAACATAGCTAGAACATGGGTGAACCTTCAGGACATTATGTTAAGTGAAATGAGCCAGTCACAAAAAAATAAATACTATATGATTCCACTTATATGAGGTGTCAAGAGTATTCAGATTACAGATATAGAAAGTAGAATAGTGGTTGTCAGGAGCTGGAGGAAGGGAAAAGTTGTTATAAAAGTTTCAGTTTTGCAAGATGGAAAAGTTCTGGAGATTGGTTGCACAACAATGTGAATTTACTTAGTTCTACTGAACTGTACACTTAGAAATGGTTAAGATAGTAAATTTTTTAAAAATATATATTTTATTGATTTTTTTACAGAGAGGAAGGGAGAGGGATAGAGAGTTAGAAACATCGATCAGCTGCCTCCTGCACACCCCCTACTGGGGATGTGCCCGCAACCAAAGTACATGCCCCTGACCGGAATCGAACCTGGGACCCGTCAGGCCATAGGCCGACGCTCTATCCCAGCCATGGGCAAACTACAGCCCGCGGGCCGGATCCGGCCCGTTTGAAATGAATAAAACTAAAAAAAAAAAAAAAGACCGTACCCTTTTATGTAATGATGTTTACTTTGAATTTATATTAGTTCACACAAACACTCCATCCATGCTTTTGTTCTGGCCCTCCGGTCCAGTTTAAGAACCCATTGTGGCCCTCGAGTCAAAAAGTTTGCCCACCCCTGTTCTATCCACTGAGCCAAACTGATTAGGGCAAGATAGTAAAATTTTATGGGTTTGTTGTTTTTTTAAACACAAAATTTTTAAAGGTCATTTTGTATTTAATAAAGGTCTTAAATTTTATGTTATGTATAAAATTTATTGGATAATCTTTTTCTTTCAGCACTGTTTGTGTAAATCAGGAATTCTGTCCTGCTTTAAAGTCATGTGACACATTCATCTAAGATTGCTCCTTTACAGATAAAAACAAAATAGGAATCTCTGATGTTCTTACTCTTTTTGAGTTATCTGAAGTTTACTTTTCCTACTTGTTAACATGAAGTAAGTGAGCTCTAATCTTTAAGTGGAAAATTGGGATTACCTAAATTTATTGAAGGGAAATACCTATCTTCATAGAGTGAAGAGGAATTGTACCAAAATGTTATGCTCACTCTTGCAAAAGAGTTTGATGACATTATCCATCACATAAGGAAGTGATGATGACAACTCCCAGGTAGCATTCTGGGAAGGAAGTTACTGATAACACTATGAATCAAAAACTTTAAATGCTCATAGTTTCCAGTTAATGATCAGTCAGTTAATACTAGGAGTCCTCTCTTGAATCTACTAGTATTTGCATAGCAAGCACACCATTTTTTGTTAAGAATAAATATTTATTTGGGTTATGAAAGGGAAAGGCTGATGGAGAATTAAGGAGAATAAAGATACCCTTTAAGGCTGCTACTGGCCTGGAGTACATTTGCCACCCTGATGCCTTTTTGGGTTTCTGAGAACTCCTGAAGAGCCCATACAGTTTTGAGGAAGCATAGTTTAAAAAACATTTTCAGAACTTAATCCCCCTGCCCCTTAACTCTTATATATTCAGAAAATGTTTTGGGGTTCTTAATTTATATATTCCATCTTTAGAGTCTACTTAAAAATGGCATCTTAGAACCCTCACCCTACCAATCAAAGTTTATTAAATGTTCAAATCAAGTCATTTTCCTACATGATAGAAGGAAAGGTTAGTCATTCCTTCTCTGTTTTCCCATAGTCCTTTGTTCACACTTTTGTTATAGCACTTATCATGTTATACACATTGAATTGTAATTTTTAAGAACACTCTATCCTTCCACTAAGCTTAGATTTTGGAGATCAGGGATCATATTTTATTCATCTCTGTACTCTTACTATTCTGAGGAAGTTCCCAGAAGTTAGTAAGTATCTAGCGAAAGTGTCAACCCTTGGGAGGTACCCCCAGCTGCTTCCCCAAGGAACTGATAGTTTAGTTAGGGAAATGAATTGAGATAGTTTCTTGACTTTGCTTTTTTTATATATTTTTTTTATTGATTTTTCACAGAGAGGAAGGGAGAGGGGTAGAGAGTTAGAAACATCAATGAGAGAGAAACATCGATCAGCTGCCTCCTGCACACCTCCGACTGGGGATGTGCCCGCAACCAAGGTACATGCCCTTGGCCGGAATCGAACCTGGGACCTTTCAGTCCACAGGCCGACACTCTATATACTGAGCCAAACTGGTTAGGGCTTGACCTTGCTTTTTAAAAATCACCATACATACTTTCTAATAATAGCAACCGCTTATCTATAAGTAATAATGATCCTTATTTTGGGTGCTGATTTCTTTAAGGGCTCCAAGACTCTAGTATTTTTGAAAATGACATGCTGAGCACTATTCTTTTGGAATGTCCAGTGATTTGACTAATTTCAGTGCCTCTACAGAACAGAAAGCAAATCACATGTACTCCAATTGAAGTGAGAGTAAATGTCTGGATACTTGGAGTATTCCTAATATAGAGCTAAATTACACTGGAAGAATTAACCTACCTGATTACCCTCCATCCAATTCCTAAAGAAGTGACTCTTACATTTAAATCAATATTTAGAATTTGATCATAAGAAACATAAAATAATATCACTTATTTTAATATAAAGTAGAGATTTTAATTCAACTCACACATTTATTGTGAATCTGTGAGACAAAACATTGTGGATATTTGTGTTTCTAAGCTTCTTCACCTTTTAATAGTATGTTCTCTGTATTTTTTTACATCTACATGCATGTTTAATAAACATTATTGGTTAAAGGAATGAATTATGAACCTCTGCTATGGCAAAACTGATTAGTCTTGGCCTTATTTCATTAAGTCATTGAAATATTAGTCTTCTTATGATGTGATCTAAGTTTTTGTGTTCCGGAACATATTGTTAAGATATGAAACAATAAGAAACATGAATATGAGAGCCACAGAAAGCCTTCTAACTATTACAAACAGTAATTTCATTACTACTACTAGGGGCCCAGTGCACGAATTTGTGCACCTTGAAAAGAAATTGCAGGCTGCAAGGCTGTGGTGGGCACAGGGGCAGGTCTCA
>NW_005370412.1:1697424-1725366 GCF_000412655.1 Myotis brandtii
CACCCACTGATACTGAGCGATTGGGGCCAGCACCAGCAGCAGGTGCGAGTGAGGCCAGCACTGGCAGCGGGTGCAAGCTGTGGCACCGGCAGCGGGTGCGAGCAGGGCCGTTGCCGGCAGCAGGTGCAAGAGGCGGCTGTTGGCCTTGATCGCCCCTCAGGAGCAAGGGGTGGTGGAGAAGCCCTGGGGGGTGATTGGGGCCGGCACTGGGCACCCGCAGTGGGTGCGAGCAGCGGCTCCAGTGCCCACAGCGGGTGCGAGTGGGGCCAGCACCAGCAGCAGGTACAAGCATGAGGGAGCAAAGAATTTTCAGTAACCACCAGAGGCTCACCCCGATGACAGCAACCAGTGCCCCGCCTTGATCTAGTGCCCCCACTCACCTGCTTCACCATCCTACCGCAGCTGATGCCCCCATGTTCTGCGCACGCGCCCTGGTGGTCAGCATACGTCATAGCGACTGGTTGTTTGGTTGTTCCGCTGTTCAGTCTGTTTGCATATTAAGGTTTTATATACTAGTATATAGATAGCACATCAGAAATTACAGCAACTACTGATTTTCTTATATTAGAGAATTCATTTTATAATTGAACATAATTCCAGCATAACAAACTAGATCACAATAAAAATTATTCTACATTGAAATGTTGGGTTACTCCAGTGAAGGACCAGATGTAATCCTTATTGTTTCTTAAAACACATTGCAGACCAGTAGTTTTATTGCTAGCTTTACCCAGTGGCCAAATAAGTTTCTATTGAACGACTACAAAAAATGTTTTACATAAACGTTAAAGGCACGCTTTAAAATTAAAAACCCATTGCATTTTGAAGTTATTTATTACATGTTCTTACAAGCTATTATCTTTTTAAAGTATGATACTTTGTAAAACACTGTGTAATATGAAGCAAGAATTCTCGTGATCTGTCTGCAATGTGTTAAGTATAAGACTATAGTTGCAACATTGGAAACAGGGTATTGTTAGCTTTTATGTAATCAAGTATTGCTTGTGTTTTGGTGAAATATAGTAGCTGGTGTTGTTTTTTTGCCGAGAGAACGTGGTTTTTTAACTGAAGTTAATTGCAGTCTTGGTAGTGTTATGTTCAACCAAGGTGAAAGTGACAGTAGGATCTAGAGTTTTAGAAATGGTTAAAATGTTAAACTTGAAGGGAAGGAAAAGTTTTCCTCTACAGAACCATTATTTTTTAAAAGAACATTAAAAATGTATTTCGAAGGTCTTAACTATATAAACCTCTACATTTTTTCACATTATTAAAGATTAGGAAAACCAGTTTCTAATAAACCCATTTCTTAGGGCTCCATTGTCCTGGCAGCTTTCCTGACGAATGTGCACTGTAGCTGATAAGTTAAGGGCCCACTTGAGTTTTATTGTAAATGTTTTTGAGCCATGGACCACTGGGGCCAATTCTGAGCTTGTTCCTGCCTGTTTTGGTTCTGGCCTTTATTTCCATTCTGTCAGAGAAAGTGATAATATAATTTCATAGGTACAAATCTCTGTTAACATTCAGAGCCCTGACCCAGTTCCTCCTGAAGCTAGTTAATGGTTCTGTAGTATAACGGAGGGTATATAGTATGAGGCTAATGAAGTAAAAAAATTACGGAGCCAAACTGCCAGCATTCAAATGTTGGTTCCACCACTTATTAGTTCTGTGACCTTGGACAAGTTATCTGTAAAGTGAGGGTAAATAACTACAGTACCTTTCTCATGTAGTACTTATGTGGATTATAGGAATACACACATACAGGCATCCTAGAACAGTATCTGGCACAAAATAAGTTACTATGTCACTGTTAGCTTTAATAGTATTGTTACTCAGAGTCTCCACAGTTAACACCCAGGACATACGACTTATGTAGGAGCTAAGAATCACATGTCAGTCTGGTTATAGAATGTGGCACAGGTTGTTTGCTTTTACAGAAGAAATTGGAAAACAGGGAAGGGAGAGTCAATGCTATTAGATTTGTGTTTGGAACTATAGAAGCAAGAGAGTCAGAAATCTTGTCCCTCACAGTTACTCTAGTCTTGAGATCTGTTGTGTTTCATTTATACTGAGGACTGGCAGAAAAAGCTCTGGTAAATAAGCTTAGGATTTTGCAAAGAGTCAGTTGGTTCTGTACTACATATAGTGACTTAATAAACACTTGGGTGAGTTGTATACATGGAAGGTTTTATCTAGAAGTTGGCACATAAAGTTTTATCTAGAATTAGAACAAGAATTAAAAATACAATACATGAAGCCTGTAAATATCCATCTCACCCTGCAATAAGAGTTGATCTTCCCTGTTATATTTTGTAGTTTGATGCTATGTAATCTATCAGAATTTTATTAATCCCACTTAAACAGGCAGCCATCTGGACCTTCTCTAAGCAAGACCAGAGCAGTATACAGCTAAAATGATTGATGGGCTCTAGAATTGATTAGTTGTTCTGTGAGACAAATGAACTGTTTTGGCAGAAAATACCAGAGGTCACTGCTGTGGTCAGACACAAAAGCCTGTAGAATTTTAAAGAGATTCTTTCATTATTGACTTATAAAGTTAAAAATTTTAAACAATAATGGATTTTGAAAATATTTTAGAAATACCTCTTCATTGGCTGCTCTTTAGTTCTGATTATAAAATGGAGGATATAAGTATTAAAAACAAAAATGAATGTGATTATTTTATGCTTTAATTTTATAATTTTTGGTGAAAATACGAACTGAATAAAAGTAGTATAAAAGCCTGTCACTTATATAATATTGTACTCTAAAAGAGTATGATTGGAGAAAAAGCTACAATGAATATTATTTTATTGTAAGTGACTTATAAAATGAAATGGTATAAAATTCCATGTAGTTATTTATTCAGAGCCTTATAGCAATCTCTTTGTGGGGTTTTCTTTCTGTTTTTAACAAATCTATAAGATTCTTAGGCTTCAATAGTATTTTTTTAATTGAAAATTTGGATTTTTATGCTTCCAATAAGTTAAGTCACTCTGGGATACCACTGTCCCATTAACACTACTGCCCTTAGCACCAAAAAGATTATCTTGCTTCCTTTCATCTGTTTGGCTGGTAATAGTGAAATCCTTCCCTATTTCACTGTGTTGCCCATGACCAACATTGTGTTAAGACTTTGGTGATAGGTGATAAATTGGATGACATATGTCTTGTTACATTCTGGTTATTCTTTGAGGACTACACAAGTGTGGATAGGCAAGTGGAAAACTCCCCCTTGAGAATCTGACTGCTTAGAATGAACTTGAGTTATGGATTTATTCAGCCTGTAAAACCTCAGCTGGCATAAATAATTGAGAAAGCAAAGGTTTGTCTGTGGTGCATACCTCAGGGACTCATGGCTCCCTTCCTCCTCTCTACCTCCCTTTCTTATGAAAATGATCCCAGTTGCACTCCTAGATAATAACACACCAAGCAATTAAAAGCCATGGGTGGCTGGAGAGAGGAGAAAAGGTTTAGTTAATGAGCTTTTCCTCTTCCAGTGCCCATGAGAGCCTCAGGAATGACAAGGCGATTAAAGCGAAGAGATAATTATAGATTATGTGAAAATGGGTCCCTTGAGACAAATGGGTCTTGACATAAACAGTAACTGTTGTAAAAGTCTCCTGGCTCTCATATTCACCCTTTTCTTATGCGCTTTATTTAGCTCCTGTGTCCTCAGTGTCATGGTGTCAACCAAGCATATAGGCAAATCTACCTGTTTGCAGATCAACAGCCTTTTCTGAGCAAGAGAATCACTCAACAACTGAAACTCTTCCTCTCTCCTTTCTTTTTTCTTCCCCCTTTTCCTTTTCTCTACTTTGTTCTCTCTTTTCTGTCTACCCTTTCTTCTAATATTTTTCTTCTTCTTCTATAAGTGGTACCTGTGAAATACTAAGCACTTAGACTTGTTTACATAATTTAGTGTATGTATGTGTGTGTACACATATCAAGATGTGTATACTACGGGTATGTTGTTTCTAAGTCTTTGTTATATTGTTCTACTCTCTCATCCCCTAACATATTAGAAATTCTGTTTCTTCAGGTTCAAAAATAATCCACATTCTTCTACTTTTTATTACTGCCACTATCATGCCCTTTGCATGATCATCACTACTCTTAAACAATCATCGTCTCTTGGCCAGGACACTACAGAACGGTTTGAAACTGGATTTCTCTCTTCCTGTGCTGTCTCTTCCCCGGATTTATAACTCAGATCTCATCATATCACTCTCCCGCTTAAAACCTTTTAATGATTTCCTATAGCACTTAGGATAAAATTTTAAATCCTTAGCATGTCTTACAGGGCCCTCATCATCTTCATCTAATGCCAATTTTCCCCTCTGCACCACCTCTTTGTTCACTCTACTCCAACTACATTGGCTTATTTTTATTTCCTTGAAGGTCAAATTAATCTTTGTTAGATGAATTGATTGATAGTGTTATATAAGGATATATGATACATAACCCCAGCTTACAGTATATGCTAAAAACTTTTGGTAAAATTGCTAACATTTATTGACTACTTCTTGTAAGCTAGTAACCAGAATGATCCTATGAGATGTAGGTATTATTAATACTGTACAGTGGGGCCTTGACTTACGAGTTTAATTCGTTCCGTGACGGAGCTCGTGACTCCAATTACTCGTATGTCAAATCATAAAGTGAACGAATGAGACACGTGATGCTGGGCTGATGTTGTGGCGTTCACTGTGACGTTCGCTGCGCCAACTAGCGGTGGGGTATCTGAAGCTGGCTCGTAACCCGAATTTTAGCTCGCAACTCAAAGCAAAAAATCAGCCGAGAGACGGCTCGTATCTCGAAAAACTCGTTAGTCGGGACACTCATAAGTCAAGGCCCCACTGTATCTGTATTTTATAGATGAGGAAACTGAGACTCAGAGAAGTTAGGTTACTTGCCCAAGGTCACGTGGTTGTAACTCTGCTCTTAACTGCTACAGTTGTAATCTCCAACTGATGAAATTGAATTTGACAGTTGTTATTATATTAATGTACTAAATATCTTCAGTTTAAATTTTGAATTAAATCTATTCTACTTAGTGTTTTTAAAAATGTGCTTTACTGGTAAAATTAGAGACTATAGTCTTTCATTTATCAGTGTACTGATGATGATGATGATGTTTTCTTTGGATTAATTGTTTCTATTGATTTTAGACTTACCTTAATGGTTGAGAATATAACTCAGCTCTGCAGAGCCTGTTAGTCAAGGGATTCTATAGATTTTTCTATAGATGTGGCCACTGGTTTTGCAAGAATTGATCAGAATTGAACTGTTTTTTCTTATAGGCATTAAAAGTATCAGAAATTTTCAACCAACTTTTTTAGAGTTAAGCAGATTTTAAGAGGTGAAAATTTATTTTCGGTAACTGGTGTGTTTATAAATCATGGCTAAATAACTTTTCTAGTATAATGTGTTATTTACAAGAAGTATACATTGATCTTCCTTTTGTCATTGCTTGCTTGAGAAAAATATGTTAATTACAGATTAACAATATAAATAAAATAATAAACAGAACTTTGTATTTGAGGCTTTTCGAGTTTTCTAGTCCTTTGGGTACACTGCTTATATATCGCAGTCTGAAAATAGTTATTACTTGGTGAAAGAAGATGTTGCCATGTCATGTAGCAGGAGGGCAGGAACTAACTGGTTATTTCCCATAACTGATCCTAATTGCAGATCTAGTAGCAAGCATTCTGAGTTGGAGGATTGTGATTCAGTATACCCTATATGAATTCTTTCAGTCATAGTTCACTTGTCCATTTGGCACTGTGTAGTTTGAACCTATCCTATTACTTCTTTGACTCTAAAGCACCATTGGTTTTAGAACACCATTTTTTAAAAGCCACTAATCAATTATAAGATGTCACACATTGTAAGATCTACCAGAAACATTAAAATTTAAAAAAATGTATTTTAGAATCAATGAAATCTGGCAACTTAAGAACAATTTCTAAGTGACTATTTGTTATCCAGGATTTTAAGAACAACAAAAAAACAGTTTCTTAAATGCCTTGGTCTGAATTCTAGGCTTCTTGAACATAGTTACTGCTCAAGTGTTTTGCCTCCTTCAGGACTTAGGATCAAGGTATTTCAGAAAGAATACTGTCCTATTTGCAAGTTTTACCTGGGGATCATAGTATAGGCTCTCATTTATGGTCTTTGGTAAGATTGAATGTTTTACAAAGGTGAAATTAACATCTAAAATTTGAATTAAATGTTAATTAAAAATTGGGACTTTTCATGTGCTAAATATGACAGCTATGACTACTGTTTAATCCCTGAGTTAGGAATTGACTTTATCTCTTTTGCTCCTCCCAGATAAGCCTTACACATCAGCTTCACCAAGGTTCTAATGAGGCCTCCTGAGCAAACCGTCTCCCAGCAGAGAAATACTTCAGAATGCTCTTTTCCTTAGATTGTTTCTTTTGGTCTGTGTTTAAATTGGCATCACTAACTTTTCCCCCCTTAGTTGTCTCTTTGTTTTTTTAGATGTCTGAATCAAGTAGCTCTTCAAGTCTACCTGGGAAACATTCCTTTTTCCTCTCATTAGTAGCTTATTTAGTTTAGTTTAACTTTAAGAGGGCAATTTTGTTTCCCTTTATTCCAGGTTTTAGAAGGTGAATAACTATTTTGTTCTCCTGCTAACTCATTACCTACATTAGTTTCTTACCTTGTATGCAGTGAGTGTGCCAAGGCTCTTTGGGATCTATGTTCAGCATATCCCTCTAACCTTATCTCCCAATACCCGACCATAACCAAGTGCTTGAGGTTCCCCTGAACACTTCATTTTGGTGATACTTTCCTTTCTTTTCTTCGGAATCCTTCAGTTACTCACCTGCGTTGTCATCTCATCCTTCAAAGCTAGGCTGTCATGTCAAGTCTCTTATACAGCTTTCTTTGATCATCCTTGATTAGCCTGCTCCTTGCTTTGGGCCTCTTCTGCTTTCTAAAATATTGGGTTAGAGATGTGGTACTCAAAAAACCTTCTTGCTGATGTAGTCCCTAAGATAATTTTGAAAGACTATGTTCTCTTTTACATTTTTTAAGATATCTAAAAAAATTACTTAAAAACTTAAATAATTTTCAAGGGCATAATCTCTGGCATTTTGTAAATAATGAAAATGTAAAATAAACATCATTTTTTAGATATATCCAAAGGAATCTAAGTGCTGTAATGATATCCTTTTTTAAAAAAAAAAAAATACAAGAACATGCTACCATTGAGAGAAACTGGAAAAATGGTCCAAAAGATCTATTCTTTCTTACAACTGCATGCGAATCTTCAATGGTCTCAAAATAAAGTTTAATTAAATAAAATTCTGATCTTGACTTAAAAATACATGAACAAGTTCTTTAACAGAAATTTTACATCATTTTTCTACTTCTCCCACATAATTTTATTTCAAAGTAATATATTTTGTGTAACCTTATCACACTCATAATTCTCTGCAACAAAAATATGTATATGAGTTAGTCTTTAAAAAAAATTTAAATTTTTGTTACCCCAAAGCTTTAAAGCATTAACTTTTTTTCTCATTTGAGTTACAATTATTTCTATGCAGTTGATATACAAATAAATTTTGTTAAATAATTATTAAACATAAGGTAATTTTTATTGAAAATGTGTCAGTGAGCTAAGTTTTTAAAAATACATAGTTTAACAGATGAATATTTCTATTAGAATGAGACAGGGTTTAACATCAAGTCCGCTTTTTGTTTTGTTCATTTCACTTCTTTAATCCTCTAATGTTAGTTATAGAGGGCTTCCCAACACCAAAGTTTTACCCAAATTGTCCCTTTATTTGGTACCATGGAAGACTTTATATCCTGAAGCAGTACAAACCGTTCCTAGTATGTTAAACAGTATTTTCATGCAAAAGAGTAACAAGTTTAATTAATAGTAGTTTGCTAATTCTTAGTACAGTCTTTTGGGTTTACTTCCTAGAACAGCGGTTCTCAACCTGTGGGTTGCCTGCCATGAAACTTGACTACAGTATTTGAAATATTCTTTTGATAGGGAAATGCAGTCTTTGTAGAAAGTGGTACATGGCATATCTAGGAATGGGCAAGGTTCTAGTCTTCCTGTGGTAGATGAAAGATGACCATACTTAAACACCATCCCTCTTTCTCATAAGGGTGTGCCTTTATTTTTCAAAGAGAGCCGGTGATTTTTTTCCTTCAAATATACAAATATATTTTCTGTCATTTTCGGGAAATTGGGAGTAATCTAAAGAGAGACATTCTGTCTTGTGCTAGGAATAATGTGGGGAGGGACTATATCCTTGAAAGTAGTCACAAATATAGCTCATACTCATCCATAAAGAACAGATATGATAATTTTACCTCTTATATTGAGGAAAGAGGGAGAACGATAACTGGGTAAGAATCATAAGAGAAAGGAAGATAAGTTGAGAACATGTAAAAGGGCACTAACATGTATTAAGGCTCTCCTGTATTTGGTAATGGTTGGAATCACTTGCACATGTTTCCTTTAAGTATGGATCCAGAGGGGAGTTTGCCTCTGGGAGACTATTGACAGGGAAATGTAGAGGGGAAAGAGAGAATTTGATTTGTATATTGTACATAATATTGTTAGGGGCAAGAAAGGAGATATGGAAAGATAGTGCTCCCGATGTTTCTCCATTTTGGCCACTAGGTGGTGACATTGTATTGACAGCTTGGTTGCTGGCAAGATAAGTCAGACTTGGAGTGAGGATAGAGAACTACTCAACAACTAAGCCCAAGCATTATCACTTAATTTTTTTAATATTAGTCATTCAACTTTGTATCATATTGTTGGTGATTTTATTGAATTTCTTCTTGATATTTAATTTACATTGTATACTCTACCCTGAAGTATTTTCTAAATACTTCTATGTGCCTGACATATTTAGCAATGAAAAAGTACAGACAATAAGCAGGTATTCAGATGAAAAACTGCCTCTGCCCTCTAAAAACTCTTATACCAAATCAGAATATTTGATGCACATAAGGAACATTGACAATATATTAAGCAAAATAAAAGTTTGAATATGTTTGTACTATATTTACTCTTGTACACTGTTTAAGACATAGGTGTACATGCACATTTGAGATTCAGGAAAAGAGACCACGCAGAAGGTTTTCTTATCTATGACTAGCCCTTCCATGTTATTGGGTATGAGTAACTGACATCCCAAGGGTCCTCCTTACTTTCCTTTCTGTGCCCCACCATCAACTCCCCATTATTTTCAAATTCAAAACAATTGGTAAGTAGTATATTTTATATGATGACTTAAAATGACACAGCTCTTTCTCTCACAGTTGAAGTTGCTGCCTCTTGAATTAGAGGGGTCTCTGTTACTGTACTGGAGGAAAATAGGTCCCTATTATTACCAAGTTGGTATTCTGAATACATGTTTTCATAGAAACTGTGTTTTTTGGTTGTAGCTAAATATAGCTGAAGTGGTACTATTTGCAACCTTAATTTTTAAAATCAGACTTCTCCTTTCTGGGGTTTTAGCCTCAGACTTCTCTAATTTCAGAGTAGGTAATCTAGAAAAGCATTTTTCTCTTCTACAAAATGGACATTTTCAAGAGACCATAAAAGTAGGTTTGCAGTTGTGAATATGTGAAACACAAGTGTATTCTTGGATTATTTATTAATTGTTGTGTTATTTTCCATATGAGCAACTATAAACCTACTTTTGCTCACCTCTGTTTTGCTTTTAAACATGATTTCTTCCTGCACATGTACCTCATTTTCTCCAGCTTGAGGCAGACTGTTTCTCCTCTGTACTTTTTTAGGCCTTTCTAAAGATCCAGTTATACCCTATGTTACTGGTGCATCGATAATATCATCCCAACTCTACTGTGCATATATTGAATGCAAAGCTTTTTGCTTATCCTTGTTACTTATTACCAACAGAATCTTGCCCAGTACCTTGCATGTAGTAAGTGCTCAACTGAATACATCAAATGCATAAGGAAAACTTAGATGAATAAGGCCAAAGTAGTGTATTTTAATGTAATTACCTCTGACTGAAAATATTTTTTATAGGGTATGAAGTATTTAAATTGGCTTTTAAAATAGGAGGACTCCTATGGCTAGATGCCTTAATTTCTGATGAATGGAAGCACGGTCTTGAGATTATAAAACACTAGTTTTTAGAGCTCAAATTGCATTTTTTAAGCCTGACCAGAAAATGCAGTCCACATAGGAAACAGTTTCATTTTAATATTCCAAAGGATTTATCCTTTTGAGAATCTCATTGAAGCTACCTTCCCCTCAACAACCCCCCCCCACACGCACACACAGAAACACACAACACACACATTCAGAAAAATGCACATGCATTTACATAGATAGTTCTGTATCCTGTTTTAGAGAACTCAAAGACCTCATGTTAGGAACTGCTTTTGTGTGTAGAATAGATTACAGTTGACTAGTCGAGATGTAGCTAGATATAATAGAAAAATGTACTATATATAAAATCAATTGATCTGAGTGAGTTCTAGCTCTCTTGTTCTACCTTTGGTAAATTCGATGCCATTTGGAGGATCATGTAATCTCTCCTTGTTCTTTCTGAAGTTATTGGATAAGTGTACATTAATTCTAAGTACATGTACTTAGAATGGTGTTGGGTACCTAGTATGCTTCTCAGATTTTGTTCCCAGTCTTTGTTTCTATTATCTCACGTAGGATTTCTGAATTTTGTGATGCTCTAATTATCTTTCCCTTAAGAAAATTACTTGTGTGTGTGTGTGTGTGTGTATGTGTGTGTGTATAAAATTTGAGTAACAATCAACTTGTCATTCTATTGTTCCTTAAGACAAGCAGTAAGCTGTATTCTGATCTTTTGATGCCTCTGTATAGACATTACAGTGCTTCTTATCTCACTGCTACAATGGAAAATTCTGAGACAAAGGAAGTATGTGCCTGTCAGTGTGTGAAAGTAACTGGGGGAGGAAAAGAGCACTGAGATAATCTACTGAAGTTGTTATGTTATTGTGCTGGTGTGACTTGTTAAAGCAGTGAAGCATTTCCTTACAATTATAGTTGACTAGAGGCCTGGTGCATGGATTCATGCACCGGTGGGGTCACTCAGCATGGCCTGCGCCCTCTTGCAATCTGGGACCCCTCAGGGGATGTAGTAGTGCATGAAGTGGCAGGCGACCAGGGAGGAGCCCAAGCCCAGGCAGGGCGCTGCGCTGCTCCCACTCATCCGGGCCCCGCTGCACCTGCTGCTACTGGCACTTGGTAAGCTCGCTGAGCATCATTCCCACTGTGGGAGTGCACTGACCATGAGGGGGCAGCTCCTGCGTTGAGCGTCTGCCCCTTGGTGGTCAGTGCACATCATAGTGACCTGTCGAACGGTTGACCGGTTGCTTAGGGTTTTATATATATACTAGAGGCCCAGTGCACAAAAATTTGTGCACTCGGGGGGTGTCCCTCAGCCCGACCTATGCCCTCTTGCAGTCTGGGACCCCTCGGAGGATGTCCACCTGCTGGCTTAGGCCCACTCCTTGGGGGATTGGGCCCGAGCTGGCAGTCAGACATCCCTCTGGCAGCCCGGGAGCCCTCGGGGGATGTCCACTTGCCAGCGGGGAGCAGGCCTAAGCTGCAATCGGACATCCTTAGCGCTGCTGAGGAAGCTGGAGAGGCTCCCACCACCACCTCTGTACTGGCAGCTGTCAGCCTGGCTTGTGGCTGAGCAGAGCTCCCCCTGTGGGAGCGCACAGACCACCAGGGGCCAGCTCCTGCATGAGCGTCTGCCCCCTGGTGGTCAGTGTGTGTCATAGTGACCAGTCATTCCCAGTCATTCTGCTGTTAGGGTCAGTTTGCATATTACCCTTTTATTATATAGGATAGAGGCCTGGTGCATGGGTGGGGGCCGGCTGGTTTGCCCTGAAGGGTGTCCTGGATCAGGGTGGGGGTCCCGCTGGGGTGCCTGGCCAGCCTGGGTGAGGGGCTGATGGCTGTTTGCAGGCTGGTCACACCCCCTTCAGGGTGGGGGTTCCCACTGGGGTTCCTGTCCAGCCTGGGTGAGGGGCTGATGGCTGTTTGCAGGCTGGTCACACCCCCTTCAGGGTGGGGGTTCCCACTGGGGTTCCTGTCCAGCCTGGGTGAGGGGCTGATGGCTGTTTGCAGGCTGGTCACACCCCCTTCAGGCCCTTTAGGGTGGGGGTCCTTCTGGGGTGCCTGGCCAGTCTGGGTGAGGGGCTGAGGGCCATTTTCAGGCTGACCAAGCCCCCCGGCGACGGAAGCTCCCAGCCTCTCCTTTTTTTCTTTTTTTTTCTTTTTATTCTGGGATTTATTTACCTTCTCTAATTGAAACTTTGTAGCCTTGAGAGGAGCTCAGAGCGGGCCAGGGCAGGTGGGAGGGAAGCCTCCTGCTCGCTTCAGCTCCATGGCCACAGCGGGCTGAAAGCAGGTATCTGGGGTTTATTTACCTTCTATAATTGAAACTTGGTTGCTTTGAGTGGAGCTCAGAGCCCGCTGTGGCAAGCGGGAAGCTTGGCTTCCTCCATCATTGGGGCAACCAAGCCTCCTGCTTGCTCCAGCTTCGTGGCTGCCAGCCGCCATCTTGGTTGGGTTAATTTGCATATAGTTGCTCTGATTGGCTGGTGGGCATGGCTTAAGGCATAGCAAAAGGTACAGTCAATTTGTATGTTTATCTTTTATTAGTGTAGATAGATAAGAACTTTCGTCTTTTTCAGAGGTTGGATGTATTATGTCTTATTGAAAATCCATTATTGTTCATGTAAAATCCTTTATAAAAACAGATTTTATTAATGTTTGTCAGCAGCAATCAGGTTGTATTAAAAATATGTGACTTTTTATTTTTACTCTCATTAGGGAAGAAGACAAAAACATATTTGATTACTGCAGAGAAAACAACATTGACCATATATCCAAAGTCATCAAATCAAAAAATGTGGATGTGAATATGAAAGATGAAGAGGTATGAAAAACATGCCCTGTAATTATATTCTTATGCTTTCTTGTTCTGCCCCAGTGCTTTTTTCTAAATGGCAGGCCTGTGAACTACAATTCAAAGAACAGTATGGTTAAGAGAATGTCAGAATATCTAAATGAGATGGTGTCAGCCAGTGAAGATACTTCCTGTGTATCTAGCCATCATATTTCTGTCATGGCACAGAAGCTACTATGTGAAACTTGCACTCAAATAATTCATATTTGTTTATGATAAAGGGAGAGACAGTTAACATAAGTAGGATCTATAGGAAATCTATAATAATAAAAACATAATGTGCTAATTCAGCCGGACATCCTTCTGGACGACCTTCTGGATGAAGCTGGGGCTGTGAGGGAAGCCCTGGGTCCTGGGTGCCTGCTGGCAGCTGGAGGAAAGCTTGGGTCCGGGGTGCCTGTCGGCAGCTGGAGGGAAGCCCCAGCGGGTCCTGGGTGCCTGCCGGCAGCTGGAGGAAAGCTTGGGTCCGGGGTGCCTGCTGGCAGCTGGAGGGAAGCCCCAGCCAGTCCTGGGTGCCTGCCGGCGGCCGGAGGGAAGCCTGGGTCCTGGGTGCCAGAGGGAAGCCGGTGCCAGCAGCCGGGGGAAGGAAGGCCTACTCTTGTATGAATTTCATGCATCAGGCCTCTAGTATAAAAATATTTAGCCCAGCTGGCGTGGCTCAGTGGTTGAGCGTCAACCTATGAACATAGAGGTCAGGGTTCAATTCTCAGTCGGGGCACATGCAGATTGCGTGCTCGATCCCTGGTGTGGGGTGTTTAGGAGGCGGCCAATCAATGACTCTCATTGATGTTTCTGTCTGTCTCTCTCTCTTGCTCCTTTCTAAAATCAATAAAAAAAAATATATATATATAAAGAAATATTATAAGTAGCTTTAGTGTTCTCTATCATTATATCTTAAATGGTATATTGTCCTTTACTCAATAAGTATATTTCTAGAAAACTCAGAATTTTGGTAAATCCAATCATTTAAATGTGGGCCCACTATTTAAATATATTTTGTAAAATATATTATTTCTTAAGTTTATTTGTTTTGTGAATAATACTATTTATTGAGCTTAAATTGTCCCTGAATTTTAGTTTTTAAAAAAGATGCAGACTTTAATTCACTTTTAATTATTTTTCTCATTCTTTGGTAATACAGTGAAAGCTGATTGAAATGACCAGCAGGTGGCAATTGTTAGGAAAAGGGCATGCAGTGGTCATAGATGATGTGTAGAGTAGATAAATGATCAACTTATGTATTAATTGAGAGCTCTCTGTATAGGATAGCCCTTTGTGATTATGCAAAACAGAGTTTATTCTTTATTAATTATTATTTTCCATATGAACAACTGTAAACCTACTTTTGTCCCACTCGGTATTATCTCACTTTAGGCAACATCTTTCCTGTAACATATTGTCAATGACATCTAGAACTGAAAATGTAAGGCTGTAATTCTATAGTAAAGGGGAACCAGTAATACTGTTTGTTTTCTCCTAAGTATTGAAACAAACCATCAAGAAAAATGTAGCTAGAGAAAAGTAGATGCCAGATTGTGAAATAATAAAACTAGGTCATGATTCCAGCTAAGGGTCTTTGCCTTTCAGGATCAGAATACTTTTTCTTAGGGAATCAGGCATGATTATTTCCCTTGATTTTATTGTCTTTTCTTATTTTTGTGCTCCTGAGTTAAGATTTTTTATAAAATTAATACATGTGAATAGTTCAAATTATATCAAATTATGTCTTAAAACAAAAAAGTACTCCCTTACCTGCATCCTTCTCACATTTGATTCTAGCTCCCTTGAGGCAAAAATTTTCCATTCTTTTAGTTGTTTCTTTTGCAGTTTACCTACATAATCCTATATAATAAAGGGGTAATATGCAAATTGACCCTAACAGCGGAACAACCCAGGAACGACTGGTCACTATGACACGCACTGCTCAACACAGGAGCTTGCCCCTGGTCATCAGTGTGCTCCCACAGGGCGAGCTCTGCTCAGCCATAAGCCAGGCTGACGGCTGCAAGCACAGCAGTAGTGGTGGTAGCCTCTCCCATCTCCTCGGCAGTGCTAAGGATGTCTGACTGTGGCTTAGGCCTGCTCCCCACTGCCAGGGGCTCCCGGGCTGCCAGAGGGATGCTTGACTGCCAGCTTAGGCCCGATCTCCTGGGGAGCGGGCCTAAGCCGGCAGGTGGACATCCCCCAAGGACTCCCAGGCTGCCAGAGGGATGTCTATGACTGCCAGCTTAGGCCCGGTCCCCCTGGGAGCGGGCCTAAGCCGGCAGGTGGACATCCCCCGAGGGGTCTCAGACTGAGGGACCTCCCGGAGTGTACGAATTTTTGTGCACCAGGCCTCTAGTGTAATATAATTAGTTATATTATGACTACATAAATATTGTCCATTGTTGAGCTATGGATTGTACTATATGTGTTAGCTTTTGCTGTAGCAAAAACAACCCCAAATTTCATTGGCTAACAAAAACATTTCTTTTTTTCTCTCTCTCATATTTCAAAAGGGTTTTGGGGTCACTTGAGGCTCTGCTGGGTTCTGCTAGCCTTGTTTGGGATCAGTTCATCTTGATTTTGTGTATTTTCTCATTCTGAGATCCAATCTCAATAGATAGGGGCAGAAACTAAAGGCAGAAAGACCATATCCACAAATACATTTAAAGATTTTGCTTGGATGAGGCATGTGTCACATCTACTCAGAGTCCTTTGGCCAAAACAAGTTACAAGGGCAAGTCCCAGGGCAGTAATGGTAGGAAGTCTGCTTTGATTATAGAAAAGAAAGGCGAGGGTGGGAAGAGAATGAAAAATTATATAGTTATGAAAAATACAGTCTGCATACCGGGGACAACATTTTGTTTTACTCAAGGTTAATAATTGCCTCTTTTCTTTGTTTTTATATTTTCTATGTTTCTGCCATTAATTTTTTCCTCAGATTGCCCAACAGAGGTCTTCTCTGTACAAACACATTAGGTATTCAATCCCATATATTTTTTAGCAATGTTCCTTCTGAAAACCTCTTTCCTTCTTCATCTATAATGCAGACTGGCTACTCTCCGGACCTGTTGCATAGATGTCATCCTGTCCTGGGAATTCTCTTCCCCTTTCTTCTGGATTCTTCTGTTTTCTGATCCTAGGTCTTCATCTCTTACTGTTTATTTTCCTGTTTTGATGATCTCCCTCCCTTATTCATTTCCTGGCTTTGATGCAGTATTTCCTTCAATAACTGCCTGAGAAAGTAAATGTTTTGAGATCTTCCTTGTTGAAAATGTTTCCATTAGAGTTTTGGCATATTCCAAATGCTCAAAAAAAAAAAAAAGATGAATTGCCCTGGCCGGTGGCGCAATGCACCTAAGAGTCTTGGGTTCGATTTCAGTCAAGGGCACATGCCTAGGTTGCAGGTTTGATCCCTGGCCCTGGTTGGAGTGTTTGCAGGAGGCAACCAATTGATGTGTTTCTCTCACATTTATGTTTCTGTATCTTTCTCTTCCTCCCTTTCCCTCCGCCTTCCTCCCCCACTGACTATCTCTCCCCCTTCCTCCCTCCCTCCCTCTAAAAGTCAATGGAAAAATATCCTCAGGTGAAGATTAACAAAAATAAAATAAAAGTTAGGAGGGAACAAGGAATAAAACTTTAAAAAAAGATGAATTAATGGATGATTGAAAGAATGAATAACTAGAAGCAGTATAATATAATGGTGATGAGCTGGACTACATAGGTTCAAGTCTTAGCGCTGTTACTTTCTAGCTGTATGTCCTTTCTGTGATTTAGTTTTTCTGTGATTTAGTTTCCTAATGTGTAAAATGGTAATAATAATAGCACCTGTGTCTGAGGGTTAAATGAGTTAATATATATAAAGCAGGTAAATAGTATCTGACACATAAATAGTAAGCACTCAATAAATTTTAGTTACCTTGATTATTCTTAATGAATAATATGAATAAAGAATGAGACTATAATGAAGAGATGAATGAAGAAGCCACTCACCTCTTTTTTTTTAACTTAATTTTTTAGAGCAGTTTTAGGTTTACAATAAAATCGAGAGGAAGGTACAAAGATTTCCCACGTACCTCCATACCCCACACATGTAGAGCCTCCTCCTTTATTAATATCACTCATCAGAATGGTAATTTTTCTTTTCTTTTTTTTTTCCAAGTATGAACCTACATTGAGATATCAGAACCACCCAAGTTCCTAGTTTACCTCAGGGTTGATTCTTGGTGTTGTACATTCTCTGGGTTTGGATAAATGTAAAAATAGTACTGAAAATCAGATTCACACGTGACCTTTGCAGAGATTATTGGACAGCAGTGAAAGGGATAACATAAATGTTTAGAACACAAACAGCTTACACTAATAACACCCTTTTTTGGTGAAAATAAAAGGAAAACTTGTAAATGTATTGCTTCTGTATCATTCAGTTACTTTGATATAGTAGCTTCCCAGGTTTTCCAGTTTGTTACCCATGCAGCTACCTTTACCCCAGCCTGCCAGAACATTCGATGAAGTGCTTACACATTCATAGACTGAGACGCCAAGAATTCAGTTGGGTTCTCTCATTGCTCCAAGCAGATTTCTGCCCTCTCAGCCATGACAGCACAGGCTGGGCTTTGAATACTGATGGCAAGCCCTTCTATTATTAATCAGGGATTTGTATGAATTAATTTAAGAACATGAGGGAGATGAGAGCTTAAAATGAGAATTAAACTTAACGTCCTAAATAAGATAAATGATACTGCTTAATGATATTTAAAGCTCTAGCAAATAAAACAGCAACTTGGTAAGCGTTGGTGGTGGACTAAAAGTATATAACTTCAAAGTTAAGTTGCTAACTAAATACTTTTAACCCCTTTATCAGAAAAATGGCATTTCTCTATAATAGGTTGGGGAACAATTACATTTTTGAGAGGACATCCCATTCTGTGTGTTTATCTATGTGATATATGAACTTGAGATATTTCACTACTGATTGCCTAAGATTTTTTGGGATGGTGTAGGACTGTATTTAAAGTGTTTATCCAGCAGATTCAACTCAATTTTAGTCTTGCCCTTAGATGACTAAAAATTATTACACTTAAAATTTGCTATGAGCACATAAATAAATTTAATTATAGTCATGAAATATGCTACATTTGCATTCCCACATATTTGAAATAAGCACAATTATTACATTGCCTGAAATGCATATTTGGATCTGTAACTATTATAGCACATGAACATATGTAAGTTGCCTTTTAAATAAAATATTAATATTTCATAATTAAGTTATTTTATTATGCATAAGTATAGTTCCTGATATATATCTTCTATTTATTCAGGTTGTAATTATAACTACTAGAGTAGGGCATATACTTCTAATTTGAGAAAGTTACATGGTGTTGCCTACTGATACAGTAATTAGGAGATTGTGTATATGATATATAGTGGAAAAAGTTTTGTAGTTATATTTATTCGGGAAGCTATCCTCATATCAAATGTTTAAGGTCTGAGCTTATAGCATCATGGTGCTATGTGTACTCATTTCTTATTTAAATTGTAACTTTTATTACATTTTTTAACCATTTGCAGAAATATGTGGAAATTGAGGTAGGCAATATGAAAAGAAATGTAGAAAAGTATATCTGAAAGCCTAATAATTTTTTAATGGTGATTCAGTTTGTATCATCGAGCCAAATATTTACAGTTTTTCAAAAATATATTTCTTTTAAGAGTAACGAATTATTTAAATAATTTGTAAAGTATGTGTGATGTGAGCAGAATATTTATTATCAGTCATCAGATACAAATTACATCTGCATAATTCTTGTCACGCACATTATTTCTCAGATCAGTACCATAGAGACTATACATTAAATGCATGCTTATTGATTATATTTAAGTAATATTTTAAATCTTTACATTAATTTAAATTTTTAGGATCAATGTAGCAATATACCAACACTTGAACAAAATAGATTACAGTATTTCAATGCTAGCTACCATTGGTTCCCCCAAAAGCATTCATACAATTCATTGGCTTTCCGTAGATTCTTATCTAATGCACCCCCAATATCCCCTTTATTGAGCTATTTTTTTAGTTAAATTCTTTCCTTTCTATCCTTTTGAAGGTATAATTGTTATACCATTTTCCATATATGTTTATTGATCCTTTCAAATATTTTGAGGGAAATCATCTTTCTCTTGACTCCATTTCTTTCTTTTCTCGCTTTGTTTTAAATCTGGCACATATCTAACACTTAATTATGAAACATTTTAAACATACAGAAAAGTTGAAAGAATTTTACAGTGAATGTCTATATTCCTACTACCTAGATTCTACCACTAATGTGCTTGTTTTATCAATATTTACCTATCTCGCTATTCAGCCATCAATCATATTTTGCTGCATTTTTATCAGAGTATTTTGCAGACAGTATACTTCCTTCTAAATCAGCGGTTCTCAACCTGTGGGTCGCGACCCCTTTGGGGGTCAAACGACCCTTTCACAGGGGTCGCCTAAGACCATTGGAAAACACATATATAATTACATATTGTTTTTGTGATTAATCACTATGCTTTAATTATGTTCAATTTGTAACAATGAAATTGGGGGTCACCACAACATGAGGAACTGTATTAAAGGGTCACAGCATTAGGAAGGTTGAGAACCACTGTTCTAAATGCTTCTGCATACATATCATTAATTAGAGTTCAGTATTTAGTTTTTCTTTAAAGATAACATTTATATACGATGAAATGCACAATTCTTAAGTGTACATTCCATTATTTTTGACAAATGCATGTACTTGTTTAACTGAAACTCCCATCAAGATAAGACCCTTAGTGTCACCCCAGAAAATTCCCTCATGCTCTTTCCCAGGTGGTTCTATCTCCTTATTCCTCAAAGGTAACAGCTGTTCTGATAATTGTCCTACTATAGATTGGTTCTGCTCTTCTCAAACTTTATATAAATGGAATTCTAATGTACTTTTTTTTATGAGTCTACTTTTATTTATCATAATATTTTTGGGATTCATCCATATTGTTGTATAGATCAGTACTTCCTTTATATTGCTGAGTAATATTCCATCATAGGAATATATTGTAATTTATCTGTTGTTTTATAATGGACATCTGAGCTGTTTTCATGGCAACTTATTTTTGCTGTTATTACTTATCTTACATAGGATGAAGTCATATCTCCCTTGCTTATTCCTTCACTCTTACATCACTAACATTATGGTGGTTTAGGTTGGAGTTCTCACTGTAGCAACTTATATACAGTAGCAGCAGAAAAGGGGAGAAGTTAGGCATGGGGTAGAGGACACAGAGTCATTACATGTTATTGGTACTAAAGTCAATCTCTACTACAATTGTACATTGAAATTCAGTTTTTCAAGTTGACCAGTTTGCAGTATTTCATTTGCTAATTAGACAGTACTCTATTATACCATCTTTGATACAGTGGCAAGGTGACACGTCTTATAAATTTAAACATGTTTTTGTCTACTGTATGTATGGTGTACATGCTTTGTATCTATTCTCCAAATACCATAAAAGCATCAAGACTTGTTTTATAATACAGTCTCTTCATTTAATTTGTGATATCCCAAAGAAAATGTAATTTTTTAAAAATTACGTGGTTTGAGGACAAGTAACTAAGGATATCAAAGAAGCATTTAAAATATTAAAACCCACTCAGTATTTTCCAGAAGATGTGAAAGTAATACCACTTAATAGGTTAGCTGCCACCCTGCACTTTTGAAGCACTTTAGAGTCATTCATCTGTCTGAGGTAGGACAGTATTAGTACCTTTGCTTGGTTAATAAATGAGAACTCCCTGCCACCACCCTCCCCGGGTTTTACTATATTTGAATTCCAGAATTTATCCAGCGCGCTCCAAACAGTGCTTGTGTGGTCTTCTGGTGTCCTAACAAAGGTTCCTTTTAAAAATGGCCTTCCTCCCTTATCTCCTGAATACTTCTGGGATGCTTTTTTGCAGAAGAGTTGTTAAAACTAGATACAAAGAATTGTTCTTTTTGTAGTAGCAGTAAATTGTTTTTGTGGTAGCAGTAAAAATAAATTTAACTTGAAAATTTGTAAGAGATTATATCATTCATAGAAGATAAACGTTATATATAAAAATAGGTGAAATGCTTCATAAATGTGGATAAAGTCTTTAAACAGAACTTTATTGTGCACCTAATTCATGTTTTTCTTGAGAAAAGGGAAAGAAACCATGGGTGTTGAGTTTCTGATTTTGTCATAAATGGCTATGAGGATGGTATCTCTGCAGATTATTGCTTATCTTATTATTTGAACTGATAATCTTAAATTAGAGCATGTTTATGGGAACTTATTATTTGAATAAGTGTCATCCCATTCAGACACCTGGCTGTGCTAGTCTTTGTTCATTTAAATACAAAACATTTTTAAAGCAAAAATTCCAAAGCCTGGTTATTTTATCTATGCTTATTTACAAGTATATTTGATCCGGTTCTTGTTTTTGAGCTTCTTAATACTGCATAAAAATATTAATCATTAGTAGTCTTAATGTAGATAATCTTCAACACTTCTACAAAAAGTCATTGTCAGAATTCATTCCAATTCAAGGTTAATTAGTGTACCATTAAAATAATGTGTTACCAAAATTAATTACATTGCAGGTCAAGCAATGTGTTAAAAAGCATAGTGTAAGTGTCTGAGAGCACATCATCCTCCTTAAAACATTGCTGTACAGTGCCACCCTGCTGGAAAATATATCCAGAGTGGATATCACTACTGAGGTCCAGTCATAGGTGTTCCCCCTAAAGTAAATTTTTGGCACCACATATGGGAAATTTAAAATATAACTCCCATTAACAGTAAAATGTGTTGCTTGTCTGCTTTCCATCGGAACAGCTAAGGACTTGTATTTTATTATTAATCGATGTAACCCTACTGGGTTAATTCTAAGGAGAAATTAGGAACCTAGTGGAGAGTAGAAATTATCTTGTGGTAAAAGTACTAGATATATTAATATTATGTTTTCTTACTTAACTGGTAGGTAGTTGTGGTAGGTGCCCTGTGAAAGTGTATCACACATCATTTTAACTATGTAGTAATTCTTGTTAATAGTTTAACTTAATAGCCATAAAATGTACACTTAAAGTTAGAACTAAATATGATAGAGACTTTGAAATTTTATATGATTCTTTTAATGTAAAAGCTGTAAAACAATTACATTGAACTAAAGGGTATTTTCTATATTGGTATTTGTTCTGAGAGTCTTATTAGGGTATCTAATTATTCATACGGAGAGTTTTGAAATTAGTGCCTTGCTAACAGCAGGTCATTAGAGTTACAGAAATTTTAACATAGGAAACTGTTCTCTACTTAACAGAACATTTTTTTACTTGGCTTGCAGAATTGTCTCCATTTAAAAAAATTCTCAGTGGGCTCTGAACAAAATAGTTTTACTGCTACAACAAATTTTGAGTGATTTGCCCATATGTTTTAATTTTCTGCTTCCCTTCCTGTTTGGATTTTGAGTAAGCCTATTGGAAAACATATTGACAGGTAAATAAAAATAAGTTGAGCAAAAGAAAGAAAAGGCAAAGAACAATTTGTAGAGAAGAAGTTGTCTTTATTTTTTTGTTGTTTTTTCAAGAATGGATCCTAGTTTAATTAGTTGAACTAATAGGTGCTTGAATAGGTGCTGGAAGATAAAGAGAGTAAGTGGGTTTAGAAAAGCTTTCTTGAAAGGTGCTTTTTCCTTTAAAGCCATCTTTATCCCACTTTGTCCCACTTAAATCTTTTCTAAAATGACATAAAGCAGGGATTTCAACTTAATGTGGAAACACATTCCAGTTCTTAAAAATGACAACATCACTACCACCCTCAGAGGGTAGTGTTAAGCCATACATCACTCACTGCTTCCAAGAAGCCCTTAGTTGTTGGGGTTTTGTTTATTCATTGGACCAAGTAGCTTCTTTCATTAACTAAACCAAGATTTTCTGATGGTGCAGAATAGAATTAACACATTGGTAGTAACCCTGAGTCTTTGGTAGACAACAGTTAAAGTAGTGTTTTATACTTTCTCTCCTAACAGTTAATCATCTGTTCTCTTTTACAAGTGAGTTTCACAGTCAACGTTTGAAGCTAGAGAACCAAGTAAACAATACTAGTGTTTTTGAGATATTTAAGAGTGTAAATTTGGACTATTAAGAGGAAATGCTTACTTTCAAACTGATTAAATTTTCTTAGATTTTAAGGAATAAACTAGCATATTTAGATATACTACACTTAGATTATATTTTCTGCCTACGTTTTAGTACTCATTTTTTTATCCAATAGACTTCTTTCACCAGAAGTGGTGAATGTGATAATTTAAGAAAACTATCTTACATTTATAAAGTAGTACTTTAAAATTTTCAAAGAATTATCTTGCAGCTCACTCATTCAACAAATATTACCCTTATTTTCATTCTATAGGGAGGAAATTGATCAGGCTGACATAAGTCATTGGGCTAGAAGTACAACTCAGGATTGCCCGTTGATTCCAAAAAGATTACTGCTTTTCCCACAGAGCATTTTATATCATCATTCTTAGAATAATTAACCCAGTTTTACTTATTACTTTGTCTTTCTTAAAACATATTTTTTATATGGCCTCATAGCTGTATTAACAAATTTATTTCTCTTTTTCTGTGTTTTAGGGCAGAGCTCTACTCCATTGGGCATGTGATCGAGGACATAAGGAACTAGTCACAGTCTTGCTACAATACAGAGCTGATATTAACTCTCAGGTAAGAGTGATTGATGAAGGGGGAGCTTGTTTAAAAAATCGAGGTCAAATCCACTTAACATAAAATTTATCATTAACTATTGTACAGTGTACAGTTCAGTGGCATTAGTTAATTTAACAGTGTTATAAAACCATCACTACTCTCTTATTCCACATTTTCATCACCCAAAAGGAAACCTTGTGCCCATTAAACAGTCACTACCTACATCCTGTCAGTGTATTTCTGGGCTGTTCAGTACCATTGCTCTGTTTTTCTGTTCATGTACTTATGCTGTGCTTTTTAAAGTATTATAGCTTCAAAATATGTTTTCATATCTTTTAGGATATATTCCTTCCCTACTTGTTCAGAATTTTTCCTGGTATTTTTGCTTTATTTTTCTGTGAACTGTGAAATCATCTTTCAAACCCTTGCTTCTTCCCCCAAGCAACACCACTATCACTAAGTTTTAAAAAAACAAAAGAAATAAATAATTGGTGCACTCATGTCTTTTATTTGGTTTGGATTGTTAGGGTATATTTTTAAAATTATTTTCGTTTTTCAATTACAGTTGACATTCAATATTTTATATTTGTTTCAGATGTACAGCATAGTGGTTAAAACAAGTATATAATTTATGAAGTGATCTTCCTGATAACTCTACTTCCCACCTGGCACCATAGGTGCTAATTACAATATTATTGACTATTTTCCCTATGCTATACTTTGCATCCTGTGACTATTTTGTAACTTCTTACTCCCTTTACCTTTTTCACCCATCCCCACACCTCCCTCCCATCTGGCAACCTTCAGTTTGTTCTGTTTTGTTTGTTCATTTATTTTATTCTTTAGGTTCCACTTATAAATGAAATTATATGGTATTTTGTCTTCCTCTGTCTGACTTATTTCACTTAGCACAATACCCTGTAAGGTCCATCCGTATTGTTGCAAATGGCAAGATGTCATTCTTTTTTATGGCTGAGTAATATTCCATTGTATACATGTACCACATTTTCTTTATCCAACCGTCTGTTGATAGACACTTGGGTTGCTTCCGTATCTTAGCTATTGTAAATAACGCTACAAAATGAGGATAGTGGTGCATTTACCTTTTGACTTAGTATTTTTAATTTCTTCAGAGTATTTGGAGGGAAATGTCCCCAAGTTAGGCAGAGCCTGAGGTTTTTGCTTGTGGGTTTCCTGTATTCGATTTGTTTGGGTAATATAAGGCAGACAAGCCAAAAACTACCTTATGTGGCTTTATAGAACATTCTTTACTGAATATCAATTTTAATGTAACGTAAAAGTTTCATGTAGGTTTTTAGAATGGATCAGTTAGGACTATATACCTGGCCAATGTTTTCTTTTTTTCTCTTTGTATTCACATGACCACTTTATATTGATCCTAGTTTTGATTTTCCTTTGTTATTGACAATCCTAAGTCATATGACCTAGTTTCAGTTAGGGAATGTTCTGCTTTTGTCATTTTTGGTTGCTAACATGCTTCCAAGTCATGGGGGACTTTTGGAAATTAACTCTCTGAATAGCTTTTTCCCCTTGTAATTTTGAAAATATAGATAATACAAACACAATAAATGGAAGTAAAGGTTCATCTCTCTCATGACTCAGTCTTTCTTAAACGACATTATTATTGACTGGCCTACTGGCTGCCAAAAAAGAAAATCAATTTTATTAGAAATACTTGCTTGACCACAGATCTTGGTTACTAACCACCTGAGACAGGCTGATGTTATCAACTATCTGAAGACTAATTTTTACTATTTGCCTGAAACCGAGTAATAGTTAGAGATATGTCACAGTCTTCTCTGTGTTTTCCTGTCACTTTTACCCTTCAGTATATCTCATATACTTTATTGCCCTGCAGTTTCTATATTCTGATGGAATTGGAACTTTTAATTTTATTTCTAAGAAAGATCCTTTATAGATTTCAATTTTTATCTGGCAATATTGTGAACATTGTCTTTTCCATTTCTTGGTATTGATTTTTAGTTCAACTCTGGAAGCTAAGTTCTTAACCACATTTGAGATTAAGACAGAAGTTAAATACACACACATACACCCGCAGACCTCTTGAGTAACTTTGATCTTTCAAGCCTTGGAGAAAGACTGAAGCTACTCAAAGCACATTAAAAAGTATTTGAATGTTGAAGACTTCTTGCTACGTTTTCTCAGATTTACTGTAAAGTAACATTAAGGAAATAAGCAGGATAGAGGGAGGAGTAGGAGCATTGGTCATGAGGTGTCTACACTATGCACTGGGTGTTAGGAAATTCAAAAGGAAGTTATTTTGTTTGAGTGGTACTGAAACATTTAAGTACTCTGTGATTTATAAATTACACTAGAGGCCTGGTGCACAAAAATTTGTGCACTTGGGGGGGTCCCTCAGCCTGGCCTGTGCCCTCTCGCAGTCTGGGACCCCACAGGGGATGACAACCTGCTGGCTTAGGCCTGTTCCTCTGGGGGATTGGGCCTAAGCTGGCAATCAGACATCCCTATGGCAGCCAGGCAGCCCTCGGGGGATGTCCACTTGCCAGCGGGGAGCAGACCTAAGCTGCAGTTGGACATCCTTAGCGCTGCTGAGGAGGCGGGAGAGGCTCCCACCACCACCGCTGTACTGGCAGCCATCAGCCTGGCTTGTGGCTGAGCAGAGCTCCTCCATGTGGGAGCTCACTGACCACCAGAGGGCAGCTCCTGCATTGAGTGTCTGCCCCCTGGTGGTCAGTGTGTGTCATAGTGACTAGTCATTCCCAGTCTTTCTGCTGTAAAGGTCAGTTTGCATATTACCCTTTTACTATATAGGATAGAGACCTGGTGCATGGGTGGGGGCCGGCTGGTTTGCCCTGAAGGGTGTCCCGGATCAGAGTGGGGGTCTCGCTTGGGTGCCTGGCCAGCCTGGGTGAGGGGCTGATGGCTGTTTGCAGGCTGGTCACACCCCCTTCAGGGTGGGGGTCCCCACTGGGATGCCTGTCCAGTCTGGATGAGGGGCTGAGGGCTGTTTTCAGGTTGGCCAAGCCGACAACGGAAACTCCCAGCCTCTCCTTTTTTTCTTTTTTTATTCTGGGATTTATTTACCTTCTATAATTGAAACTTTGTTGCCGCTCCAGCTCTGAGGCCAGGGCTTGCTGAAAGCAGGTATCTGGGGTTTGTTTAGCTTCTATAATTGAAACTTTGTTGCTTTTGGAGCTGTTACTTTCAGAGCTCAGAGCCGGGCCACGGCAGGCGGGGAACCTTGGCTTCCTCCATCACTGGAGCAAGCAAGCCTCCTGCTCGCTTCAGATGCGTGGCTGCCAGCCGCCATTCTTGGTTGGTTAATTTGCATATCCTGCTGATTAGCCAATGGGAAGCGTAGCGGAGGTATGGTCAATTACGATGTTTGTCTATTATTAGATTAGATAAACTTATGGTTAGTATAATGGCATAGAGCAACACAGCCTCTCTGTGAATATCTTGGTGACCATCTGTGTGTTGTAAAAGATTTCAAAACATGAGATGTTAACTAGATTTATTGTAGTGATTATTTCGTAATATATACAAATATCATTATGTTGTACACCTGAAACTAATATAATGTTATATGTCAATTATCTAATCTAATAAAAGACAAACATGCAAATTGACCGTATATTCGCTACTCCTTAAGCCACGCCCACCAGCCAATCAGAGCGACTATATGCAAATGAACCCAACCAAGATGGTGGCCGGCAGCCACGGAGCTGAAGCGAGCAGGAGGCTTGGTTGCTCCAGTGATGGAGGAAGCCAAGCTTCCCGGCCGGCTCTGAGCCAATGCAGGCAACAAAGTTTCAATTATAGAAGATAAATAAACCCCAGATACCTGCTTTCAGCCAGCCGTGGCCACGGAGCTGGAGTGAGCAGAACCCGGCTCTGAGCTCCACTGAAGGCAACAAAGTTTCAATTATAGACGGTAAATAAATCCCAGAATAAAAGAAAAAAAGGAGAGGCTGGGAGCTTCCGTCACCAGGGGGCTTGGCCAGCCTTAAAATGGCCCTCAGGCCCTCACCCAGACTGGCCAGGCACCCCAGTGGACCCCCCCCACCCTAAAGGGGGTGTGGCCAGCCTGAAAACAGCCATCAGCCCCTCACCCAGACTGGCCAAACCTCCATGGAGTGAGGGTCCCCACTGGGGGGGGGCTTGACCAGCCTGAAAACAGCCATTAGCCCCTCACCCAGGCTGGCCAGGCACCC
>NW_005370412.1:1725896-1727389 GCF_000412655.1 Myotis brandtii
CTAAGGATGTCTGACTGCAGCTTAGGCCTGCTCCCCGCTGGCAAGTAGACATCCCCCGAGGGCTGCCGGGCTGCCAGAGTGATGTCTGACTGCCAGCTTAGGCCCAATTCCCCAGGGAGCGGGCCTAAACCAGCAGGTGGTCATCGCCCAAGGGGTCCCAGACTGCGAGAGGACACAGGCCAGGCTGAGGGACCCCCCTGAGTGCACAAATTTTTGTGCACTGGGCCTCTAGTCCTATATAATAAACAGCTAATGTGCAAATCAACCGAACGGCAGAATGAACAGTTGCTATGGCACCCACTGACCACCAGGGGCAGATGCTTAACGCAGGAGCTGCCCCCTGGTGGTCAGTGCGCTCCCACAGGGGGAGCACCACTCAGCCAGAAGCCGGGCTCACAGCTGGAGATGACAGCTTAAGCCGTCAGTCGGACATCCCCCGAGGGCTCCTGGACTGCTAGAGGGTACAGGCCAGGCTGAGAAGACCGCCCCCCCAGTACACAAATTTTGTGCACCGGGCCTCTAGTTATTATATAATAGACCGCTATAAAAAAGAATACTTGTGGAATGAAAGAATGAATGAAAAAAAATAAAATCCATATAGTTTTATGAAATGAATAGAAAATATTTTAAAAATTAAAAAATGGGATAATGACAATTCTAGATTTTACCTAGCTATTGCAGGGCTTAAAATGATGACATTAGATCCTCACTTTAAGGCTGTCCTGCTGTTTCTGCCAAATCTACTCCTCCCCAAGTCCACCAAGCATGTTGCTCCCAACAGCCTTCCCAGCACTGCTGTTACTGTGGCACTGACCTTGTCAAAGCTCTCTAATGACTGCACAGACTGTAGGATAACTTGCAAATTCTATGGATTTAGATTCAGAGTTCTCCATCATCTGAAGAAAACAAATCACAAGAATGGTATAAAGTAGTAAACAAAACCATCTGTAACCCATTACGTGAGGGGGTTGTTGACATAAAACAGTTCTTTAATATTTACTAGGTATCAAGTATTTTATGTGTACTAGTGTTATCTCTTTTAGCCATCACATCCATCCAACTTAGGTATATTATTTTCTGTGTTTTACTGATGAAGAAACAGGAACTTTGAGAAGTCATGGAGCTATTAAGTGACAAAATCTAAATTTGAACATGCCGTTCTGATTCCAAAGCCTAAGAAGCTGTTAACCTCTCCACTGTGAAATTTTAGTACATTTTGTCTCATTTTTATCTTTTCTACTTACACATATATAACATTTTAAAGATATTTGGTACAATACTGTATATAGAGTAGTTTTCCTTCATTACTTAAAACTAGAGGCCCGGTGCCCTAATTCATGCATGGGTGGGACCCCTTGGCCTGGCCGGCAATCAGGGCCATTGGGGCCATCTCACCCAGTCTCGATCGGGGCCAGCTGGCCAGGGGGAGGGACCGTGGGAGGTTGGCTGTGGTAGCGCACTGACTACCAGGGGGCAGCTCCTGTGTTGAGTGT
>NW_005370412.1:1727806-1812801 GCF_000412655.1 Myotis brandtii
GCCCCAGTGCACGAATGTCGTGCACCGTGCCTCCAGTATCCAGTATATAGATAATGGAGATATAAAACACATTCATTGAGGTACATATAGTACAAAAATCTTAAGGATATGACATGTATTTTTATATATATATAAAAATAATTTTATTTGCCACAGCTTTAATGCAAAGTAATATATACATGGGATCATTTTATGTATATGTATATGCAACTACCACACATATCAAATTAGAATATTTCCAGAACACCGACAATGTTTGTCTTCTTAACCTACTTCCTATCAACATCAATCCTTCCACCACCCACTTTGAGATGACTATTATTCTGATTTCTCTTACCACCAATTAGTTAGTTCTGCCTCCTCTTAAAATTCAAATATTTGCAATCATATAATGCATATTCTTTTGGATCAGGCTTATTATGCTCAATATAACATTTGTGACAGTCATCCATGTTGTTACATATATTATTTGTTCCTTTATTTTTGACTGCTGTGTAACATTTCATTGCAAGCATATACCACAATTTATCCATTCTCCTGTTGATAGACATTTAGTTTTTAAGGTTTTTTCCCTTTGCCTATAATGAATAAAGTACCTGTGAACATTCTTCAGAACGGACATATACATATATATTTCATTTCTCTTGTGTCTTGCTCAGTAGTAGAATTGCTGGGTCATATGGTAACTGTGTGTTTAACCTTTTGAGAACCTGCTCATGGCTTTTCAAAGAGACAGCTCAATTTTACATCCTCACCAGCAATATATGAGAATTCCCATTTCTCCACATCCTTATCAACACTATTATTTGTCTTTTGATTATAGTCATGCCAGTGTATCACATGGTATCTCATTGTGTTTTGATTTTCATTTCCCTGATGGTCGATGACGTTGAACGTCTTTTATGTGCTTATTGGCCATTTTTACATGTTCTTTGGGGAAATGTCTATTCAGATCCTGAGCCCTTTTTTTTTTTAATTGGGGGTAGGGGAACAAAGAACATTGTACATTTGGTGTATGTTGTTGATTTCTGCTCTTTATTATTTCCCTCTACTTTCCTTGGATGTAATTTGCTGTTATTTTTCTGGCTTCTTGAGATGGAAGCTTAGATCATTGATTTTCAACTATTCTTTTCTAATAGGTGTACTCAGAGGTATAAATTTCTTTTTATGCACTACTTTAAATGCATTAAGCAGATTTTGATGTATTTTATTATCCTCTAGTCAAAATATTTTTAAATTTTTACTGTGATTTCTTTCTTTGAATCATGGGTTATCCAGATGTATGTTATTTAATTGCTGACATTTGGGGATTTTACAGTTCTCTTTTCTATATTCATTTTTAGTTTGATTCTATTATGATGAGAGAACCTACTCTGGAGAGTTTCAATATTTTTTAAATTAACACTTGCTTTTTGGCCCATTATATGATGTATTTTGGGGAATGTTGCATGTTCTCTTGAAAAGACTATATTTTGCAATTGTTTGGTGTAGTCTTCCACAAATAATCATTTAGGTGAAGTTAGTTAATACTATTAGTCAGGTGTTCTATATTTATTGATTTGTCTATTTGTTTATCAATTACTGAGAGAATTGTGTTAAAATCTCTTATGATTTATCTGCTTTTCCTTTTAGTTATGTTCATTTTTTATATCTTGAAACTATGACATTGGATACAAATTTAAAATTGTTTTATCTTCCTGTTGAATTGATCCTTTTTACCACTGAGAGGTGGCCATTTAAAAATTCTATTAATCTTCTTGCCTTGAAGTGTACTTTGTTCAGAGTTATATAGCCACATGAGCTTTCCTTTGTGTAGTGTTTACCTTGTATATTTTTCTATCCTTTCACTGTTCTCTCTCTATCTTAGTTTGCCTGGGCTGCCATAACAAAATACCACAGACTGGGTGGCTTACACACATTCTATTTTCTCAAGCTCTGGGGGCTTCTAGTCCATGAGCAAGGTGCTGGTAGGGTTGGTTTCTGATGAGTGGCTTGCAGACAGCTGCCTTCTCACTTTCCTCACATGCCTGTGCACTTGGGGAGAGAGTGCTCTGGTATCTCTTCCTCCTCTTATAGGACACCAGGCCTGTCAGATCAGAACCACACCATTATGTCCTGATTTAACCTTAATTACCTCCTTTAAGGCCCTGTCTCCACATACAGTTCATATGTGGGGTTAGGGCTTCCACATATGAATTTGAGTTTGTGAGGGGCGCAATTCAATTTGCTAACACTATGTCTTTATACTTAAAAGTGCGCTTTTTGTAAATTGCATGTAGTTGGGTCTTGGTTTTTATCCAGTTTAGTCTTTGTCTTATAATTGTAGTGTTTCATTTATTTAATTCATTTGATGTAATTACTGGTACAGATCTGTTTAATTTTACCATCTTTCTGCTTCTTTTCTGTTTGTCCCACCTGCTTTTTGTTTCTTTGTTTTTCCTTTGCCATCTTATTTTGTATTTATAAAATATTTTTATTCCATTTTACCTTCTTTATTGGGTATTTGCTATTCCTTTTAGAATTACTCTTTTAATGGTTATGATAAAAATTACAAAATAGTCCCTTAACTTATTACAGTCTACCTTAAATTAATACTTTTGTCATATCCTGAACAGTGTAAAAATCTTAAGTGCTATAATTTTGTTTATGTTTTCTAGCTTCTATTGCTATAATTGTGATATATTTTTACTTAACATATTTTCTAAATACCTCACAAGGTACTGTTTTTGCATTAAGCAGTCAATAGTCTTTTATCTTTATTTATATACTAGAGGCCCGGTGCACAAAAATTTGTGCACTTGGGGGGCGGGGGAGGGGGGAGGGTCCCCCAGCCCGGCCTGTGCCCTCTCGCAGTCTGGGACCCCTCGGGAGATAACGACCTGCTGGCTTAGGCCTGCTCCCGGGTGGCAGAGGGCAGGCCCAATCCCTAAGTGCAGCCCCTGGTCAGGCTCAGAGCAGGGCCGATTGGGGAGTTGGGGCGCCACCACGTCATGCACAGAGGAGGGCGGATCGGGAGGTTGCAATGCCACCCTCAGTCACGCTCAGGGTAGGGCCGATTGGGGGGTTGGGGCACCGCCCCCTGTCACACTCAAGGCAGGGTCGATGGGGAGGTTGCAGTGCCACCCCCTGTCACGCACAGAGCAGGGCCAATCAGGGGGTTGGGGCGCTGCCCCCTGTCACTCACAGAGCAGGGCCCATCAGGGGGGTTGGGGCGCCACCACTGTCACACTCGGGGCAGGGCTGATGGAGAGGTTATGGCTCTACCCTGTCACACACAGAGCAGGGCCCGTGGGGGGGGGGTTGGTGTGCTGCACCTTGTCAAACACAGAGCCGCAGGGCAATCAGGGGAGTGGGGAGCTCCCCCCTATCAGGCACAGAGCAGGGCAGATCAGGGGGTTGGGGTGCCTCCCCCTGTCACGAACAGAGCAGGGCGGATAGGGAGGTTGTGGCCCCGCCCCCTGCCACACACAGAGCCAAAGGGCGATCAGGGGGTTTGGGCGCTGCCCCCTGTCACACACAGAGCAGCAGGGCGATCAGGGGGTTTGGGCGCTGCCCCCTGTCACGCTGATCCCGATGCCGGGAGCCTTGCTGCTCCGCTGATCCCGGTGCTGGGAGGCATATTACCCTTTTACTATATAGGATAGAGGCCTGGGGGCCAGCTGGTTTGCCCTGAAGGGTGTCCTGGATCAGGGTGGGGGTCCCCACTGGGGTGCCTGGCCAGTCTGGGTGAGGGGCTGAGGGCTGTTTTCCGGCTGGCGAGTGACTAAAGCTTCCAACCGCTCCTTGTTTTCTTCTCTCTCTTTTTTTTTTATTCTGGGCCAGCTTTAGCTCTGAGGCCTCGCTGCTGAAAACATAGATACAATGTTGCAGTCCGAGCGCGGCTGAATGGAAGCCCTTTTCTGGGGTTTTGTTTAGCTTCTTATTTGCAACATAGTATATAGTTGCTTAGAGTTGCAACTGAGAGGCTGGCAAGTGAGGCGGAGAACGTTGGAATCTGCAGCAAGCAAGCCTCCCTGCTCACTTCAGTGCCTGGCTGCCGGCCGCCATCTTGGCTGACAGTTAATTTGCATATACTCACTGATTAGCCAATGAAAAGGGTAGCGGTCGTATGCTAATTACCATGTTTCTCTTTTATTAGTGTAGATTTACCCTTTCTGATGTTTTCATTGCTTCTTGTACTTTCCTGATTCTGATATCATTTTTCTTTTCCCTAAGGAACTTACTTTGATATTTCCTATAGAATTGGTTTCTAGTGATGAATCATCTCAACTTTTAATTGTTTGAGTATATCTGTTTCACTTATAGTATAGAAAGATAATTTTGCTTAATAGAAAATTCTATGTTGGTCAATTTATTCTTTCTGACCTGTAAAACTATCATTCTATTGTCTTCTAGCTCTTATATTTCCTTTTGAGAAGTTAGCTGTTATTCTTACTATTCTTCCTCTGAAGATCATGTATCTTTTTTGCTCTGACTGCATTTAAGATTTTTCCCTCTATTTTTCAGCAGTGGCTAGGTGTTTTTGTTTTAAAAATCTGCTTCAGGTTTGCTGAACCTTTTCACATAGCTTTTGTTGATTTTGCAAAAATTTTAGCTCTAGCCCTAACCGGTTTGGCTCAGTGGATAGAGCGTCTGCCTGCGGACTCAAAGGTCCCAGGTTCGATTCCGGTCAAGGGCATGTACCTTGGTTGCGCGCACATCCCCAGTGGGGAGTGTGCAGGAGGCAGCTGGCAGGAGGCAGCTGATCGGTGTTTCTCTCTCATTGATGTTTCTAACTCTCTATCCCTCTCCCTTCCTCTCTGTAAAAAATCAATAAAATATATTTTTAAAAAAATTTTAGCTCTATTTTCTCAGATATTGCTTCTACTCCATTTTCTTCTGTCATCTAGAATTACAGTTTTTCATATATTAGACCATAACAGTATTCTACATGTCATATACTCTGTCTTATTTGTTTTGTTATTTGTCTCTTTTGATTACCGTTTAGTTCTTTTCTCTATACTAAAGTTTGGATAATTTTTGTTGACCTGCCTTTGTCTTTGTTAGTCTTATCTTCTGTTAAGACTCTGCACTGAGTTCTTAATTACAGACATTGTAATTTTTCAGTTCTAGAATAACTGTTTGATTAACTTTTACCTCATCCTTTTTCTATTGAAATTTCTATCTTTTCCTCTATTTTGTTTCACAGATTTGTAATGATTACTTTATAGTTCTTGTCTCTTAATTGAAATAGCTGAATTATTTCTGAGTTGCTTCTTTTGGCTGTTTTCTCTTGTTCATCTATCACAATTTCCTATTGGTTCACATGTCTCAATTTAAAATTTTTTATTTTGAAATAGTTTAGCAGTAAGAGTATATTTGAACCTTAAATCTTGAACTAGAAGAATATTTTGTCAACATTTTATCCTCCTACCCCGTACAGCCCCTATATGACCACAATTCAATCACCATATTCAGGATATTATTACAGATATTTACTACTATCTAACCTTTATACATCATTTAAGTTTTCCCATTTGTCCTTCAAATGCCTTTTATAACAAAAAGATTCAGTTTAGAATCACACATTGGATTTAGTTACCATGTCTAAAAGAACTTAAAGAGCAAACTAAAAATCTTCAGTTTGCAGCAGTTATAGTTTATCCTTGACCTTTATAACTTTGATACCTTTAAAGATTACAGACCAATTATTTTATAGAATGTTTCTCAATTTGAGTTTGATGTTTCCTTCTGATTATGTTTATGTTACACATATTTAGAAGGGATATCATAGAAGTGATACTATATTCTCATTGGAACCTATCTGATGGCAAAAACCTTCAATTTGCTCCATTACTGATATTGTTAACTTTCATCACTTGGTTAAGTTTGTGCCTGCCAGGATCTTCACAGTAAAATTACTTTTGTCCCTTTGTAATTCATAACTATTTTGCAAGGAGATACTTGGAAATTATGTAAATAACCTTTGTCAAAATTTCAGTTTATTCATGCTCTTATTTACATTAATTTGGATTCATAGTTCCCTATTTTTATTCATTGTTATAATGCTAATTATGCATTGTGTGCTCAAATTATTTCAGATATGACCAATGGGCACCACTTTAATCTGACTCCTGTTTCCTTTTGACATATGCCCATAATTCTTTGAGAATTTTCATTCTTTCTGGCATAACAGTAATTTCCAGGTTCATCTTGAACTTTTCTCTTTCCCAGCCCTGGAAACAGTGGTTTCTCCGAAGAGTTCTGGTTCAATTTAATAGAGAAGGGTATTTAGTAACCAATATCTGAGCACTATGTGTGCTCATTGCTATTGGGCTATCACTCTTCCCAGATCCTCTCACATATATACATACACACAAACACACACACACGTGTGTGTGTGTGTGTGTGTGTGCGTGCAAACGCCATAAGTTCACACAATACCTCTACTTTCAGTTCAATACCACAGGATTCATTTAGTTTTCTCTTTCTATATTTATAACTCCCTTCTCTGATGACAGTGAGAAATGTGGCTCCCATTATCTTATCATATTTATTTATTTGATCTATCTCCCAGTATGTAACCATCTTTCATGTTGCTATCACGCCTTCTCCTTCATGGAAGCTCTGACAGTTTGCCCAGACCACTTTTCTGGAGGGTGACCTCCTCACTCCTCTTGGTCTCTGACATCTTGAGTCAAGTCGCTTTCCCATGTGAGTGCCTTCCCCACTCAGCTTAGGCTTCAGCATCCAGTACAATGTCAGCCTTTTGTGGGGATATCTTCTTTACTCCAGTTGGTCTCTGACACTTTGTACTGGTCCATCTTTCTGTGTGGACATTCTCCTCCTCACCCTGCATGAGCTCAGACACTTCACACTAGGCTGCCACCACTCCAGATGGATACCTTCCTCATCCCAGTTAGGCTCTATTACCTTCTCTGACCTTTACAGCTCTCCTCTTCTCCATCCTTCCACTCCCACAAGGACGTCTACCTAATTCAGCATTAGCTAATGGGTTTAAAATTGAGATGTTCAAGAAAGGAAGAGGAAGAGCTGTAGCTCATAATTTCTTACGTTATATTACACATTATGTATAAAGGGCCAGAAACTGAAGTGAGTGTTATTTCCCCCAAAAGAGGGCACCTCTTATTCTATCAGATATATAGGTTGAGGGGCTGGCACCTCAGGCCAATGAGGAATTGAGCTGGTTGGGTTTGGGTTGTAGCTTTAGTTGGACCTAGTCTACCTCTGCTTTCCTACATATCTTGGGGGAGATTCATTAGGGCTTTTGTTTGTGAGCCTATCGGGTCTCTGCTTCCCTGTCCCGAAAGACTGGTGAAGATTCAGTCTGATTTTTTCTGCTTTGAGCTTTGTTCTCCCGTTTCCTGCCTCATTTTGGCAAATGTGTTCAGGCTGAGATTTGTTGTTTGAGGACGGCCCTCTTCCTCAGGTAGGAGTTTGTCTTTGAAACTTTGCAAAACAACAGGAGAGTTTTGTGTGGGCTTTTCCTTCCTCCCTCCCTCCCTCCCTTTCTTCCTTCCTTCCTTCCTTGCTTTTCCTCACCCGAGGATATGTTTTTCATTTATATTAAAGAGATGGAAAGGGAGAGAAAGCGACAGATGAATGTGAGAGAGAAGCATTGATCAGTTGCCCCTCATATGTGCCCCAAACTAGGATCGAGCCCACAATCTAGTTATGTGCCCTGACCGGGAATGGAACCCACCACCTTCTGGTATATAGGATAATGGTCTAACCAACTGAGCCATACCAGCCAGGGCTTGTGTGCTTTTTCAGAAACTCTGGCTTCCCACACAGACCCTGGCTCATAAAATAAATCAGGCAGCAAAGCAGGACTTTGTGTTTGGAACTTCTAAAATTTTTGTATTGCTGAGCCGACCCCCACACAACCTCTGAAAGTTTTGCTGATTTTATTTCCCCCAGTATCATCATTCATTTGAGCCACTTTCAATCCTCAGCCTGTGTACAGAAACAGCAAATGCCCCAGCTACAAAAGCAGCAGGAGAAAGCCTGACTATTCTTGAGTGTATGTTTGTTTTTATGTGAACTTTAATATCAGTTTGTGTAACTCCATAAAATAGCTTGTTGGTATTTTGGAGGGGAGTGCATTGAATTTATAAATTAAGGCGAACTGACATATTCATAATATTGAGTCATCCTATCCAAGTATAGGCGATATCTTTCCTTTTGATCAAGTCTACTTTTGTGACTTTCAATATTTAAATTTTTTTTCCTCATATAGGTTTTGCACATTTCTTGTTAAATTTGTTTTTAAATACTTAATCTTTGTTGCTATAAACTGTTTGCTATTTATTAGTTTCTCAAATAATGCTTGCAATTTTAGATATATAATTTCTCTAATATAGTTCCCATATTTATATGATGTTAAGTCATTGTCTACATTTCAGATATTTCAATTGTAAGTGAAGGTATAAATATGTTAAATTTTACTGTTTTCCCTCACATCTTGTCCTTGTGACTCTAATTAAAGGGTCATTTGGAAAGTCTGGGCTAATGTGTTAAATCACCTGTGTGATTTGCTGGATAATTGCTTTAATTCCACTTAAGAATATGCAATAATGAAAGTCAGGTGTGAAAACAGACACACTTTGCCAAAACACAATACATTTTGTCATTTGATCTTTTTTCCTCCTGAGTGGATCATTATGAAAATAGCCTTAAAATTATTTCTTTAATCCTTGATTCTCTCACACATTGTAAAATCCAGCCTTCATACAGTTTTACTTTCTTCCTAGATTACTAATATGGTTTGGGTACTGAGAAAGAAATGTTTACTAGTACTTGAGCTTAGAACCTTTCCATGGGAAGAAATAAAACTCCTCTTTAAAACAAATGAAGAGTTACATAATCTACAGAACTCAAGTGAGTGTGCATGTGGTAGTAAGGGGGATGTGGGAGAATGGAGATTAAATCCAGTAGCTATACTTTTAAAATATATAATTTTATTTTTATCATATGCCTTTCAAATATATTTCAGTTCTTGGTATTTTGAAGGCGACTTGATTTTGCATTGCTTTTAATATTGAAATTACTTCTGCGCTTAGGCATGCTACTTAAATATTTTCTTAATAGTTCCTAGAGCCAATCAAAACTCAAAATTGTAATAATCAAAGAAATAAAAGGGTTTTTACTTTGTCAAAAACATCAGTTGATACAGCAGATAGTTTTTAGGATTCTCTTTATACATTCTTAAAATCTTACCATTTTAGTATCAAATACCAAGTACTACATCCCAGAATGTGAAAATTCTTACATAATATTCTTTGTTGTTGTTGTTGCTGCTGTTGTTAATCCTCACCCAAGGATATTTTCCATTGATTTTTAGGGAGAGTTGTAAAGAGAGGGAAAGACAGAGAGAAACATCGATGTGAGAGAGACACATCGATTGGTTGCCTCCTGCACAAGCCCTGACCAGGGCCTGGGCCTGGCAGGAGCCTGCATCCAAAGTATGTGCCCTTGACCAGAATCAAACCCGGGACCCTTTGGTCTGCTCTATCTACTGAGCCAAATTGGCTAGGGCAATAATATTCTTTGCATTTTAAAATAATTTTTATATTTAGGGGGTAAATCATAGAGTTAGAACAGTGTATATTTAGCAAATCCTGATCCCACCATTTATTCTTGATATCAACAAGATTTAGAATTCTCATTGGCCAATATATAATCTGTCCCAATGGGTTATGAATTAGAAACAAATATATTTGCACATTTTTATGCTTTGCAAGCTTGGATATTGCCTTCTCAGTGACATTCTGATTTGTCTGTCTGCAGCGCATTAATCAGCTATAGGGAAAGTGCATTTAGCTAAAGACTGCTATTTTTCCTAAATAATGGTATTTCTTTTTTGATGCTCTGAGATTATTAAATGTTTTAAGTTACATTTTTGCAAATACTTGTTTTGATAAGTTACTCTCTAATGAAACCCTAAAATAGCAGCAAAGTGCAAATATGACAAGTAGAACTTTGATTTCTCTGTGCAAAGAGCATGTTTAGAAAGCTGAAATAAAGGGAAATTCCGAAGAAGGAAGAGAAATAAAAAGTAAATGAGGTAATCAAAGTCAGAGAAATTGATATTGGCAGGTCCTGAATGATGTTTCTAGATGAGCAATCTTTCAAAATACTCTTGTACATTGCTGCTATTCCTTTATTTATTATTAAAATAACATGATCCATGAGGAGCTTGGGGTGACTCTTGGCCTAGCTAATTCTAATTAATCCAGTCAGGGAGAGCAGTAGGGTAAGTGGAGCAGTCTATTGGATTGAAATTCATAACTTAATTGAGGTCAAAGTCCCGGTCTGGGAGAACAAAAGTCTTTTGCTAGGACCAGGCAGATCAATAGCAATAAATATCTGGCTTGGATACAAGTAGCTTATAGTGACAGATTATCTGACAGTGGCCAGAGGTCTTGGTTCTGTTAAGGGCAGTCTTGAGCATGCCATGGTTCTTGCTGATGTTCAATCCATACCCATGACACTTGGAAAGAAGTAAGTAGTACTCTCAAGAACTCTTAAAAGTCTTATGGAAACACTATGTATGAAACTCCAGTGACTTCTGTGTTGTTATTGTCAGATGAACATTTCCTAATGACACATTTTTAAGGGATAAAGGAGATTCTATCATATTGCCAGTAAGATCCAAAGGATTTGCAAAGTTGATTAATGTTTTTTAATATATTTTTATTGACTTCAGAGAGGAAGGGAGAGGGATAGAGAGATAGAAACAGTGGGATCGGGGCTAAATGGGCAGTCGGACATCCTTCTCACAATCCAGGACTGCTGGCTCCCAACCACTCACCTACCTGCCTGCCTTTCTGATTGCCCTTAACTGTTTCTGCCTGCCAGCCTGATCACCCCCTAACCACTCCCCTGCCAGCCTGATTGACGCCTATCTGCTCCCCTGCTGTCCCACATCTTGTGTCCACATGGGGTGGCCATCTTGTGTGTTGGAGTGATGGTCATTTTGCATATTCTTTTATTAGGTAGGAGGATTATTGTTATGGGCCCGATTGCCCCTAACTGCCCTCCCCTGCAGGCCTGGGTCCCCCCCAACTGTCCTCCCCTGTAGGCCTGGTCGCCCCCAACTGCCCTTCTCTGCCGGCCCAGTCACACCTAACTGCCCTCCCTTTCAGGCCTGGTCCCTCCCAAATGCCCTCCCCTGCAGGCCCAGTCACACCTAACTGCCCTCCCCTGCTGGCCTGATCGCCCACAACTGCCCTCCCCTGCCGGCCATCTTGTGTCCACATGGGGTGGCCATCTTGTGTGTTGGAGTGATGGTCAATTTGCATATTACTCTTTTATTAGATAGGATTATTGTTTATCCATAATAGTACTTAATTAGTATAAAACTTTGCATTCTCCTCATCATTTAATAATACTATTGCAACTGAGTATCAATTACCTTCTGACTATGGGAAAGGAGCTCTTGAGATTTGTGGTCGTTGGTCTTATAAGGTATGGAGAGCTTCATAGTATGTATTCCATCTCCACTGACACTTCTCTGATCCAAACTGTCATTCCTTCATTCATACATGGAAACTTATTAACATGACTTTTTTGTCCTCTGTAATTATGACATATTAGTCTTCCTTAAATGTCACGATCTAAATGCTACTTTAATGTCTACATGATTCTATTATCAAAAACCTCTAGTAGTTTCTTATTTACAATTCAATTCTCAACTTTTATGATTGACTCTCAAGTCCCATCTCCATGACCAAACTGTTTTACCTAGTGTTCCTCACTTCATGAAGTTGGTGAGCTCACTTTGTATATCCCAAAAGTTTCCAAATCTGGATTACCAGCATTAACTATAGATCTTTTTAAAAATAAGCTTCAGCTCCAGAAATTATGACTCAGTACATAAGTCAGGTTTGGAGGGTGTTGGGAAGATGAGAATCTCAAAATTATAAAAAATCTATACGTAATTCTATAGTGCCAAGCTTGTAATTCTGAACCCTGTATTCACCTGCTAGTCTTTCAGTGCTGCCTACCTTAAGTAGGAGTTAGGCTAAAAACAGTCAGATGAAATTAATTCATTCCTATCTGAATCACTAACAACTGTTTAGAATTATCAGATATGGTTTTACTTTTAAAGGAGGGATACAAATTTTATGTAATCCTATTGGCTGAGCACTTGTTATTTTTCTAATAATTGTGCAAGATGGTCTCTCTTTTTCCTTATAATAACCTGGTGAAATGAATTTTTCCACATAATAATCCAAAGTCTCACAGCTGCTGCAGTGTTAAAATTCAAATCCAAGTTTTCCAAAAACAAATGACCTCTAATTGGTAAGTTTTCAGTTAGTTTATCAAAATAAAGTGGAAACATCAAGAGTTTTTTGAGAAGATATTTTTAAGCAGAAAAAAAATAAGGCAGTTCAGGCTTTGCAGATGCCATTGCCCCAGAGAGCCGTCATCCACAAGAGACAGCAGAAAACTTCATGCTCTGAGCACTGGGGGGAAAGGGTTTGGTTATAAAGCTTCCAGCTTTCACAGAATTATTCTGGGATTTATGTGCCAGGGTGATAACTTCACACGCCATAATGGCACAGGTGATAAGTCCATCTATGGGGAGAAATTTGATGATGAGAATTTCATCCTGAAGCACACGGGTCCTGGCATCTTGTCCATGGCAAATGCTGGACCCAACATAAACCGTTTCCAGTTTTTCATCTGCACTGCCCAGACTGAGTGGTTAGATGGTGAGACTGTGGTCTTCAGATACATGAAAGATGGCATGGATATTGTGTTAGCCATGGAGTGCTTTGGGTTTAAGAATGGCAAGACCAGCAAGATCACCATTGCTGGCTGTGGACAGCTCTAATAAATTTGACTTATGTTTTATCTTAACCTCCAAACCATTCCTTCTGTAGCTCAAAAGAACACCCCTTCACCTCCATTTGCTTGGAATGTTCTGTAATCATGTTCTTGCTGCAGTTCACTGGGTTCCATATTTTTCTCACCCCTTCCAAGTCTAGCTGGATTACAGAGTTAAGTTTATGATTATGAAATAAAAACTAAACAATGACAAAAAACAAGGCAATCCAACATGAGGTCCTTTTCCAGCATGTTTCTTTAGGTTGTGACCTTTGTTCATTTGGAACTCACCTATCCTATATAATAAAAGCCTAATATGCTAAATGTCCGGTTGTCCGTTCAACCAATCAAAGGGTAATATGCTAATGATATGCTAAGGCTGCTCAACCACTTGCTATGACGTGCACTGACCACTGGGGGGCAGACGCTCCGACTGGTAGGTTAGCTTACTACTGGCATCCGGCCGATTGGGACTGAGCAAGACAGGCCAGACATGCCCTGGAACACTCCCGCAGTCCCTCTTTGGCTGGCCAACCTCCCGTGTCCCTCCCCAGCCCCGATCATGTACCGGTGGGGTCCCTCAGCCTGGCTTGCACCCTCTCGCAATCCAGGACCCCCCCCTCGGGATGTCAGAGACCCCCCCCCTCCTCGGGATGTCAGGGTCCCTCAGCCCGATCCTGCAGACCAGGCTGAGGGACCCCACTGGTGCACGAATTGGTGCACTGGGCCTCCAGTTTTCTATAAGTTCATGTACACACCAAAATAATAAAACAACAACTCCTTTCTGATGGCAAATTGGTAGTTTTTTTTAATGGGTCATTTGGAATCTAAATGTAGTCAGAGACTACCCTGAGTTCAGGAAAGCATGGTAGAAAAATTCCTATCCAAGAAAGATAAAATTAAAGAAGAGGAACTGAGGTTCCTCAAGAAAACTCCACTAAATTTATAGACTGTTCTCCAACAGTTTTATTTAGTGTTACTGTATTATTTGTATTTACTTTATTGTCTACCTTGTGGTTTCTCTCCAGTTGGATTGTGAGTTCTTTAAGTGCAGAAACCATGTTTTCTATTTCTTTAATATTCCTACTGGTCTCTTGCATAATGTTTGAGATAAAGTATACATTCAGTAAATATTATAAAATATTGAAAAATTACTGTTCCTTTGTAGATAAATACTCCTCCAGCCTGAAACACAGATACACATACACACAAAATCTTTTTCCCTATATTTTCTTTATTAAAGCATCACCTCTTCTGGGAGGACCCTGACCTAGTCCTGACCTTTTCTTCCAACTACAGCCTCCCTTTGGATATCCTCTTTTGCACTCCTATAATATACTTTGTTCACATCTTTTCATAGAATTATTTATTCTCTATTATAAATATTGCCATTCATAAGACTCTAGGCTCCTTGAGAGTAGGAAATTTGATATTTTTCTATTCCCAAATTTTAATGCATTACTGGGCATATCAATAATATGTGTTTGATATGAACAAAGGTTAAGATTTAGAATAGAAATAATAATGCCTCCATAAAACTGTTTTATAGAAAGAAAAAAAGGAAAGAAATTAGATTAGTAAAACTTGATCTTAACAAGGTTATCTGAATACTTCATGACTTTGTTGACATCTGGTCAATATGCTTATTTATTCTGTAGAGAATTGTTTGAGAGGGGCAGGCCTAAACAAATATGCTTTGACACATATATCAGATAGACATTGTTAAGCAGTGGATGCTAAAGACTTTGTTCTAAAGATAAATTAGTTGTACTCTTAAATGAAGGTCATGCATTATGAGACCACAATGCCCATGTTCAAGTGACTTACTGCTCTTGACAAATATGGCAATGGACTGGCTTTGTTTCATGTGTCTTATTTATTTTTTCAAGCATTTCTTTATTAGAAGTGCAGTTTCTTATTTAGCATACTTTTTAAACTATGAATGGTTGAAAGAAATACAGAGAATCTTGTAAAACTGGTAGAAGGTATTCATTTATGACGAGAATAGAAAAAAGAGAGCGGGGGTGTAAGATAATCATGTCTCTCTTATTTTTCCCTTCTAAGATATAAAATTTATACCCACTTTGTGCTTTTTTTCTTTTTTAAATTTTATTTTATTGATTTTTAGAGAGAGAGGAAGGGAGAGGGAGAAAGAGAAACATCAGTTGGCTGCCTCCCCCGACCAAGGGATCAAACCCAAAACCTGAGTATGTGTCCTGACCAGGAATCAAACTGCAGCCCTTCAGTACACGTGAGGACACTCCAACCAACTGAGCCACACCAGCCAGGGCTCCACTTTGTACTTTTAAACCACATCTTCACCAGGAATTTAGTTGGCTAGTATAGAGACCAGTTCAAATGGCCCAGTGCACTTCCAGTATCCACTTTGAAGGTATATCATGCTGCTGGGGCAAGTGAATGGCAATTGCGGGAATTGATTGAGCTTGGACAGGGGAGCTAAGGTGTCTGTGCTCATGTATGTGAGGCCATTTGTGATGCAGATGGGTCTAGAGCAGTGGTTCTCAACCTTCTGGCCCTTTAAATACAGTTCCTCATGTTGTGACCCCAACCATAAAGTTATTTTCGTTGCTACTTCATAACTGTAATTTTGCTGCTGTTATGAATCGTAATGTAAATATCTGATATGCAGGATGGTCTTAGGCGACTCCTGTGAAAGGGTCGTTGGACCGCCAAAGGGGTCGCGACCCACAGGTTGAGAACCGCTGGTCTAGAGAGTGGGGAAAAGAAGGTTCTGGAGATATGCATTTGTACTCTTGTCCTGGGGACATAGAATTTTCATAGTGCTCTTTGAATCCCCACAGAGGTACCTAGAAGTTCCCCTCCCCACTTCAACTTTTACCTCTTTAGATTAGGCTTCTGAATAAGATTTTGTTTTTAAGAAAAAGTCCTCCTATAATGGATTACGAAGGTAGAGATTAAGTCTAGTCCTCACTGTGTACCAAGCTTTTAGTATTATTTAATACTAAATTAAATATCTAGCATTTTGTAAATATTTATTGATTAATAAAACAAATGAATTCAGCCCCTTATGCAAAGAAATCTCTGCATCTCTAAAAAATGTAGGCAGTTTTCCAGTTAACAGAGAGACAAATGTCAATGCAAAGGAAGTCTGAAAATTGTTGACAAAGATTATGAAATCAGTATTTAAAGATAAAATATTTTTATCATTTTTTTCTGTGCCATAAAATAAGTTTATATATATTAGCTCATTTTATCCTTATAGGAGTCCTGTGTGGTGGTATATCCTCATTTCACAATTGAGGAAACTAAAGCTCAGAATGGTTATGTGAATTGCTTGAGGACACAAAGCTAGTAAGTAGGAAGCAGAGTTCACATCTCAGTGTTTTGATGGCAGATCCCATGCTTTTTCCTGCACCGTGCTGCCATCACACTCTGTCACACAGACTCCTGCTTTTAGAATTCACAGCCATCTGATGCATTTTATGAGGGTTACAGTAAGAAGTTCTGCATGTCCTTAATAGTTTTCTTATCTATATATATGAAAGCCTGAGCAACCGTTATGACCCAAACGACCGGTACAGCTGCTTACTGTGACATGCACTAACCACCAGGGGCAGACACTCAATGCAGGAGCTCCCTGATGGTCAGTGCGCTCCCACAGCGGGAGTGCCACTCAGCTGACAGACCCTTTCTGGCCCACCAGCCTGGCGGCAGCCACTCACTCCCTAAGTAGTCCTGCAGGTCCAATCTCCGTAGAGCTGGAGAACTGGCCGGGCACCGTTAGACTAGCGCCACCGGCACGATCCCGACAGTGCCACTGGCCTCCTGGAAGTCGGCCTTGGGCACCGCAACCGCTTCCCCTCCCTAGAGGCTTCGCAAGGAATAAGTTTATATATATTAGCTCATTTTATCCTTATAGGAGCCCTGTGTGGTGGTATATCCTCATTTCAAAAGTGACCGGCCACCAGGTGGCTCCCGACAACCGGCAGGAATGTCGGGGACAGATCCGGATCCCGGGCCAACAAGGGCATCTCACCACCCTCCCGGAGGGCCAATCACGTCCCGGCACCCCACCCCCACCCCCTGGGGACCCCATTCGTGCACGAATTCGTGCACCCGGCCTCTAGTTTATAATGAAATTCTTCTACGTAGACAGTATTTTGTTTACCAGGTTTTCCCCTTCAGTGTGACTTTTAATACATGTTCCTATTCTCATAGCTTTCTTTAATACGTTATGTTTTTCTGTCATTTTTATATTGAATACTCCTTTTGCTAAGTTTGTATCTGAGAATGAACAACTAGCTCACAGTGCAGTGTGAATCAAGTTCAAATTACTTTGAGTTCACAGAACACCCAGTGTCATCTTATTTTTACATCTAACTGAATTATAGGACACTGTCAAAGTGTTATGTCCTGGTATTGTAAATTGCTCCTTCTTAATGGTCCCCTGGCTACATTCTCTCTTGCTATTGCTATAAACCAGAAATTGTTGACATCTTACATTATTGTAAGCTTGAAAACAAAAGAACTGTTCTTTATCCCCAAGCAATCCCCCTTCTTCACCATAAAGGTTTCTGAACATCATAGCTACCTCATAACATTTATATACTTGAAAGTTGACTGTGCCTTCAGAATTGGATTAATTCTATAATTCTTTAACATTTTAAAAAGGCAGGCAATTCTTTCTCATTGACTCAAGGAATGGATCATCATCTTCTTAAAACTTGTTTGAATGTTGAAGTGGTGGTTCATTGATGATTTCTGAGATTTATTATTTAAATGTATGCATGTTATAAAGTATGTTTGGCTGTGCTTAGTGTTGCTGAGTCTAAAATGTTCTTCTAAATGTCACATTATGAGGATGAATTAAAGATGAAAGAATTACACAAAGTAACAAATGAGTTGACAGCGTAAGGTCTAGAAATGGTCAAGCTTGCTTTTTTGATCAAACTGATATACTCATAGAGTGGTTAATAGTGTCTGAAAGATGGGAATAAGATAACTCAGGAAAAAATGATTCTTCAAAGAAAAGGTGATTTTTCTATAAAACAAGTGCTATAGAATATTTATGGACCATGTTCATATGCACATATATTGAGATTGATTATACACAAATGTCATCTGTAGAAAATTTTATGTTTTTTGTGGACCATCAGTGAACAATGAGACTACAGTGTAGTGTTGATCTTACAAAAAGCCAACTTAATTCTGCCACTAAGTAACAAATATAATCTGTAAAAGCCAGAGCAAAATACTATTATATACATAGAAAATTGTAACTAATATAAAGCATAAAGTTTAGATTTTTATATTTTTAAAAGGATGTTGATAAATTTGAAGACCTTAGAGAGGATTTTTTAAAATCAGTAGTTTGGAAATGGAGTTTTTTAGGAAAATGTCATGATCACAAACTGGTATGGGTCATATGTAGCCCAGAGATCTATTTTTGTTCGGCATTCATAGTGTTACCCACTGTTTATTTGTAATTTACTGCCAGTTAATTTCTCATAAAAATACAGATTTTAGTATTCTCTTGAGAAATCTGAAAATCTGGCAGTCCTGGGCACATTCCCATGTGGCAGCAGTCAGATGGAGCCTAGTAGCTACTGCCCTCTATTGACAGACAGTCCCAGAGCTTTCTAGTTCCCCATGACCCTCTATTGCTTCCTGACCCAATTAACCTCATCCTTTGATATTTACTGTCTGAAGTCATTTGAAGGGATCATAACCTTGTGTGTAGAAAGACTAGGCTTTGAGTCAAGTTGCCTAGATTCCAGTTTCTATTCTACCAATGAGTGTGTGACCTTGACTAAAGCGTAATTGTAAAATCTTAATAGTAGAAAGGAATTCAAGGATCATCTGGTCAACTTCCCACCTAAGGCAGGAATTCTCTCTACTAAACTTCCAAAAGAGGGGTAAGCCAGCTAGCCTCTGTTAGGACATTTGTCTTTACTTCACAAAGTAGTCTGTTCCCTTTTAGAAAGCTCTCATTATTAGAAATTTCTCTTACATGTTGAGTATATGTCTGTCTACATTTAATACTAAAACTGTACAATTATATAAGGTATCTTCTCCTTATTACAGAACAGAGGAGAACTTAATAGTTGTAACATGAAAGACAAGGTATCTACCTTCATATTTTCTTTTATTTAAAAGTGTAACCTGTGTGTACAATGTGCTAAGCCATCAAATGAGTGAATGCTTTTATGGCAAAGTACTGTAGAGTTACAAATATTATAATACTAGTCAGATTTTAATCAGACCAGTTAGAGATTTATTGTAGACTTAGTAACCAGTCTTGGTTGTATCATTATTTTAAATATTTGCCACCTCAATGGGAAAAAAAGAGGGGGAGAAAGGAAAGATTTAAAGATATATTGTGTTCTTGTTGATATAATGGCATTTGTCAGTGTGTTCATACTTTTTAATTTTCCAGGACTTGCAGACTTAATCCCATGAGCTCACTTCTAATATCAGTAAAGGGTGTGAGCTGTCTTTGTGGTTCAAGCTGCCACTTGAGGTTTCTCCTTCCCGTGGAGCTTTCTAATGGAATTCAAGGTTCTCTCTAAGGGTGAGCATTACGAAGCCTTCTCAGGCTGCTTGAGAGCAAGAAGTGCAGCATAGGTTCAAGGACACACAAAGCTTAATGTGCAAAACATGCTTCTGCTCCTGCTCCTGCTCCTTCTTCCTTTGATTGGCAAGGTTAACTCTGAGAGGCCGAGCTCTTTAAATGATTTGATTAGACCCACCACTTTATTCCTTTCACTTTGCCCCCTCCCCTTCAAGCACCAGTCTGCCACCTTCTTTGTCTTTGTAGTCTTTGCTTTGCCATTACCTTTTCTCTCCTCCTTTTTCCTGATTTCGTGTCAAATTTTGACATTTTGTGAAACAGAATAAGGAATTCAAAAGTAAAGTAACTTGCATCAAAATATTTTGTGCGAAAGATTTCCATACTTGTGAATGGTTTCTATGCTTATGATTTATAAAACGCCAAATCCCTTATCTTCATTTTGACTTACCTTACGAGATAAGGAAAGATAGAATTGTCACCTACATTAGCAGTTCACTTAGATTGACATTTATAATTCTACAGTTCTCTATCAGGAATTGGTTTGTACGTAATGAATTCCTTTTTCAGCAGTTTTTAAAAAATAACCTTTTAATTACAAAAACTTCAACCGTGTGCAAAATTAGAATAGCAAGTATAATGAACGTCCATGTACTCATCACCCAGTTTCAGCAATTACCAGTTGGTGGCCAATCTTGTTTAATCTATACTGATACCCCACAACTGGTTTGTAATCTTTTTAGGAAGGATAGAGGAAAGCTATGCACACAGGAGAAAAAGGACATGCATGTAGAATTTTTGCAAACAATTTTAATAGGTTAATACACTTGCTGAAGCCCTTCTATGTATCTCCTAGGAATCTAAGAATCTAGAATCAGAATCCCTGCGTTCCAGCAGAGAATGCTACGTATTCTCACCTTTTCTGTTCACCTGAATGTCAGGATTTGGAATCAGCTTAAGTTCTCCTACGAAAACAGCGTCGTTAAGCTAATGGCAGGATCTTTTAATGATGATTAAGTTTTCATTATGGAATCTCTTAATATGCTCCCTTTCTCCCTTGTTCAGCTTCTTTTCCCTTTAGTGCTTATTAGTTTGTTATAATTGATATATCTTTTACCAATGTTGACAGATTAAGAAGGCTTTCAGTGATTCAACTTTCAAGGCCTAACAACTTAGAATTTCATCTAGAACTTATGAGTTGTTGCTAACAGCTAAAAGAGGAAAACAGCCTCTCCAGAGAGAGAGCGAGAGAGAGCAGAATGACTGGTAATGAAATGCATTAGTTGTTAGGAACTTAAGTAATAAAGCTGAAATTTCCATTAAAAGAGGATACTAATTTTAATTAACAAAGCATATTTAAACACTAATTTTTATTTATTTTAATTTTAATTTTAATTTTAAGCATATTTAAACACTAATTTTTATTTTAATTTAAACACTAATTTTAATTAACAAAGCATATTTATTGAAAGTATAGGGATAGCTGAATGTACATGACAAAAGGGTGATTTTTCCTTTTCCCAACCTGTTTCATGTCTTCCTTTCTCAGCTGGCACTTCACTAAGCCTCCCTCTGGACCAGCAATGGTCACAAGGTAGACACAGGACACAAGCAGTTAGTAAAGGGACACTAGCAGCCAGCAGGACTCCCCTATAGAACTATCTCATTGTTGAACCCCATCTGCCAGCATCTGCCCTGATGTGAGCTAAACTATTTTTTAAAGGCAAATAAAAAAGAGGAGTAATTGGCAAAATTTAATTAAGTTATTTCATTTCAGAATGCTAGGATTATTATCATGTATGTTTAGCATAGTTTCCTCTATCTACGTATCTCAGTGTGGGGAGATAGGGCATAGAATAAGGTACACAATTCTCATTTGAGTATGGTTAAAAATACTTCTATTAAGATGATAATTCAGGAAAGGAACCATCCTCATTTATAGCTAGCCATTAAAAAAAAAAAAAAGTCCTCAGCCCTGGCCAGCGTGGCTCAGTTGGTTGGATGTCATCCCATACACTGACGGGTTACTGGTTCAATTCTGGGTCAGGGCACATGCCTGGGTTGCGGGCTTGATCCCTGCTGGGCAGAGGGGGTGGGGGGGAGGCGGGGGTATGCAGGAGGCAGACGGTTGATACATGTTTCTCTAAAAATCAGTTTAAAAAAATAAAGTGCTCCATTCTTGTATTCCCCCTATAACATTTTATTTTGTTCTGAAGTACTTTTTTAGTATTCCATTGAAAAGGGGAAAATTCAACAACAACAAAAACCCAGAATGTTTAATAGTGATATCTACTCAACAAATATACCAAAATAAATATATGATCTTAGAAAGTAAATATATACCAATTTATTGTATGTTTCTAAAGATATATGCAATCCATATAACATATAAATCGCCTTGTTTTTGTTAATTGGTGTTTCTATAGTATTCAAGAAGTTGTAAAATGGGGGAACACACAGTGTCTATCTTTGCTCTGTGGTGCCTCTTTCTATGGGAAGACTGTTGATTGAGCTCCCCTTTGAGGTTAGCTTTCTTCAAGGCCAAATTCTTTTTAAGAAAATTTTCAAGAAGCTCAGTACAAAAATACACTTATAAAAAGATTAACCATCACTTTAAATACGTTTTAAAATATTTTCTTTTTTAAAAGTGTCCTTAAAATTTGTTTCAGCTATATTACAGATTTCATTTATGGTTCATTTGTTTGTTGTTTGGATTGAAGTTGTACTGCTGTTTGAGTTAGTGCCCTGACCTCTCTCAATAGAGAGAAGCCTAAGCATGTCTAAGCACCTGTTTAAAAAAAAAAAAAGTTGCCTGCAACGAAAACTATCCCCACCTACAATTTATTAAACCTTGACATACTGCATTACTTAAAGAGTTCTCAGAGAAAATTAAAACCCTTTTGACTGGGTTTTGCAATGCAGGGAAAATTTTAGTGACATTTAAAAGGTTTCTCTTGTGTTCCTCTAATAGGATAAATAAAAAAGGCTTGTTTTAGCCCAGCAAATGGGGGGACAATCCAATTTCCTTGATTCCATCAAGACACTCTTAAAGCATTAGCCTGTGCAGTAAAAAAATTCAACTGACCCCCTTTGCCTGATGGCTTTGAAAAGTGTCCTGATGTGTAGGTATTTGCCCAACACAGCATACTTGGTTATTGCTCTTCCAACACATCCGTTGATGGAAGGATCTTATGTGAAGCTCCAATAAATGTCAGTTTGTGTTACAGAACTATAAAAACAGTCCACCAGACCGTAATGGTCTCTCTGGTGGGCAGCCTTTCACTGGAAGATGAAAAGAAATCCTGTCAAGTATGTTTAATAGTAAGGAAAATACAAATCATTTAATATTTTAGAGAACTTTTTATTACATTTAATTATTTTGCTGTCATTGATATTTCTATTTGTCCAAAAGATCGTGCTCATTTACAGAGAGTATACTAGCATAGGGCAGTGGTCCTCAAATGTTCACTTGTTAAAACAAGTTGCTGGACCCACCCCCAGAGTCTCTAGTTCAGTAGGTCTGAGGTGGAGCCTAATATTTGCGTTTTTAACAAGTTTTCAGATGAAACTGATGCTGTTGCCTTAGGGCCCACACTTGGAGAACCACTGGCCTAAGGGATCTTTGAAAAGAGATACTCACCTCTGGATCAGTGGTTCCAAATTTAAATCATTTCATCTGCAAGTTATTAATATCTGAGAGCACTCTAATGTGTGAAAAATGTCTTGATGCATATCAGTCTAGTCAAATGGACAGGCATGTATTTGACATTTGGCTTTCTCATTGGCAATCTTTAAAAACCATTCTGAAGGTGGGGCAGGGGGGACATGAAGACAGAGCTTTCATTTTAGAGAGAAAAGTATGGATGTCTGTGTGTTATTTAAAAGAATAGAAATTGATCATATGTTTCCTATGACCTGCTGAATAATAGTAGAATGAAGCTGTCTTTTATGGTATCCTGATGTTTAAAATTTTCTTTTTAACAAGATCTTCAGCCCTTTAATTATGTAAAAACCCAAAGCACCTTCTTACTTATTAAAAAAGAATCCTATATAATAAAAGGCTAATATGCAAATCGACCAAATGGCTGAACAACTGGTCACTATGATGCACACGGACCACCAGGGAGGCAGACACTCTATGCAGTAGCTGCCCTCTGGTGGTCAGTGTGCTCCCACAGGGGGAGCACCGCTCAGCCATAAGCCAGGCTCACTGGCGAGCATAGTGGCAGTGGCAGGAGCCTCTCCCGCCTCCACAGCAGCGCTAAGGATATCCGACTGTCCAACATCCCCCAAGGGCTCCCAGACTGCGAGAGGGCAGGCCGGGCTGAGGGACCCCTCCCCCCGCCCCCAGTGCACGAATTTTGTGCATCAGGCCTCTAGTAAATTATATTTGATATTCTGATTCCCATTTTGTTTAAGAATTATGTTATCCAGAATATTTTACTCTAGCTATATCAGAAATATTTCCTTTGAAATACTTGGGATTGTTGTAATAGCCCACTTTTATTTTAGAGTCTGGAAGTTAGATACTATTTATTTACTTGTCCTTAAAATGAACCTGTGTAGTAAATAGGAGACCCCCAAAAAATCTATTTTTGACAAGGAATTGTCACAGTGAGAGGTTTGTTGACATCCAGAAATCATAGAAGCAAAATTAGAATAAAAGAGGCTCAGGAACCTTGGATAGATCCTATTTAAAGAAGGTGGTCTAGTGCCCAGTCTCATTTTCTTCTGGTGGAAGAATACATATGATAATAAGTACATTATATATGTTCTTACAGTGTTTGAATACTTTGTAGTCATAATGTTCTTCTGTTCCACATTTCTTTTTTCTTCTTAAGGATATTTTTGAATCATAGCTAACTTTGAAACAACATAAATGTTACTGTTTTTAATGAGTTATCAGTTGCTTGTGCTTCCTTTGGGAGTAAGGGTACTATCTTCATTATTTAAAACTCAGTTTGAAAATAATTAAAGGTGACTTTGAAATTGCCATGAATTAAGTGAATGGATTCGGGTAATCAGCACTTTTCTGAAGTCCTCCTGCATGTCCCTGAAGTTCTCTGAGCCCTACATTTTGTGATTCCCTTCTGGCACCAACTTTCTTGTTTTGGTTTGGTTGTTTTCCTCAGCTAAGGATAGGTAATCAGTCAAATGGTAATGCTCCACCTTGTCCCAGGCATTATTCTGCTGACCTTTCCCTGTGGGGCAGTGGATATTGCAGGTGGAGCCCAGTGAAGATTGTGTAGAGGAGGTCAGTGCAGAAGTGATAGCCGTTCATCTCTGCTGCTCTGATGTCCGACAGCTGGTCTCATGTGGCCTGCTGCCAGCAGTGTCTTTACAGGCTTTGTGGCAGAGATTATTTAAAGGAGATTAACCCCTTTAAACCCCTTATATTTTAATTATTTCTGTATGTATTTATAAAACCTGCAGTCTGCTTGTTTCAGGGCACAACTGTCCAAGGCCTTGTCTTTAACCTGGTTTCTACAGTCAGACAAGTATATCTCTTTTACCACAAAGGAGGCACCATTGATTTTTATCTTCCTTGTTATTAAAATTGTTTGGGTTTGTGATGTTTTGGGGTTTGGGTTTCTGCTTGATGTTGTTATCCTTACTGTTTTTTGAAAGGATAACTAAAATTAATGTGATTTATTTTAGAATACTGTTAAAATTTTATTTTTGTATTATATGATAGAAATCTAAACCTGTAGAAATATAGAATGTGAAAACTTTAGGGTGCTATTAAAAACAATAGGCCTTTCAGGGTATTATTTTTAAAAATGGGTTAGTAGGCATGCTTCCTATGGTTTCCAGCATTGTCTGGTAACTGTATGCCTGATCAGGGCATCCAGAACAAAGATTTCTACCTCCCCAATTTATGTAATTGAGGGCTATAAAAAATTTCCTCTGAATTTAAGAGATCACACATATGAGGAACCAAAAAAAATACCACAAGAGCTTAGGAACTGTCCTCTGCCATTAGAGCATCTCATCTCAGCCACCATGGAGGTGCTTCTAATACAGGAAGCAGTTCTGTCTCTTCATGCACTCACTGCCCCTCCTCCAGATGCTGAGGAAGGGATCATCCTCTTGAGGGTCTTCCAGTTTCTAGGGAACCTCATGGGACCTGTCTTGATTCAAAATCTGTTCATGATATTTGTTTCTTCTAAAATCTTGTCTTACATTGTTTCATGTTAGTATAAAGTTACCACTTCTAGTTACTGAGACTATCCTTTTTCCTCTTAGTTTGATTGCTTCATGCTTAACTGAGTGAATATTGGCAGTATTTGGGGGATGGAGGAGGAATGTTGGTTAGCCAAAATGTTAGTAACTAATGTTTTATTATCTGAATTCAACGATAACTGTTGCTTATGTTCTAGAAATGGGAATTAGACATTGAAATTACAAGACTTGCCATTTCTTTGCTTCATTTGTGTAGAGGACATAAGTTTAAGTTCTAGGTCAGTTGTTTGGCTTACTATATCACTCTGGGCAAGTCATTTAACATGATGAATTTCAGTTTTCTTATTTATAAAATGGAGCTACTACCTACTCCAGGATGTTAGTTTCAGATAAGTTGGTATCTGCGAGTGTTCTGTAAAATGGTATACAAGTGTAAACTTTTATTTTCTTAAAAAAAGAATAGCATGTCTAAATTAAGAAAAACTTGGTGCAGTTAGGTAGTATGGTTAAAGATCTTTACGCCATCCATGTTTTGTGAAGGGTTTTTTCATTGGTGTTAGTTGAGCTTTTTCCTTGTTTCTTCCCAAAACAAAATGTTTTCTTTTTCCTATAACTATTATTTTTCAAAAATGTCCTTTAATGTAATGGCTATTATGGAAGCACATATTACTATGAAGAATTATATTGTAACCTAATGTAATATTATAACATAAACAGTAATATATTCATTATATAATATGTTCTCATATTTTATCTAAACTTCCTATATGTACAATGTCAGTTTTTAAAACCGTAACAAATATGCCAAATTCTATTCAAAGCTAGGGAAATTCTGAGTTAGAAATACTTATCTGGCTTTAAGACAATTAGAATATGCTTCAAAGTTTTAAATAAAAGAATAGCAGGCTTAGGACAATTCTTACGAAAGAGACTGGAGACTAGATTAATTATAAAGGAGGCTCTTATAGGAATGACTAGATTAGGATGTTAGGACCTGGATAGGGTCCATTGCTGTGGAAAAGAAAGAATTAGAGATACAGGACAGAGGAAAATTCAGTCAACCTTACTTAATGGGAGATAAGAGATAAAGCAAAGGGGTATAAGTTGAATATGACTCCAAAGCCTTAGACAAAAATGATTTTTATTTTTGACATGGCTAATTTAGGAACAATGACCTAAAGAAAAAGAAAAGCCAATAGAGGACATTCATACACATAGAGATGTTTCCAAAAAGAATAATAACAAATTCTGAGAGAAGGCTGAATCTTAATTTTAACACTTCAGAATACTGAAAAATCTCCCATGAAGATATACAGGAAAAAAACAACAACACAAATCACAGTAGTGTTTAAGAGCATAAGCTTTGGAGCCAGATTCTGAAAGTTCTGGCTCTGCCGCTTGTAAATTAAACTTCAGTTTCTTCATTTGTGAAATGAGATCCTTTAATGCCTACTTCATAAGGTTATTGGGTGCTTAAGTAAGAGAACTTGATTGGTGCAGTGATCAGATTAGCCACTACCAGTTTTTACTCACAACCTACTAAAATCAGTCTTTCTTGTTACACTGACAGGTTATAGGCAGAATGATATAGAAAATTAAGTATCATGAAAGTTGCCTGGAATGCTCATCTTTGTCTCTTTTACTACTCATAGAAAACTTGCTTGTATCTTTATTATGGAATTCTAATGAATAGGTGACTGGATGAAGTCTTTTGTTCTTATTTCTAAACTTGTATCAGAAGTAAGACCTTTTTATTTGATTCTCAGTTGTATAGCCATATACAAGTTATTAAATTATAGTAGGACTGGGAGGAAGAGATGGAGCAGGGGAATGAACTAAAGCTAACATTTATTGAGACTCTATTCCCCTTAATATAATCATTCATTCCCCTTAATAAAATCAGTCCCTTATGCCAGAAAAATAGCTCAAAAATAGTGTTACCTTTGAATATATGGATTTTTTTTTTTTTTACTTTTCTTCCCATAGGCTATGTCCTATTTTATTGGGTCCCCAAAGAAAGCAGTTTATTAAATATTTCTTTGGGAAACCCAGGAAAGAATTTACAGTGGGACTAATGTGGACAGTAAAAACTGAAGTAAAAATCTTTCCCTGTATTTAAACATTTTTTATAATTACCATAAAAGAGGATGAAAGAATGTGGACCACCATTTGATAACATCTATAGCCAAATAGTTCTGAAGAAATTACAGTACTAAAAATCTGAAATTGTAGCTTCAGGGCATATAGAGGGTTAAATCTCTGAGCTGTAGAAGCAGATTGTGTTTTCCTTTTGTGATCTGGGTTGACAAGACATCAGTATTCTATTCATCTGCTGGGAATTAGGCTGTTAATCCAATCAATGACTCTTGAGTGAGCTGTGGCCTGCCTCCCCCACTGGGGAACAATCGGATCAAACTGCAGATTGTTTAAGAGCACAGTGCTGTCCTCGTGTCAGGTGGAATTCTCAAACGTTCCCTGGTGAATTGGGGATAGGAAAAGCTGTCTTGGCCCATTTATCCTTCTCCTTAAATAACCAGGTATCTGTCTCATCCATAGGAAAGCATTTGGCAATAGTGACAACAGGAATGTGATAGAAATCCATTAACTTGAACTCACAAAAGTATGGGTGAAAAGAAGAAATGTTTTCAAACACCCCACAAAACAACTTATATAAAAGTTTTTATACTTTATTCATATTTTTTTCCTATTCCTTAAACCCTAAGTCATTTTTTCTGCTGGGCTTTTTTGGGGAGGTTGTTGTTAACTGTTTTATGTCTTGAGTTTTGTTAACCACTATGAGCTCTTTCTGTAAATCTAACCAGCCCTGCCTATATTCTTATAAGTCAGCAGGATACAAATAAATTTTAATGTAGATTATGAGAACACTAATTAAATAAAATTTTAATTTTAAAATATCTTTCTCTGAGGAATGCTAATTAAATAAAATTTTAATTTTAAAATATCTCAGTCTGAGCATACATAATTTTGACATCTTTTGCAGCGTAGCAAAATTAGATTTCTAATTACTGATTTAATAGTCCATTAAGTACATTTGGAAATTATTATTGAATTGATTACAAAGATGTTCAGAGTTGCAGTTCTCTTCTATAAAATGCTGTCCCAAATTTTTCCTTTGAAACAATAAGGTGGCATGAGCTATCATAAAGTGAAATATCCAAAATGACAAAGAGAAATTCTCAAAGAAGATACTTACTATTCCAATCTTAGTGGAGACAAGCTTAAAGGATAATTTTATTGTTTTCTATCTGCATTACATAAGAGTGGTCCAAAAAGGATTTCCTAAATTTGCCAAATTTATCCATTCATTCTGTGACTATTTTGGCATACCTTTTATATACCCAGGCCTCTGCTAAGCATTGGAATTATCAAAGTGAATAAGACAGACAAGCTCCGCACTTTGGGGGAGCATAAATTCTAGAGAGGAAGACATAACAAAAACAAGTAAATAAACAAGTAAAACAATATCAGATGAGTGCTAAGAAATAAAGCAGATTGGTTCCTATGAACAGAGTGATCAAATAAGTCGTTACCAAGAAGGTAATAGTTAAACTGAGGCTTCAATGGAGGAAAGTTGCTGTAAATCATGCCCCAAATTCCTGAAACAGGAAGAACGAGCTTGACATACGAAGAACAGACTACATACATGCACACTATACTCTAGGCCAGGGGGTTTGAGACTTGGCAAAGCATCTGAATGTCCTTAGGAACTTTGTGAAAATAGAGATTGCTGAGTCTGTCCCTAGAAATGCTGATTCAGCAGGGCCGAGGAGGTAGATAGGACTTGTGTGTGCAGTGCCGTGAACAGTACTAGAAACCTATCTCTAGCTGGTATCATTCCTTTCCTGAACACATCACATACTTAGCTACTTATATCTATGCCTTTGCTCATGTTGGTTTTTTTTAGCCTATAATGTTCACAGAGTACTACTTGTGAAATATTCTTACCAAAAAAAAGTTGAACCCAAATCTAATAGAGTCTATAAATAAATACATATGATAACAATGTAAATGACATCAAAATAAAGTAGGTGGCATATCTGGTCTCTGGGACATTCTGCTGAAGAGCTGACTCTATAATAAGTCTGCGACATTAAAGTACGGGGGTTGTCGGCTCTAGATGGAAAATTACCTAAGAGATCGACCAATCAAATGTAACATGTAAACCTTGTTTGGATCCTCAGACATACAAATCAAGTATAAGAAGACATTTTAAAAACAATCAGGAAAATTTGGTACTGTGGTTATATAAGTAAATTTCCATGTTTTTTAAAGTTTCATACAGAGATGGGGGGGGGGGGGGGAATGACATAATGCCTGGAATTGGCTTTAAATTATTTCAGTAAGAAGAAAAAGGAATAAATGAAGAAAAAGACAGCAAGATTATTATAGTGTTGAATCTGGGAAATGGGTATATGGAAGTTCATATTTTCTATTTTTGTGCATGTGTGAAATTTTCCATGTAAGATGTTTAAAGAGCATGAAGCTTTTTATGTTTATCTGAAGGGAGCATGAATATTTAAAGTTGAGAAATATAATACTGCACCATTTTGCCTTACCAAACTGATAAAGTTAAGGATACTTGGTCATGGTATAAGAAAAGACTGCTATTGCCTCTTGACCTTTTGGCAAAGATCAAGTGTAAAATGATACTGCTTAAAAGGATTTATCAATGAGTGCTGAAATTCCCTATCGAGTTCAGAGTATGATTTGATATGTGCCTGACTTTTCAGGAATAAATCTTTTGCATGAAAGGAGGCAAATCTCTAATCACCAAGGCACCTTCTCACAGTTTTAAATGTTGTGCTCCATTGAAGGAAGTCTTTGCTTAATCATTAGGATTCTTCTAGCATAGAGAATATTCACATTTTTATAAAAGTACTGATTATCTGGTCTCTTAATACAGTGAAGTTTAAAGCAGCCTTTACCTTAATGTTTAGTAGAACAGGGAATGGTAGGGGTGTGTGTGTGTGTCTGTGTGTGTGTGTGTGTGTGTGTGTAGAAGGTGGAGGTCAATCCAAGTTCTCTATGGAAAAAACTTTGGCCTGCCATGAGGTCTAGAAACATAATAGCTACTGTATAGTTAAATATGAATAATTTAAAATGGAAATATCCATAGTATTATCTATACCAGCCATGGGCAAACAACGGCCCGCGGGCCGGATCCGGCCCGTTTGAAATGAATAAAACTAAAAAAAAAAAAAAGACCGTACCCTTTTATGTAATGATGTTTACTTTGAATTTATATTAGTTCACACAAACACTCCATCCATGCTTTTGTTCCGGCCCTCCGGTCCAGTTTAAGAACCCATTGTGACCCTCGAGTCAAAAAGTTTGCCCACCCCTGATCTATACTAATACAAGGGTAATTTGCAAATGGTCGGGATGCCCGAATAACAACTGATCAGGCTGCGTGCACAGCAGGCGTGGGTGGACGGGGACTTGGAGCATCGGGGACTTGCGTCATGCCGTCACAATCCATCACCAGGAGGCCTGGGGCCCAGTGAAGGCCTCTGCACACCTCCACTGGGGGTCCCGCGGCTCCACATGGCCAGGCCTGGGGGTCCCACGGCTGAGATGGGACCCCCGGCTCCAGCCTACCTCTTTGGGGCAATCCATCAAGGAGCCCTGGATGGGTGGGCGGGGCCTACCTCTTTTGGGCAATGTATTGCAGGGCTCTTGCACTGTGACAGGGCACAGGCCAGGCTGAGGGGACACCCCCTCCCCCCAGTGCATGAATTTCGTGCACCGGGCCACTAGTGTTTATAATAAAAATCATTAGGGCTCAATAAAGCTGGGTTTTATTACCAAGCACATATTACATATAATGTACATGTATACATGGGGGAAAAGGGCAGTATCGTTCTGGTAAAATAAATAAGGCCCTCTTATCACAGATACAGTAATATTTGCTGTCATTTTCACAATGACTTGTTTTCTGTTAATAGAATTTTAGCAGCACCCAATATTAATCTTGGAGTGTTTAGCACTTCTGTGTAACATTCAAAACTGCAGGTAAAATAGGGTAATCCTGGCCATGAAGGCTAAACCCAGGAAGTCAGCTAGGAAGAAATGTTTCTCTCAGGTAACTGACATTCTGGAAGACGAAGAGTTAACTAAAGCAGAGCCTCACACTCAGGAATATGGACTGTCAACCAGAGTAATAACTTCAGAGCTGGGACTCTGCTTCTATCCTGTTACCACACAGGATTAAATAGCCCTGGGCTCATTCGTTGAGTGAGCACTTGCGCATTTGCTATGGCTAGGCTGTGATCTAGGCCAGGTAGACAGAACAGGTAAGACTGAGCTCTTCCCAAGGTGTAACTTCACCTCATCCAAGAATGATAGACATGCATCATGCTGACTCAGTGGGATGGCTGCTTTGATGGAAATGCATATGAAATCATTGAGCTGTCATTCATATTGCTGGTGGGAATGTAAAATGATTGTTTCTGGTTTGGGCTTCACAGAGGAGGTGGACTTTGCCTTGACTACTTGACCTTTTTACAGGACTGGCCACTCTTTCCTTGACACTCTTCCCTCAGTTTCAGATTTGGTTCTTTCCCCACTTTTTTGGATTATTCCTTACCAGGCTTGCTTTCTTCTGTTCTCTTTTTCCACAACAGATTCCACCTTGACCCCACCTATCCCCATATACTTTCTCTAGATTACCTCATTTACACCAATTATTTCAATTATTTCCTCTGGCCTAATATTTTTCAAATTTTTATCTCTAGTTCAGACCTCTCTCTAAGCTATAGACCAGTGATGGCGAACCTATGACACACGTGTCAGAGGTGACACACAAACTCATTTTTTTGGTTGATTTTTCTTTGTTAAATGGCATTTAAATATATAAAATAAATATCAAAAATATAAGTCTTTGTTTTACTATGGTTGCAAATATCAAAAAATTTCTCTATGTGACACGGCACCAGAGTTAAGTTAGGGTTTTTCAAAATGCTGACACTCCGAGCTCAAAAGGTTCGCCATCACTGCTATAGACCCATATTTCTAATAGACTGTGGATGTTTTCACATGTGTTTGGGGGTCAGAAAGATGCAGGTTCAAATGATGATTGTACTGCTTACTAATTGTGTGACTCAGCCAAATTACATGACCTCTCTGAGTCTCATTTCTACTTGTAAAATTAGGATAATAATACCAACTTCAAATGGCTTCTGTGAGAATTTAATTATATGTGAAAATGCCTAGCATAGTTCCTGGTACATATAAAAGTTATAAAAATACGTTTTTGTTTCATACATCTATCCTCCTAGCCCCTGGCAAGCCATCCCACTTTCTGTCTCTGTGAATTTGACAACTCTCAAGTACCTCATATAAGTAGGATCATTCCATATTTGTCCTCTTTTATGCCTGGCTTATGTCATTTAGCATTATATCTTCAAGGTTAATTCATGATGTGGCATGCGTCAGAATTTCATTCTTTTTAAGGCTGAATAGTAGTTCATTGTATGTACATACCACATTTTGTTTATTCTTTCATTTGTTGATGGACATTTAGGTTATTTCTGCCTAAATGGACAATTGTGAATAATGCTGCTATGAATACTTGCTTTCATTTCTTTGGGGTATTTACTCAGAAGTGGAATTGCTGGATCATACAGTAATTCTATGTTTAATTTTTTTAGGAAAGGCCATATTGTTTTCTACAGCAGCTTCACCATTTTACATTCCCACCAGCAATTCAAAAATGTTCCAATTTGTCCACATCATCACCAGCACTTATTATTTTCAGTATTCTTGATAATAACCATCTTAATGGATGTGAAGTGATGTCTCATTGCATTTTCAGGAAATTTTAATATATAGCTCATAACTGACAGGGCATTCAGATTAAAAGAATGCCTAACAAATAATGTAAGCCATAAAATTATATAAAGATGTCTTGATTGAGATTAACCTATTCATTATTTTCAGTTTTATATGGGTATATACATTTCTTGGAATTGTTTATCATGGCTAAGATAGTAATTAGATACTAGAGGCCCAAAATTCGTGCAAGAGTAGGCCTTCCTTCCCCTGGTTGCCGGCACCGGCTTCCCTCTGGCACTGGGACCTTGGCTTCCCTCACAGCCCTGGCTTCATCTGGAAGGTCATCCGGCGGGACATCCGGTCTAATTAGCATATTATGCTTTTATTATTATAGATAACACACAGACTACCATAGGAATAAAATCAGCAGTACAAATGTAAGTAAACTAACAATCCTGAAGTTATTAAATTCATCTCACATATTTTTATTAAATACTTATTACTCCATGACCTATATGCTATAAGACACTAAGGGACACAAAAGAAGTGTCAGCCATGGTCCCCTGCCCTCAGGTTGCTTACTGTTGAGACAATAGGAAACTCATTGAATAACAAGAACAGTTGTGAGATAGAATGTAATCAAGTGCCATGATATACTGTGAAAGTGCTTTGGGAGAGGTAATGGGGGAAAAGGGAGGGGTTACTATGAGCCACAATAGTCAAGAGACATCTTCAGCAGAATATTGTGGCCTATCATGAACTGTAAAGACGAAGTCAGCGGTTCTCAACCTTTGGGTCACGACCCCTTTGGGGGTCGAACGATCCTTTCACAGGGATCGCCCAAGACCATCAGAAAACACATATATAATTACATATTGTTTTTGTGATTAATCACTATGCTTTAATTATGTTCAATTTGTAATAATGAAATTGGGGTCACCACAACATGAGAAACTGTATTAAAGGGTCGGGGCATTAGGAAGGTTGAGAACCACTGGACTAAGTGATCTTTGGTGACCTCTGAGGTGGGGATAGGAATAGGTAACAGAAACAGCTCAGTCTAAGATATGTGTTTGTAATGAAGAATAGTTGAATAAAGTGAAATCAAACCATGGAAGCTATGATCCTCAGAGTAAGGAGTGGACTACTGTGTGTGTGTGTTAAAAAGGAGTACATAATAGATTTTTTAAGTGTTTAATCTACATATGTAGTAGGTTTTTAAAATCTTTTCAATGTACAATTTTTTTGTTTCTTTGCTTGTTTTACGTAGTTGAGATCTTATAAAAACACTAGAGGCCCAGTGCACGAATTTGTACACTGGTGGGGTCCAGCCGGCCCACCCTAATGGGGGCCATCGGGGGCAGGCCAGCTGGGGCGAGGGGCCATGGGTGGGGCCGGCCAGAGCGAGGGGCCACAGGCGGTTTGCCGGCCGGCCCTGCCCCCGATCAGGGGTGGGCCCGCTCAGGGGCGGGGCTGGCTGTGACAAGGGGCTGCAGGCATTCCGGGTGTTTCGCCGTTTGGTCGGTTTGCATATTACCTTTTTATTATATAGGATTCCGATTATTTTTTTTTACACTAACAATATTGTGATTTTCTATGTTATAAATACTTTATGACCAGTGTTTTAATTTGCTGCATGCTAATCTGCTCAACTGATGACCATTGTTTTAATTTGCTGCATGCTAATCTGCTCAACTGACATATTAACTTTTCCTGTATTGTATTGTTGGACTTTAAATTGTTTCCAATTTCTTACTAATCTAGATAATGCTGGAATGAACTCAAATTTTTCATAAGTTTTTTAAAATATATGAAGTATTTTGAAAAATAGATGCTAGGCCTGGCCGGTGTAGCTCAGTGGTTGAGCATTAACCTATGAACCAGGAGGTCATGGTTTGATTACTGGTCAGGGCACATCCAATTTGCGGGCTTCATCCCCAATAGGGGTCATGCAGGAGGCAGCCGATCAATGATATACTCTCTCATCATTGATGGTTCTATCTCTCTCTCCCTCTCCCTCCCTCTCTGAAACCAATACAAATATATTTTTAAAATATATACATATATATTTAAAAAATAGATTCTAGAAATGCTAAACGATAGGCAATAAACATTTTCTAGATATTATGCTAATTTATGTTTCTACCAACAACAAATAAAAGTGTCTATTTCATAGCACCCTTTGTGGTTGGGGAACTGTTGTGTGGACCTAGCACACTCTGAAAATTTTCATTGTGAAAATAAAGAGTGAATGAGTATGAATGGAAAGAATCATTTCTTGGATTTCTCCACTAGATGTCTGACTTTTTACCATACAAAGGACATAGAATAGAGTACATTGAGATACATTGAATTTTTGCTGCACAGTATTATAGAAACAGTAATGCAGTAAGCAAAACACCCTTCAGAAGAGAAAACAGTTTGGCTGTTTTCTTATGTACCTAACTTTGAATGCTAGACCAGCTTAGCAAGTTAATTTTTAAAAATTTATAGATTTAGCTTCAGCTTCTTGATATAAGCATACTTGGAAAAGTATAGCAATCAGGCAAGGAGAAGTAAAGATGAGTGCATGGTCCTAAAGAGTAAGATTATTCACTCTCTGAATGTGACATATCAATTTGGAGATTATGATTAATAATCTGATGTGATTCATATCTCATTTGTTACTGTGACTTTGTGAAACACGCAAGGCAACCACTGTTAGAGATGAGAAATAAATTAACTCAAAGGGGATATATCCCACTAAGCCTTGCACCATGGGGGCCAGTGGGGGGCAGCAGTTGGGAAAAGCCTCAGGTTAGACATGGCTTATCCTCCAGAAGTTCAGTTTGGGGAAGGAAAACTGTTTTTGCCCTCTCAGAAGATTTGTTCCACATGTGCATGAGCAAAATCGTCAAGCCTCAGGCTTTAGCGGAGCCCAGGCCCCCCCGGTGTGTGCACACCCAGCAAGGTCTGAGAGGCTGGGTATGGACGATGCTCCTCTGCTGACATCCTAACAGTGGTGGACATCGGCCCAGGTTTCTTAATTTTACCACAGTGCTGTCCCCAAGTAATCATTCCTGTTTTTTTGAAGCCGCCTCTGGATCCCTTATCCCCCCCACAGAGGAGAGACCAGGGCTGCTATTCACTCGGCTCCCCCATGTGTACTTTTGTTAGGCAATAGACTAGTTAAGAAAATTGTTTCTCTGTACTGTATATTTTGTACCTGTTTACACCTTTAATTGATATAACTGATATTTTGAAAAACACATGAAGAGGAAATGCCCTGTTAAAATAAAACCTAACCAGCACTGAAAAAAAAAAAAATAATAATAATCTGATGTGAGATTATAGTTTAGGCCAGCGGTCGCCAAACTTTCGGACCTCACGGACCACCAGTTGTCGACTGCTGGTTTAGGCTACCTATTGTCTTTATCCTGCAAAATTAAAAGTTTAACCACATTTCTCCTTACTTTGTATTTATTTGTCCTGATTCCCCTGGCTCCTTTTCAGCAGCATAGTACAGTTGAGAAAGCATGTTTTTGGATGATGAAAGGCCTAGGACCTTGCGCAAGTTATATATAATCTCTCTGAGCCTCATTTTACCCGACTCAAAAATGGTAATAATGTTTATGTAATAAGGTTGTTGTGAGGATTAAAGGAACAATGTTTGTAAAACTTTCAGCACACGATAGGAATTAGCCAATGTTTGTTCCTTTTACTTCCCTTACTCTAATACATTCTCAACTATTCAGTTCCCTTTGGAAAGTTAAACATTCTAGACTAGTGTTGGTTTCAAATAGCTAAACAGTTACTTTCTGCTTTTTATTTTTTAAATGTTTTTCTATAAAATACTTTTTCTAAAATATATCCAATACTTCATTGCTTCCTTCTTAAATCATTGTACTTATACCATGGGTATTTATAGACGGTGTGAAGCAAGGGGCCAGAGCTTCTCTTTCTCTCTTGAGATTGCTAAAATCTGCTGGTTGGCATGCAGCCCAGCCCTCTTTATGGCTGGCTGTTCTCTGTGGTCTAAAATGTCTGCAACTTGCCACTGCTGTCACAGCTTTTAATTTCTGCTGGCTGCTACTATTGCTGCCTCTATTCTTTCTTCTAACTGCCATTAGGCTCTGCTGGCCGTCTTACCATTTCTGCTCTACTTCTTGCTTTCCTTCACTTTTCCCTTTCCATGTCTTCTGCCTCCTGTAGCATCTCATATTTCATTGGCAAAGACTGGCCTTGCTTTGCTTTCTCAAACCAGCAAGAAAAATCCTTCTCTGCAGTGAGCCAACTAATCACAACATGTTTAATATGATCCTTATCAGCATTTCCCCCCAGAATCTGGGCCCTATTCCAGGTACTTGAGAATTCCAGAAATCAAGTCCCTGGATTAGTGAGGTATAACTCTGCAAGTAGTTTATTTTTTTTTTTTTGGTCTTATTTAACTTTTATTTTTATGCAAAGTTTTGTGCTAGATGCAAGGGATAAAGGAAATGGGGGTCTATAAAGTTAAACTATGCCATGGTCCTTACCTTCAGAACAGCAGGAAAACACAGGCATATTCATATGATACAAGGTAAAGGATGAAGGTGGGTGAGAAAAAGCTTAAGGGTTGTGAAGGCTCATGGTTCTCTAACCAGTCGATGTTTCTCTCTCACATCGATGCTTCTCTCTCTCCTTTCCTCTCTCCCTAAAAAGCAGTGAAAACATCCTTAGGTGAGGATTTAAAAAATTTTTGTTAAGTTATAAAGAAGAGTGGCTGCTTTTAAACCAATCTCAGAGAAGTGGGTGGTAGTTCCATTTGTAAGTTAAATGGAATTTGTATTAAAGAAGGGAGGACCAGGCCAGGTAGAGAGGAGCTGCCATGGCTCTCTGCCGTTTTAAATGTAATGGGTATGCATGCATATAAGCATAACCAATGGACGCAAGAACGATGGGGGAGGGGGAGCGGTGAGGGCATGTTGGGGGGGTAGGAGAGGCAGGGGGAAGGTTAATGGGGAAAAAAGGAGACATATGTACTACTATTTGTAATACTTCAAACAATAAAATAAAATTAAAAAAATAAATGTAATGGGAGAAAAAATAAACTTGAAAAAATAAATGTAATAGGAAAGGATCACGTAGGGGGGTCATGGGTGCATTTTTCCTTTTCTTACTTGAGAGTCTGAGTTTAAATTTTCTATATTATTTTGTCATTTGTGTTTCTTATGAACTTTTATGTACTTGGACAGAAAGGATATGGAGGTATAGTGTAGGGATTGCACATTTATTTCTTTTGTAGTTTGAATTGTTTTTATTGTTGACTCTATTACAGTTGTTCCCCCATTTCTCCTCCCTTTGCCTTCCCCCAACCTGCCCCCAGCGCCCCTAGGCCTTCACCACATTGTCGTCTATGTCCATGGGCTATGCATATATGCATATATATTCTTTGGTTGATCTCTTTCCATCCTCCTCACTCCCCTCCCCTCCGAGATCTGTTTGTACTTTGAATTTTAAGCACGGTTGAATTTGTCTACATTTTAACTTTATTATGTGATTTTGTTTATTTTTAATTCAACTGAGTATTTTTATTTTACCCTAGTGTATAATCCCTTGAAAAGATTTCAAATGTATGACCGATTTTAATTTATTGGAATTGTTTTTGCTGCTGTTTATAACAACTCCATACTTATTAAATTTGAACATTTCTTTTAAGCTAAAACAGAAAGAAAAAGCATAAATAACCATGACAAACAACCCTCTTCTGGTGTGGTCATTTGAAATGAAACAACCAAAAAAATTAATCAACTTAAATTTAGAAAAATTAGCTGATATAAGTTGTAAACCGGATGAGTAAAAGCTTTCACTTACTCATTCTTGACATTCAATTCCATTTATTCTTTGTAATATATTTTAAAACAGAATATTTATAAAGACTAAGGTTTGGGTTTCTATATCCTATTTTGAGGTTACTGAGAAAAAATGTTTGGAATCATATTCCTTTAATACAAATTCCATTTAACATACAAAGAGGAATAACAGAGGTAAAGATTTTATAGATACAAGATGATGTGTTTTATTAAAGCTTCATAATCGTAATAGTAAGAGTATTGTAATGTAGTTGCTTTAAAATAATTATTAATAATGATTAAAAACTAAACAGGATTTATATTAGTTGCAATCATCTAGTTCATTGATCAAACATTTCGTGAGTACTTATTATGTGCTAGGCATACAAAAGATGAATGAAAAAAAGAATTTAAATTTAGGTCTCTAAAGACTACAATTTGATTAGAGAATAGTTTAAAATAATCATCCTTTCTCTGTTTCTCTCAAATATCTATCTAGATATATCAAGGTAGTTAGATATATAAATAGTTCAGAACTGAGGAAAATTCTTGATGTCTTTTTAAAGTACTCCCTTTCTCTAGTACTCTTGGAAGACAAAAAAGATAATAAAATTAGAAGACAACTTGGTTGTCTTTCTGTCTTTCTATTCTTGGCTTGCCAATCAATTCTGTGATTGGAGTCATGGTTCTTATGTTCATATCCCTGCTCTAATTGATTTCTAGGTGGACATGCTCTGAGTTGAAAGATCAAAAATCTCAGTGTTTCACATTAAATACTATAACACTTCAGCTCCCAGCATCTGATCTCAAAAGCCACAAATTAGGCATGGTGATCTGAAGAACATAGCAAACAAGAAGTGGATGGTGCCAGGTGGGATAACCCTGTCATGCTTGTAACTGTAAAGAGCCATTTATAAGTAACCATGATTTTAATTGGTTTGATAAATTTTTATTGGAAATAGCTAATAATTGTACTCGCTGAAAAATGTTTATAAACATATAGATGGTATTCCAATTCAGGGAGAGTACAAGTGAATAGTAATTTTTTCCTATTACATGCATGCTCAAAGGGTAATGTTCCAGTTATTTGAAAAATTGCAGGTTTTTCACACTCCTAAGATGCCAGTTAAATGAGGTGGTACTATACCTCCTTTTTTGTTGTTGTGGTGGTGGTTGTTGTTCAAGTAAGGAGTATGCCTGTAACCTTCAACTGAAGGCTTACTCATATATCTAGAAAAATTCTTTAAAAAATAATCACAAAATACATTTGCAAATTTCCAAATTGTCAATTTAGTGTAATTTATTAGAGTCACAGATCTCATAGAGAAAGAGACAGTACATTCTAAGCTTATAAATAATATTAAAAATTATCCCAAATCATATTACTAACTCATCATTTTTATCACTACTTCTAATACCTCATAACCAGTTTTCTTCAGTGCCACCTTGTATACTCACTTGAAATACTATTTTTAAAATAAAATTTAAAATCAAATAACTTATCAAATTATTGGGTAAGAACAAAACCTCTCTTTAGGCACATGAGAAAATTCATTTCCTCTGTGCAGCTCTGCTATTACTCTTTTAATGGTTCATGCTGCCTTACTACTGTACTTTTAGAACTAACATTGGCAGAGATGGTAGGTCAAGTCTGAACTAAATTAGAGTATCAATATCACTATGGTCACAAAAAAAGAAATCCAGTAACACTCAGCAGAATTTTCTGCTCATAGAGAACATCTAAGAAGCATGTTATTCCCATGACTGCAGTATATATATGAAATCTTGACTTGGAAATACGGCTTTTGATTCAGATTGATAAAATGTAGTTAACAGCAGGGAAAAAATCAGGACTTGGCTATAGTGTTTTACGCACAGAAAACAGCAGTGTTATTAGTGGCTTAATGTTAAAAGGATAAAATAGTGTTTCCTCTGTATCTGTTCTGATCAAAATATTAATATTTTCATCAATGCTTCATATGGTAGAATAAAAAAAACAAACTTCTTGTATTTGATAGGGTGCCCAATCTGGAGATAGAAGAAAGCTAAGTCCTTAAAAAAAATAAATTATGAATAAAATATGGACATGATAAAAATAATAAAAGTACAAAAGGGTCAGTGCAGAAGACATGTGGGGAGAGAATCTCTCAAGAGTGACCAACTTGTTCTGTGCACATAGAGAAGAAAAAAGGACTAGAAGTCAACCTGAATATAGTAGTGATTTTGCACCTAGTTAACTATAAACTACATCTCCTGTTCATTATTGTTTAGGCCCGCATTGGATCATCACAGCTAGCATTATACTCCACACTATAGGAAATATGTGGGACTTAAAAAAAAAAAAAAAGTTCAAGTAAATGAAAAAAAGTAGTCAAGAGATTAAGTAATAAACCAATGGGGAAAGATTAATATATTCATTGTTTCATTTCATGAAAGCACACACTGTATGCAAGACACTGTGATAGGCCCTGCCTGGATGAAAGCCATAATACTTGCCTATAGGAAGCTTACAGCCTCAATAGAAAAGAGTGACTAGTACACAGAGTGTATGCTATGCACAGTGCTAGAAAGCAGGGCCACCTAACTCTGCCGGAGGACTCGGAAGGGTTCCTGAAGAAGATGAACTGAGTCATAAAGGTTATAAAATAAACCCAGAGCTTAAAAAAAGAAAGAAAGAAGTGAGTTTAAACCCTCATTGGGCTGCCCTGCAAGAATTGGCCAGTCTCAATACCCATGGGGTAGAGATCTCAACACCAACCACCATCAGGAAAAAAGTAGACTAAAAATAATCTGCCCAGCAAAACGCATTTGACAAGGAGAGTTTGTCTTGGTCTGTGCTCCAAGCCAAATAGTGGGAAGGGAGAGAGATTTGCCCTTTTAAAATTTGTGCTACTTAAGTGTTCAAAAATCCATAAGCTAAAAAGTCAACACAAGGATCTCAGATTGATAATATCTCTAAGGAGGCTGGCAGATACAGAAGCAAAGTCATTGTGGAGGGAAAGACTTTCAATCCAGAATTTTTCAGATAAAACCCCATTTAAAATGAAGTTACAGCCCACAATTATAAAGCACACAGGAAACTGTCAAAAAGAGAACCTCAGGCAGCCCAACAAGCATCACAGGTATTGTCACCCAGCCTCCTCCTCTTCCTGAACTCAAAGAACTAGAGGGACTGTTAGAGACTACAAAATAAGTCTACCTAAAATGCTCCAATATATCAAAGACAAACTTTAAAACAGGAGAAAAGAGCAAGACACTATCTTTAAAGACTGCAGGATAGCTTTCCAGCAGAGTGAAGAGCAGTTACAGATGTGGGAGTCCCAATTGATTAGTACTTGGCAGTCACAGAATTGGGAGAAGGAATTGGGAGGAAGATGACCAACGTTTGTGTCATCAATGTCTTGCATACTGTATTAGTGAGGACACTTGTTTGCAACTGACAAAACTATCACATTTGTCTAGGGCAGCAGTTCTCAACCTGTGGGTCACGACCCCTTTGGGGGTCGAACAACCCTTTCACAGTTGTTGCCTAAGACCAACGGAAAACACATATATAATTACGTATTGTTTTTGTGATTAATCACTATGCTTTAATTATGTTCAGTTTGTAACAATGAAATTGGGGGTCACCACAACATGAGAAACTGTATTAAAGGGTTGCGGTATTAGGAAGGTTGAGAACCACTGGTCTAGGGAGTATTTTGTTGTTGGCTCATCTAACCAAGAAAGGCAAAGGTATAGTCAGAATGACAAGAACTAGAGACTCTCAATCCTTCTCCATCTCTCACTGCTATTTTTTTCTTTGTCGGTACTTCTTCCTTCTTTTCTCCTACTATGGACTTTTCTCCAAGAAGTGGAGAACATTGCCTCTTGCAGTTTTTGGTTCACACCTTTTACTTTTTCTTTTCTATTTTTTAAATGGTTGTGAAATATCCATTTTTAAGTGTGAAGGTTATTGGCGTTAAGAACATCCACATTGTCATGCATCCATCACCACTATTCATCACCAGAACTTTTTCACCATCCCAACCTGAAATGCTGTACCCATTACCCAATAATTCCCCATTCCTCTCTTCCTACAGCCCCTGGTAACCACAGAAGTTACTATGAGGCTCAAAGAACTGACTTCTTCATTTTATGTATCTGATAAACCTATAGAACTTTGTAATATCAGATAGTTGCTATAGCTTATGTACTTCCATACTTTTGCAATAACTTAGACTTCTAAATGTATTTTTTGTTTCTTTTATAGGACAATGAAGGTCAAACAGCTCTACATTATGGTAAGATGTTTCTTAACTATTAATAATCATTTGAAACTTTTCTCCATATGTTTATCTCAACTTTGTCCAGCACTATTTAGTGCTTAGAAAAATGCCTGGCTACTAGCAAAGATACAGTAACTTTTTTGTTTAAAAAATAGATAAATAACCTCTAATATTGAAGATATATTAAAATTATTTCTTTTCTTTTCATCTTTATTGTTGAAAGTATTACATAGGTCCTCCTTTTCCCCCCATTAACCTCTTCCAGCCCTCTCCTATCCTGTCCCCCCCCCCCCAGGTCCTCACCACCCCATTGTCTGTGTCCACAGTATATTAAAATTCGTATGGGCACATTCATAGTGAATTGAGCATTTTAACTCATTTCCCCTACTAACTTATTAGCATAGTTAAGTAATCTTTATTTAAGTCACCTATAAAATAGAGGATAATGGCTTTAAAGAGCTACTGGGTAAATTCAATGAGGTAAAAGATATTGAAGTATTTTGTAAAGTGTAAAGTAACTAGTAAAAGTATTCTTTTTTTTTTTGGATGTGAATATTGTTGAATAAGAGACAACCATCAATATTTAAATCAGATAAAGGATCAACCACCTTCAGACCTTTTGGGAGGGAATATATTAGGCTATTTTACTAGTTTTGGCAATCCCAGATCACCCTTCAGTGGTAAGTAGCCTGGGTGCCCCTGGGCACTTTTGTCCACTGCTTAGTATTTGCTTGGATGTCAAGCACCTAACTTATTGGGCTAGCTGTTATGGTAACTTGACCTGATAAAAAAAAGATTGAAATGTCACCAAATGCATGCCCCAACTCATTTATGACTGTAGCTAGTATCACCTGGGTATCAAAAACCAGCAGGAAGTCTGCTTCTAGATATATACCCTAGAAATACTGCTGGACATGTATATAATGAGACATGATTAAGAACATTTTTTGCAGCATTATTTATAATAACCAAAATTTTTTATTAATCTTTATAGTCCTCTCTGTACTGTACTTAAAATATTTGTTAATTAAAATTACATATATATAATATACATACACACATTTCCTACATTTGCAAATGAAAATCTCAAGTCCAGAAAGGGGAAGTGACCTTGACAGGGTAACACAAGCTGTAGGTAGCAGAGGCCAGACACTTGTCCAGGTCTCCTGGTTAAACTTCCAGTGCTCTTTTCATAATTCCATAAATAATTACAGTCCTAGTATCCTTTTAAAACAGACATTATTTTGTGGAAGATGATCTCTCCTAGAAATAAAATAAATGAAAATCCTTTACCATTGGTCACCTCAGTCAGTGAATCAAGGCTATTTTTCAAAATCGTATTTGTGAGTAAACATATATTTCAATATCTGTGTCTGTCTTCACACTTTTATAGTCTTATTTCTGTTCACTGAGAGTTTAAACATTAATAAAAATTATCCCTGATTCAGGAATCCTGCCCAAAATTGATAATTGATCTTGTAAAACAACCTCTATTTCTATCTCTCATTACATTATTTATTATAGAAGGAACAAAATAAATATCATATATGTTACAATCAAGATAATTAAACATAAAAATAATACCATTAGTTAGAGGTTTTTGGCATTACAAATATATAAAACTAAAATATTCTGACAACCAGGAATGTTTCATGAAATTAATATTTTAAGTTAATAATCACTTATAGGAGTGATTCATTTTTAATTTAGATTTCTTTTTTAACCAGGTCACTAGACTTTTGCCAGTTTTTAAGTTCATCCAAACAAAGTCTGGCATACAATAATAATAATAATTACCATTTATTAAGTACCTACCAAATGCCAGGGAATCTGCTGGGCATAGTTTATCTTTTTAGTCACTTAATGTTATTTAACCTTTTTTTATTTAATAGGTACACAATAGCTATTTGTTGATTTTATTTTATTTTAGGACCCTTAACCTATTCTTGGGACTTTCATAAAACTAAAAGTATAGTTAAATCCAGGGAGTGCAAAGACTATGTTGGGGATGTCTTGGGGGCTTAGCTACTATTTTTTATGAATTACAGTTTGGCTTGACAGCTGTCCTTGTGTTGACAGCTCTTCTGATTATAGCAGTTGTCAAACTCCATCCTTAAGCAGGTTGTAAATCCTGGCTTCTTCTGATTAAAACTGGGTCAGAGCCAATGGCAGGTTAACTAAAGGCCAGTATTCTACTGTACGGCCATACTGGTTCTTTCCAAATGGGCTTTGCATAGCAGCATACTAAAATCCTTATTTGCCTCAATTTTACTTCGGTGTTTTTGAATCTTCAGATATTGGTCCTCCTGTTATTTTGTAATTAAACATGATCCTTGCTGAAGAGTATATTAGTATAAGTGTGGTCTTCCTTGTAAATGGCCTGTTAGCCTTCCCCTCCTCTCCCTCCACTGGGAATACTAACATCATTGCATCTGTGTCTCCCAGGGGAAATCAAGGCTTTTCCTTGCACGTGTAGTCATGTGATTTCAGAGTGGGCAGGCTTTGTATCCTCATGAGCCCTCGGTCTTCCACGTAAAGCACCATCTGTTCTGTTCCTTCCACGCTGTTACAGGGCAGTGGGAGGAGGCATTCGAGTGAAAATAAATAAAATAAAAAAAGAAAGAAATTCATCATCAAAACCCGGAGGATTAATGGAGTCAGAAGGCTCACTGCTCTGAATGAAAATTCATCTTCACCTGTGCCAGTGTCAGGGCTGCCTCTGTGGCACTTGACAAATAGAGGTTCCCAGGGTACCATAAATTCAGCAACTGTTCTTCTCCCTGTGGACTTGCTCAAGCTTTTCTGAGATGGGCTTATGACTGTTTTTGTATTTCCCAGCACATTGTGGACACCAATATATCCCCTCATTAATTGGGTAAAATGTTAGCCCCCTTTCCTTCTCACCCCTCTCTCATCTTCTTTGCCTTTATCCATTTTGAGGGGGTGGGCAGCTCACACGTCTCTAAAAGAGGACTCTGACTCATGAATAGTGCTTCACTGAAGATGCCAAAGGCAGAGAAATCAATTAACTAATGAATTTTGAGCAAACACTAGGTTCCCAGCACAGTGCTAGATGGAGGAGAGAGAATAAAAAAGCATGAAATCAAGTAGCTCACCATCTAATTGGGGGTTCAATGCCTATTTTTAAAAAAAAGGCAAAACTATTTGTTGGGCACTTATCTGTGCCAGGAGACTCTGCTAACCATAAACATAGTTTATGCCTATCAACAGTGAATCTCCAAGAGGTGGTGCCGCAGTGCCCACCTTATACTGGGTATGATTCACCTGTGTGGTTTCCCTGTCCTGTAAATCAGTCTTTCTCTTCACTTCCTTTTTGTCTCTACTACAGCTTCCTGATTCCTTATACTCTCATGTCAATCTGCCTTTGCATAAACCCCTGGCACTTGTTAATCAAACTCCTTTCTTTATGGATACCATATCCCTTACTCACAAGTACTATTTTGTAATCCTTAAATTCCAAACTTAAATCTCACTTTATAGTTAGACTTGAGCTAAAATTGTATTCACATTTGTTAGGTTAAGGGGATTGTTATACAGCGTCGTTAGCCTTTTCTCAACTGGTTAGCTATAGTGCTCTAGCTGTGGAACTTAAAATTTTAAGCTCCACTCCTGGGTTAGTACTCACAGATTATATCATCTCTCCCTTACTCTTACAGCATCTATGAAATCAGTGCCCCTTTGTCTGAGATGGTCAGCTTAGTGTTTTCAGCCAGAGTGCACATCTACTTACCCTGGATCTTCATGCTTAGTATCTCAAGTGTTGGGTTAGATTTGAGCCAATAGTGGTCTGACAGATCATTCTAGTTATTATCCTGTGTTGCAGATTTATACACTGGGAAATTTATTCCTCTGATACTGCTTTAAAAGTTCCAATCTTAAAACCTAACCAAGTGTTTCTCACAATAAGTTGAGACTGATAGCTACAGCAAAAAGGTTAAATGATTATTTCTCAAAATATAAATGTCATGCAGCTAGTTCTATGCAGGAGAAATATCCTCCTCTCACAGCTACTTAATATTAGGCAATGTGTCCTTAACTTTGTTATATTTTGTAAGAAACTGTCTTCCATTGGAATCTAATTTGGTGTACAGTGATTCATGGTATAATGTTCATTATATTATTTTGGGAGATAATTTTAAATTCTCGATGGGATGTTATAATTCTAAACACTTTCTGTTGAATCCTGGGCCTTGGTAAATATATCCAGTCTTCACCTTCTTCCCCATCTGCGCCAAATCCCAAAATATGATCTCAATCCACCAATACCTGCCCCAAGTATAGAATAGGCAATTTTATTCAGTCATCAAATATATAGTTTTAGTGGCCATCTAAGAAACCATAACCCACTGAAGGCCTCTAGAGATAGGGTTCCCAATTGGTCTGATTTTAGTTCAGAAAAATTTCTGCCCTCTACCTCTGTTCACTTAGAACCATCTCTGACCTTGTGCTATTATGGATTAGAGTTTGGTGCCTAAGTTTGTCCCAAGTTCACAACTCATCCCAACCTGGTTTGGGCTGTTGACTCTATGCCCACTTCACCTCATATAGCCAGGAAGCCCTGAGCTCCACCAGGGGAGTGAGCAGTTATGGGAGCCAGAGAAATTATTTTACTTGAGTACCAACAGAGAGCAAAAGAAGAAATGTCATACTAAGTCATTTAAAACCAAACTCCCAGAGAGTTCTGCTTCCATGTAAGATCCAGCAAAGAAAACTGGATTGCATGTAAGATCCAGCAAAGAGTGACAAGCCCCTACAAGACACACAGACTATTTCACTTTGATGGAGCAACTGAGGAAGAGGCAACCACCATAAAACAGAAGAAAAAAACCACTAAAATTAACAAATTCTTCAAGTGAGCTAAAATGACATTTTAGAGTAATTCAGACCCAAGAAGAGTCCTCACTGCAGTGCTCTTTATCGTTAACTGATGCTCTTAAGAGAAATTGAGAACAGAGAGAGCCGTCCTCTGTGGCATACAGTCGTGAAACTCTGCCACTTCCCTGGACCCTTATTTCATATGAAGCAAAATCCTTAAACCACTGGCAGTAAATCAGAAAACTTTTCTCTCCTCCTGTCCCTGGTCCCAGGCAGATATCCACTGCTTTTGGAGGAGGAATAAAAGCAAAATCTGCTGCCAAGGAGGAACAGGGAACCCCTGGGCTCTGAACCTTGCACCAACACAAAGCAGAGATCTCTCACCACTGGGGCAAGGCAGGAAACTCTCTCCCACTCGTGACATGTTCTCCCTCATACAAGGCAGAGTTGGGTTGACATTTCTGGGAGGGGGTATAAGAACACTAAGAAATCACCACCCCTGAGGGTCTGCCTGAGATGGAGACCAGGCCAAGAGGACAAAGAACTCCATCCCACTCCCACCATGAGCTTTATCCTGAATAATAAGCAATGGCAGTCTTAGAGCTGTAGTAGAAAGAGAGAGAGACTCTCTTTGTGGTAGACATGGAGAGACTACTGAAAGCTGAAGGTGGAGCAAGAATACTGAAAAAGCCCTCTGGCACCCTGGACTGCACACGAAGGTAGCAGCAGCCCACACCTGGAGGAATTCAAATTGGTGATCTACTGAAGTTATCTATTGGACCCACAAACCTCAAATCCAGTTCAACTGCTGACTAGATTTAATCAACACCCATACTAATGGCATGAGAGAAGACGAGGAATCATTTCTTGGGGTAAATAGTATTATTTACTGCAGCCTCCACTGTCCTTCTAAACACAGTGTTCTGCATTCAATCAAAAATTATGAGACACAAAAAAGCAAGGGAAAAAAACAACCCTTTGTCAAGCAATAAATCAGTAATTGATAGAGCAAGTAGATAATAATTCAGCTAGGATATGAAAGATTTGAACAGTACTGTCAATCAACTTGACTTAATTGATATCTATAGACCTTTCCATCTAATAAATAGAATAAACATTATTTCAAGTACACATGGAATACTTTGCCAAGATCGACCATATTCTAGGCAATACAACAAATTTCAACAAATGTAAAAGAAATTGTACAAAGTTTGCTCTATGACCACCTCAGAATTAAATTAGAAATTAATAACAGACACACATCTGGAAAATCCCCAATTGTAAAAAATTTAAATACACTTCTAAATAATTCATAGGTCAAAGAAGAAATATCAAGGGAAATTAGAAAATATTTTGAACTAAATGAAAATGAAAATATCCTATCAAAATGTGTGGAATGCAGTTAAAAGCAGTGTTTAGACGGAAATTAAATACTTTACTGAAAAGAATAAAGGTCTCAAAGCAATGATCTAAGATTCTACCTTTTAAAAAAATTAGAAAAAGAAGAACAAATTAAGTCCAAGATAAGCATAGGAATCTTCTATATATATAAAAGCCTAATATGCTAAGTGTCCGACCAATCAGTCGACCTCTCGACCAGTCGCTATGACGCACACTGACCACCAGGGGGCAGATGCTACGACCAGTAGGTTAGCTTGCTGCTGGGGTCTGGCTGATCAGGACTGGGGGAGACGGGCCGGACACAACCTGGAACCCTCTTGCAGTCCCTCCCCGGCCGGCCGGCCCCCATCGGGCCTGATTGGGAATGGGCGAGACGGCCCCAATCAGCCCTGATCACTGGCCAGGCCCAGGGACCCCACCCATGTACACCTCTAGTATAATAATAAAGATCAGAGAAGAAATCATTAAAATCATTAAAATAGAAAACCAAAAAAAAATCCATGAGAAAATCAATGAAACCTTTAAAAAGTTCAATAAAACTGAAAGGTCTTAAAAAGAAAATACCAATTTGAGGAATGAAAGGAAAATATCAACATAGATTCTACAGATATTATGAAGCAAATAAGGGAACATTATGAACAATTTTATGCCAATAAATTAGATAACATAAATGGACAAATTTCTGAAAAGACCCAAACTACCAAAAGATATAAACTATTTCTCTCAAAAAAAATAGGTACCCTAGATAGCCCTACATTTATTAAAGAGATTGATTTGTAGCCAGAAACTTTCCCACATCAAGATCTTCAGAACCTGATTGCTTCATTGATGAATTCTACTAAATGTTTAAGGAAGAAATAATACCAATTCTACACACAAACTGTCCAGAAAATAAAAGGTGAGGGAACAGTGCCCAGCTCATTCTACAAGGCCGACACTACCCTAATACCAAGACCAGAAAAGACCCTAGGAAAAGAAAACTATATGCCAGTATCACTCATGAATATAGAAGCAAAAATCTTTAATAAAATGTTAGCAAATCAAACCCAGCAATATACAAAAAGAATAATCTATATCTATAAAACCCTAATATGCAAATAGACCAAACGGTGGAACAACTGGTTGCTATGACATGCACTGACCACCAGGGGGCGTACACGGAACATGGTGGGCGTCAGCAGCAGGCGGCACTGTACAGAACATGGCAGGCATTGGCCACGGCGGGATGGTGGAGCAGGTGAGCGGGATCACCAGACCAAGGCAGGGTGCCAGTCGCTGTCATTGGGGCAAGCCTCTGGTGGTTACTGAAAATTATTTGCTCCCCCGCGCCGTGGTCCCGCCCGGCGCTCAGACCTGCTGCCAGCACCAGCCCCACTCGCAGCCAGTGCCAGAGCCACCACTCACACCCGCTGCCAGTGCTCGGCGTCATCTGCTCCTGAGGGCGATTGGGGCAGCAGCCACCCCTCGCACCCGCTGAAGGCGCCAGCCCCACTCACATCTGCTGCTGGTGCCGGCCCCAATCGCTCTGTGCCGTCAGCAGGTTCAAGCAGGGCCAGCGCTGTCAGTGCGTGGGAGCAGTGGCGATGGGAGCGGGGCTGCGGGCAGATGGGACTGGGGGCCGCGGCAGGAGGGGCCGGGCAGGGGCATGGAGGATGAGCCAAGACCTGCCCCTGTGCCCACCACAGCCTCGCAGCCCACGGTTCCTTTCAAGGTGCACAAATTTGTATACTGGGCCCGTAGTAAATTATAATAAAACTAGAGGCCCAGTGCACAGATTCGTGCACAGGTGGGGTCCCTCGGCCTGGCCTGCGGGGATGGGCTGAAACCAGCTCTCCGACATCTCCAGAGAGGTCCCAGATTTCAAGAGGGTGGTTCTCAGGTGACATACCCTGGAATCTGGCTCCAGGTGCGTCACCCAAGAACTGCAGCTGCCAAGTTACCACAGCTTGGCAGCTCCTGCTTTGAGCGTCTGCCCCCTGGTGGTCAGTGTGCATCATAGCTATCAGTCAGAACGTCTGCCCCCTGATGGTCATCATGCATCATCGCTACCGGTCAGACAGTCGCTTAGGCTTTTATATAGATAGAAGATTGGGAATGGCTGGTCACTATGACACACACTGACCACCAGGGGGCAGACACTCAATGCAGGAGCTGCCCTCTGGTGGTCAGTGTGTGTCATAGTGACCAGCCATTCCCAGTCTTTCTGCTGTTAGGGTCAGTTTGCATATTACCCTTTTACTATATAGGATAGAGACCTGGTGCACGGGTGGGGGCCGGCTGGTTTGCCCTGAAGGGTGTCCCGGATCAGGGGGGGGGTCCCGCTTGGGTGCCTGGCCAGCCTGGATGACGGGCTGATGGCTGTTTGCAGCTGGTCACACCCCCTTCAGGGTGGGGGTCCCGCTTGGGTGCCTGGCCAGCCTGGATGACGGGCTGATGGCTGTTTGCAGCTGGTCACACCCCCTTCAGGGTGGGGGTCCCGCTTGGGTGCCTGGCCAGCCTGGATGACGGGCTGATGGCTGTTTGCAGCTGGTCACACCCCCTTCAGGGTGGGGGTCCCGCTTGGGTGCCTGGCCAGCCTGGATGACGGGCTGATGGCTGTTTGCAGCTGGTCACACCCCCTTCAGGGTGGGGGTCCCGCTTGGGTGCCTGGCCAGCCTGGATGACGGGCTGATGGCTGTTTGCAGCTGGTCACACCCCCTTCAGGGTGGGGGTCCCCACTGGGGTGCCTGGCTAGTCCTGGTGAGGGGCTTAGGGCCGTTTTTAGGCTGGCGGGCGACTGAAGCTCCAGCCTCTTTTTTTTTCTTTTTTTTTTTATTCTGGGATTTATTTACCTTCTATAGCTGTCACTGGAGCTGAGAGCCGGCTCCAGCTCTGAGGCTGTGGCTGGCTGGTATCTGGGTTTGTTTAGCTTCTATAATTACAACATTGTTGCATCTAGAGCTCAGAGCTGGGCTGCGGCAGGCGGGGAACCTTGGCTTCCTCCGTCACTGGAGCAAGCAAGCCTCATGTTCACTTCAGCTGCGTGGCTGCAGGCCGCCATCTTGGTTGGCAGTTAATTTGCATATCTCGTTGATTAGCCAATGGGAAGGGTAGCGAAGTTACGGTTAATTACCATGTTTCTCTATTATTAGATATGATTGTGATCCTATATCATAAAAGCCTTATATACTACATGTCCGACCGTTCGTTTGACCAGTCGTTATGACATGCACTGATCACCAGGGGGCAGATGCTCCTACTGGTAGCCGGCGGATTGGGACTGGGCAAGACAGGCCAGACACGCTCTGGAGCATGTCTCCCACGGTCCCTCCCCAGTTTATGTATATGTATAGTGTTTTTGTGTGTATGGTATAGCTGTTTTAAATTTTTATGTGTTCAAATTTATCAGTTTTAGGTTTCCATGCGTTCAAATTTAACATATATTTTCTTTATTGTGTCTGGGTTTCATATCAAATGTAGAAATACTCTGGCCATTTTATTCAGTAAACATTATAATCATAGGCCTTGAGCCTATGAGCATTTCAAAAACCTATAAACATATTAGAAATAAAATGTTTTTTGTCCCACAAAAAAAGAAAATTACAAAATATAAATAATTAAATGTTTAAGGGTCTATTAACATAACATATCAGCTTTGTTAATTATTAAATTTAGTGTACACTGACATTTTTTAACTACTTTGCTATGTCCTTCTCCTTGACTTTCATTGGCTCTCTTTTTCAGTCCCTTCTTATATTTCTGCTAACACTGGCTAATGTCAAGCCCCTTAAAAGAACTACCACAATCTCCTAATAGGTCTGCTGCCACAAATTTCTAGACTTTCAGGTCACTCTTTATAGAATGATCATCCTAATACAGAAGCCAAATTATGCCACTCCCCAGCTTATTAACTCCAAACTTCTTAGTGTGGCTTTCCAGGCACCCTGTCCAGTGCGATTGAAACCCAGCCTCTGCGTTTGACCCTCTGTTGTTTCTGTGAGACAGCAGCCAGTCCTCAGTGTTCCTGGGTTTGCGAGCTCAATACCCAGTAGGGGGCATGCAAGAGGCAGCTGATCAGTTTCTCTCTCTCATCTATCTTTGTCTATCTCCCTTCTCCCTTACTCTCTCTCTTAAAAAATCAATTAAAAGATTTTTTTTTAATCATAATAAAATTTAAAGTGTATTTCTTTGTTTGCTTTTGGGTAACCAAAAAAGTAAATTTGATTTTCCTAACATTCACAAGTCCACTGTACCGGCACAGTTCTGCTTCTAAGACCAGATCCCCCCTACAGCCACTGTAAGGGTTCTCGTCGTTCTGGATTCCTCACAGCCCAGCACGTGACCCTCCTGCTGAAGTCCAGTCTCTCTGTCTCTGAGTAACCTTGTTTTCATGTCTGTCACTTTCCCTGTCAGCTGCTGCCTGTGAGTTTCTGGACATCGTGGAGCTGCTGCTCCAGTCTGGCGCGGACCCCACTCTGCGAGACCAGGATGGCTGCCTGCCGGAAGAGGTGACAGGTTGCAAAGCTGTGTCTCTGGTGTTGCAGCAGCACATGGCTGGCAAGGCTTAAGCAGAGACTGGAAAGCTACAGTCTAACAGCATAGGGCTTCAGTGATGCAAGAAAACCATACTTCTTTTACCACCCATCTTTGGTGTACATTGGCTAATAAAATCAGTTCTGAGGAACGGGGATTTTGAAGTCTCAGCAATTCATTCTGCTTGCATACATTCCGGCGAGTACAGTTTTGGCGATGAACATGTGTACTGTGCATAATGCAGTCCAGTTCTGCTGAGCGTGCTCTGAAATTTATCACTGTTCTTGAGGGTGGGGAGAGGAGTCACATCATAGTTCACAATATTAAACATGGCTGCTCTTTTAAGAAACATACAGAAACAAAATGTGACTGACAGTGAGGGAAACTTGCATGAAATCCCAGTGTGGTGGGGATCACACAACCTTGTGGCATTTTGTACAGCGGGTCTGAATAGGGAGCTAAAATGTCTAGCCTCTTGGCAGACTGAATTGGGAAGATAAGAAAGAAAAGGGGTGTTAAGAAAAAGAAAAGGCAAAAAGGCAGCATTTCCTGGGATATAGAAGTCACAGGAAGTACCAGAATAAGATTTAGTGACCTCACTCTAAGATTGAGAGACAGGTTCTGGAGAATTCACTGGTTAGATTAGGATATCTTCAACTCACCTTCACATAATAGGGAGCAATTCCCTAGGGCCCTCTTAATTGACTATACTGTCCCTGTCACATATGGCAGCAGCGCCTGCATACGGGCTCAGGCCTGAACTGTTAGGCCTGTTTGGGAATGTGAAATAGCCATACTGCCTCAGTACTTAGTGTGATTAAAGTTATTTCAAGGTACCAGGAGAGCATCTGCTTTTTGTTAAAAATACAAGTATGCCACAGTTTTAATGTAAAGAATAGATAAGTATGACACTGTTGAAACTGGCTTCCTACATTTTCCCCTTTAAATCTAAAGAACTCCATCTGGGGAATTCCTTGACATTTCTTATTATGTAAGGAAAGTAGACAGTTGTAATATGAAGAGAAATGAAGTAAGAAACAGGTTGAGGTGCAAAGGTGACCATTTAAAAATAATGTTTCTAATGTGTTATTATTTAGATAACAAGCAATAAACGTGCTTTGTGGAGCCCTCGACAATGGACAGGATTTCCAGTAGCTTAGGCTAACCTGTCCTGAAACAAGCCCCTTCGGAAATGGGACATTATTAATGCTGCTCACTTTTTTCTAAGCTAACTTATTTTCTGAGATGTAAGCCACGCCATTCCCAAGGCTATTCAGTTTTCAATTATCTGTGGAAGAAATATGCATGTTAGTACGTGCTGAAATGGTACTATCATTCTAGTAAAGCTTTCTCTTCATTCTCTGTGCTTTTCCCACAATCCAACTGCATTGCAACCTACTGTTTATCTAAATACTCTCATGTTCCATATTAATTGAATGTGTTTTAAGAGACATTATGCATTAGTTACAGCAAACGCAACCAAGATGTATGCAGCTTTTATTTTAGTGTTTTTTTTATTAAAACAAATTTTAGTGTTGACATAATTTCAGGAGTCCCCATTCCCCCTCACTTTTGTCCACCTCCTCCCTTCCCCACCTACCCCTTTCTTGGCCTTTACCAAATTACTGTTTGTATCCATGGGGTATGCATATATGTTGTTTAACTATTTCTTTCACCTTCTTTATCCAGTCATACCCACTCCCCTCCCCTTGGGCACTGGCCAGTCTGTTCCATGTATTCATGCGTCTGGTTCCATTTTGTTCATTTTATTTTGTTCATTATATTCCACGTATTAGTGAGATTATATGGTATCTGTCTTTTTCTAACTGGCTTATTTCACTTAGCATAATACTTTCCAAGTTCATCCATGCTGTCAAAAACGGTAAGACTTCCTTATTTTTTACAGCCGTATAGTATTCCATTGTGTAAATGTACCACAGCTTTTTTATTCACTCATCTGCTGATGGGCACTTGGGCTATTTCCAGGTCTTAGCTATTATAAAAAATGCTGCTGTAAACATAGGGTTACATATATTCTGATTGGTATTTCAGAATTCTTAGGGTGTATTCTCAGAAATGGGGTCACTGGGTCAAAGGCAGTTCCATTTTTAATTTTTTGAGGAAACTTCATACTGTTTTCCCCAGTGGCTGCACCAGACTGCATTCCCACCAGCAGTGCACGAGGGTTCTCTTTCTCCACATCCTCGCCAGCATTTGTTGTTTATTGATTTATTGATAGTAGTCATTCCGGCAGATGTTAGGTCTAGTTTTTATTTGCATCTCTCTGATAATTAGTGACCTTGAGCATTTTTGCATGTCTGTTGACCATTTGTATGTCCTGTATGGAGAAGCATCTATTCAGGTCCTTCGCCCATTTTTTTAATGGGATTGTTTGTATTCCTGGTGTTGAATTGTATATTTATATATTTTGGAAATTAACCCCTTATCATATATATCATTGGCGAATATGTTCTCCCATTCAGTGAGTTCTCTTTTCATTTTGTTGATTTTATTTTTGCTGTGCAGAAGCTTTTTAACTTGATGTCGTTGCATTTGTGTATGTTTCAGAGTTTCTCTTACCCTCAGAGACATATCAGTAAAAATGTTGCTACAAGAGATGTCTGTTTTACTGCCTATGTTTTCTTCTAGAATTTTTATGTTTTTGCAACATATATTTAAGTCTTTTGTCCATTTTGAATTCAGTCTTGTGTAGTGTAAGTTGGTGGTCTGGTTTCATTTTTTTGCATGTGCCTGTCTAGTTTTCCCAGCACCATTTATTGAAGAGACTATCTTTACTCCATTGTAGTCTCTTGCCTCCTTTGTTAGATATTAATTGACCATAGAAGCATGGGTTGATTTCTGAGCTCTCTGTTGTGTCCCATTGATATATATGCCTGTTCTTATGCCCATAGCAGGCTGTTTTGATTACAATGGCCTTGAAGTATAGTTCACAGGGGTCTGTGGGTCCCATCTAGAATCCTTTTTCCTGGCTCCTTGTTAGAGTATTTAAAAAATGAGAATTCTTGTGTTGACTGGCCCAATTTCCATGGTTTTAAGTGCTCTTACTAGATAATATCTGAGGTGTTGTCATGCCTATTTGAAAGAATAGGAGACATGCTTTTTTAAAACAATTGATCAAGATTTTTAACAATATAGACTATAGTTTTATCACTGACTACCACACTGGGAAATTTTTAAAGAGAACTGGCCAAAAAGTTGGCCCTTGACTTCATTCTGCTACAGGGCAGAAATGAGCCCACCTGTTAATTCTGTGTCACTCACTAATGATGCCTGTGTATATGTTTAGCTTTTGCGACTTTTCAACATGCTTAAACCGCCCCTCCACAGTAGCCCTATAAATTAGGTAGTGCAGCTGCTATTAAGGCCACTTAAACAAGGATGAATCTGAGACATAAACAGATTACTTCAGTTGCCCAGGGTTAGAGAATAGCAGTAGAGCCACAATTAGAACCAAGTCTGCTGAATTGCAGTCCTTTCTATTAGAGCACAAAACTCCTGTGAAGTGTTCAAGCTCTGCCACCAATAGTAAATGGCAGGTACTGTCATTCCCTCCTCTCATTATCGTGTACATTTACAATTACTCATGTTATTTCAAGGTATTGCATGAGATATCTTGAAAAGCCTCATAGAATTTCATAAATTGCTAATCAAAAACTCACTAAATCTTTTAAACCTACTTTAACTGTGTCTCTAATAAAGATGAAAGAAGTCAGCCAGCTGGCCACGTATTGTTATCTCTTATGCTTGTCAGGTAGAAGGGTAACAACCAAAGTATAATATCTGGAAGCATATCTATTATATCTTTTTTTAATGTTTCAGCATTTTCCAGCTAAAAGGTTGCTATAATCCAGTGAACCTTTCTATTAAATAGGTATTTCTTAGCTTCCTGCCAGGTTTAACTACTTGGCTATGGGTTATTATTCCGTGTACATGGCATCTCTGAGGATTAATGAACAAGGCGTGTGACTATAGCAAAGCTGAGTTTGGATTGCAGGAGGGATTAGTGCCCAGGCTAATATATGCTTCAGTTGAACATGAAGACTTTTTAATGTTTATTTAATGTTTATCAGCTGAAACATGAAGGCTTTTTATCAAACTTCAAGTCCCTAACAGATCCCTTTATAAATAAATGTTTATCACAGAATAAACGTGTAACCCACCAGCCACAATTTAGTAATGAAAATATTGCATTTAAATATTTATAAGTGAATTTCAAATTCCAATTCCTATGGTGTTTTGGGTCAAATGCTTTAATAGAATTTATAATACTATATCTGATCAATTCTTTTTTTTTTTTTTGTATTTTAACGTATCCAAAATTGGTTCTTTTACAAACAATGGCATGTCAAAGTTGAATTGGCAGCATTTTTTCCTAGTGATTCATACATAAGCTAACATACCTTACAATCAATACATCTGAACTTCAATGACATGACAGTAATTACACCTTAATTGTTTTTTGTCTAAAGTTTTACATATGTCTCCTTTTTTTTCCAATTGCCCCCCACCACCCCTGTGTTCGTGTCCATTGGTTATGCTGATATGCATGCATACAAGTCCTTTGGTTGCTCTCTAACCCCCCCCCCCCCCCCCATCATTTGTCTCTGGATCTATTCTTGTTCATCAAATAATGTTGATCAGTATATCCCACATATGAGTGAGATCATGTGATATTTATCTTTCGCAGATTGGCTTATTTTGCTTAGCATAATGCTCTCCAGTTCCATCCATGCTGTTGCAAATGGTAAAAGTTCCTTCTTTTTTATAGTGGCATAGTATTCCATTGTGTAGATGTACCACAGTTTTCTAATCCACTCATCTGCTGATGGGCACTTAGGCTGTTTCCAAATCTTAGCTATTGTAAATTGTGCCGCTATGAACATAGGGGTGCATATATCCTTTCTGATTGGTGTTTCTGGTTTCTTGGGATATAGTCCTAGAAGTGGGATTACTGGGTCAAATGGGAGTTCCATTTTTAACTACACCTTACTTTTATACTGGACTTTATAGGCAAGCATGTTAATTGAACCTCACAATAATTATAAAAGCAGAAATAATTGGTATTTTCTCTATTTTACAATGGCAAAGAAAAACTCAGAACTGATAGGAAAATGCCCATCTTTATATAGACTTTTACACAGAATTGAAATGATCTCCCAAGCCTAGTGATACCAAGTTCAAAAGTTTTACACCATGTTTCAGGATAAGCTAAAGTGCAAACAAAAGCAACCACACTCAAAGGTGCATTGTTAAACCTCTTAATGGATTTTATGTATGCACATTGGATTTTCTCCTTAAAACATAAAAAGCCTTCAATGCAGTCTTCTGTAATCATGTGATTTGAAAAATTATGACAGTCGTTACTGGGGCTTTACCTTGAGCAGCTTTAATTATTTTAATAACCATTCACAGTTCCTTCATCAGAGAGATTTTGGACCACAGTATAGTGATTATCAGACTGATGGGGAAAAGCTCCCTTGTTATACTTATCACCTAACGTTTATTATGTGCCGAGTGTGATCAATTTTTTACATATGCGTTAATTGCATTAAAGCACTGAACAGGAAAAGCTATTTAACCTCATCTTTATTCACTTATCCTTGAAGTAGTCCTGTCATGCTCCTCCTCGAAAAGCAGGACGTAGTGGCTTGAACCTTGTATGGATCACCATAGTTACTGGGCATTCGTGACATTTTATTCCTTACTATTTTTACTTTTACATATAAATTCTTCAAAACTTTCTTTCCTGTGTTTTATTATATCGTTTTTTCCCTTGGCACAGTTATAAAATGAATGTCATTATTTTACATCTTTTACTCTCCTTTTGGGACCTGTGGACTGGAGTCATTTCCGAGGGTGCTGTTCCTTCCTGTGGCAATAGGAAGCTTCCAGCCCTGGGAGCCAGAGCGGGGCGTTCACAAGGTACGTGCCAGTGTATACCCAGCACAGACGCTTCCTTGCTGATATTCTTCCGACACATTTAGAAGGAATGAACCTGAGTTTGCAGTAGAACACTGAGGTTAAAAACCCAGTGGAACTATTCAGTGATGGCCCCATTAACTCGTTTGCCTCATGGTGGAACTCCGGGCACTAAGGGTGGGTTTCTCTCACATGTGGGAAAAGGACCATTTGAACCTGACACTATGAAGGCCGAGGCTGAACATGGGGGCAGTGAGGCCTGAAGGAACAGAGGGGTGACTTTCAGTGGGCTGCCCTGGGCTGCAACAGCCAATTCATCACCCACACTGCAGTCAGGATTTATTTTTCCTCTCGCTTGTGTAGCAGTGCCGGTTTCCATTTTAATACTTAGAAGGTAAGTTCAGTTGATGGACACTTTGTGTAATAAAATACTCTTTTAAAGTACGTGCCCACATACACACACGGGATAAAAAGTGGCACCACCAGGGCCGGTGGCTTTCACGGAGTACATTTGTAGAGCCCAAAGCTTAGACCTGGATATGTTTATAGCACTTTAGCTCCGTTTGTGAGTTTGGAACCCTTCCAAAAAAAGAAGAGAAAGACATATATTATTGTTTATAATCTGCTTTATTCCGCCAAACCTTGACTGAACAGACCTGTGGATTGCTGTTTAAATCCCTCAGTGCCTTTAACTACCGATGGGGAAAGTGGTTAATGCGCATTCTAAACGAAGCTTGGCATCCACTCAGGGAAACCACTTTAATTGAGAAGCATTAAATGTTAAAATGATTCTAAAAAAAATAATAGAGCCAGCACACATATTGAGTATAAAAGTCCAGGCCCATCAGTAATATAGCTCTTGGTTCTCATATTCCTCTAGCCTGAGTGAGCTTAAGCCCTGCAGTTGACAGGTGTCGAAAAAGCAACTCTCGATTCCCGAGGTGGCTGTCTGCGGGCGGCTACCCATCCGTTGGCAGTGAGCAGACAGTGGTCAAGGGCTCCACGTTAGAGAAGGGGAGCTGGCAACTTGACAGATGTTTGTTTTTCTGGAATAATAAGCTAGTCCCAGGTGACTAAAATATGAGATTTAACCCCAAAGTCCTTGCCTGGACTTTCCATTGCTGTGCTGGAGCCATCTGTTGAAACCTATTTACCATTTTAATGGCCTTTTTTTCCCCCTTTTTTAACTGCTTTATTTCCAACTCCAAGTGTGTGTGCCAAGACTGCTCTTTGGGGTCTGTATTTTATCTTTCAGGAAGCAATTCCCAGCCTTTCCAAAATCCCCAAACCCCTCCCAGGCAACAGGAGATCCTGGTCCAGGGTTGGCAAGCAAGTGAGAGAAAGATAAATCTTTTAAAAACAGAGAACAAAACCTCTCCCCCAGCTTCAGCGATAGCAGTTCCTGGAAGTTCTGGCCGATGCGGTGGTTACTAATAACCCAAGGTGTGCGTCAGTCACGTGGCAACGTTTCTGCCCTGGGAGCCCCTTCTGTGGGAGCAAGTGCACTGTCGGGGACAGCCTGTGACTGGTCCATTTAATTACAGAATAACATCCCAGTTAATAACATGCCTACATTCAATGTCTGTGTTTAATGGGGGAGAGGCCAAAGGAAAGGGTTCTAAAGGAAAATCCTGAAATCACATTGGACAAAAAGGAGAGAAGAAAAGGAAAGAAAAATTTATAAAGAAGTGTTACAGTCAGTAGCCCACTCCCTCCGAAAGGGGGTGATGTACTCTCCCAGGGCAGGTGCAGATGATTTGAAGACCTCTGTTTAATAGTTTGGATGGATTCTTTTTATTACTCCTTTTAGAAAGATGGTAATAAGTTTCCTCTTTCTAGTGATTTGGCCCCATTTTATAAACATTGGGTTTTTTCTCCCTCCTAACACAGTATTTCCTCAGCAGCAGTGGTAACCATTGCTTGCTTCTCTGGGGCAGCCGTGACCCACACCAGCACCCGACCAAGCGCCACCGCTCACTGCTCGCTGCACATCCAGCAGAGGACCAGAGGGAAGGCGAGGATTTATTTCCAAATGACCAAACTGAAATAGCATCCGTCTAAAGAGGTATGGCAAAGGGATGCAACCATTTTCTGTTTAGACTGTAAAGGACAATTTTTAAACTATGTCTCAAATAGCACATCTAAGGAAATACATTTGAGGATCACCTTTTAGGATTTTTACTTCTAGTTTGACAATTGGTTAAAATTTACAACATACTGACTTACCTTTGATCTTCTTTTGCTCCTTTTCTGACTTTGGCTGAGTGGAATCCTGGCCCCAAGGAGAAAGAAGGCAGGGCAAGCAGTGCAAACACTGACTGTTGTGCCTTCCTCAGTTCTCCTGAGTTTGAATTTTATTTCATTCTTTCTGGCCGGTGATTTCTTTCCTTTATTCTTGTTTAAGCAGTTGTCCTTCTGAAAAGGCTCTGTCAGAGAATCGTGCTCAGGAGCTGGTCTCCAGTGACCGAGCCAGAAAGAAGGACCCGATCCTCCCTCCCTCTGTGAGCTGAGAACTTATTTGATAATTCCAAAACGTTGCTACTAGATTACTGTGGTGGGATCAGGGTGCACTAGAACACCAAGTGGAAACATTCCAATGAACCGTCAGCCTGATACACTCAAAGCAACTGACAGAGTTTGGAAAACAAAGACTCAGTAGAGACAGCTTGTGACGAGGGTTTGAGAATAGACTACAGACATGGTGTGCAGTGTTAGAATCAATAGCCCACTGCATGCACTGGCAGAACTCTCAAGCCCCATTATGAGTTCTCGGGAATACCCAGATAAGTAATCAAATTTAGTAGCAACAGAGGCCTTCATAGCCACTTGGCAAATTTCCCTAACAACCACCCAAGCGACTGAGCAAGGGAAGAAACAAAAGTCCTCATGTGCAGCACCTCCTTATTGCTCTACCCAAACTCCCCGCTCCCATTGGGTGCTCTCGTCTTCGCCCTCACTTGCACCCAGTAAGGTCCTTCTGAACCTCAGCCTTCCTTGGCACATACCCAGTAAGGCCTTTGCCTTTCTCAGCCTTGTAAAGTATTTACCACAGGAGATGACTCGGCCAGGGACCAGAGCAGAGATTTGGGTCTCCACGAAAGACCTTTAAGCCCTCCAAGAAGCTCAGTGGAGGTCCTGCCTGGGAAGGTACTGCCTTTCCTGTTTAACTGGGTTGACTGTGGGGCACAAAGTAAGTCTAAAACTTAGGAACTGAGTCCCGACAACCTGGTGGCATCCTTAGACTGAGAACTGAGGCCCAGAGCCCAGCCTCATGCTTTGTACCTAAACAAGCCACACAAGATGTGACAGTTGTCACTACCACTGTCTGAGGAGTCTCAGAATACGTCCCCAAGTGCTCCAGGTTAACTAGTAACTAAAGAGGTGATGGATGAGTTTTCTCTGTCGCTGCTGAGCCAGATGCCATCAGCACTAACCAGTAGAACTTTCTGCAGTGATAGAAATGTTTGATATTTGTGTCCAAATACCATAGCCACACGTAGCTCTTGAGCACTGGAAATATGGCTAGTGTGAGGGACTGAAATGAACTTCGTTTCACTTCATACTAAGCAGTTTAAATGTAAATAGCCTAGAACATGGCTGTAAGAGAAATCGGAGAACTCTAACCAACCCTTCACTGAGCAGTTCTGGTATTTATGGATGTAAGTAGTTCTGGCATTCGGAGTTGTACTTCGGGTTTTCTTCTGGTGATAAAAGGGTCCCATGTCAGCACAGCTTTGCATTTGATTTAGGTCAAGAGAGAAAACTAAATGAAAACTAAGACACAGCTTCTAAAGAACATCCATATTTATTTAACATAGTTTTACCATACACATCTCATGCCAACACACAGGAGGCATATACAAACAAACGCACCAGCTTCAGTTCCAAAGTCACATGGCAATAAATAAGGATGGGTGGGTCCTTTTTTTTCTCTTTTTTCCTTTTTTTCCAGCAAATGAGACTTCATTTCTTTTCACTGTACAAAATGTACACTGGGAAGGGTGAGGGCAACAATCCAGAGCTTAGGGGAGCAGGTGCTTTGAGGTCTGAATGCAAGTTCAGAGCAGCATCTGGGATCCTGCAGCCCCGAACCTGCCCATTTGGCTGCACGCAGTCCTCGAGTGAGGGAGTACAAATGATTTTGTCTCTAGGTGGGCAGCAGTGAGAGTGGGGGTGTCCTTCTCTGTCCACCTGAGCTCTGCCTCCCTAAGCAAAGGAACGCTTGGCACACCTCCAGACCTGCAGCTGTCTCCTCCCAGAGCTAGCAGCATGAAACTGTGCTTTCGTGGGCCTACCAAGCAGAGTGTGGGTGGGATGACTTTGCTGAGCTCTCTCTTTTTGGCTCCTGTCACTGTGGGAGACAGTTGGAGCAACTACTGCAAAAAGGGCCAATTGACCAATCCAAGAAAGAGAGAGCCAGTGATGTGCTTTTTATTTCGCTTTCAGCGTGCCCAGAGCCCTTCAGCAGCAGGCAATAAAACAGAACTCATTTCCGCTTAATTGGATTTTTCTTCATCTCACGGGTTCCAATTTTTAAAGTGCAATGTTTAAAAATGAGCCTCCTCAGTCCTTCCAGACCCTGCTGGCTGAAGAGGTATGGTCATCATTTCCACAGTTAGAACCAAGTTGTCAGTAGTGGCATGTGGGAGAGGTTGGAAGGGAGAGTGGGTGCTGGACGCACGGTTGCCCATAACACAGCTTTTGCTCAGCTGAAGCCTTCAACCCACTCCAGCAAGGAGGCAGTTGTTTCAAAATAACCATCTTGAGCCTCAAGAGGTGGTCGTATCTTTCATATCTACAGATTACTTCTTGCAAAGTGAACTTAATTATGAAGATTGAATGGCCCTCAATTATCTTATTAGATTTCGTGTTTTGCATTGGCAAAAAAAAAACACACACCTTAAAAACACAGCTAAATGCTTTTCTTTTTGTTGTTTTTTGGTGTTAATCCTCACCCAAGAATATTTTTTCCATTGATTTTTAGACAGTGGAAAGGAGGGGGAGAGACAAAGAGAGAAACATCAATGTGAGAGAGAGACATCCTGCATGCGACCAAGCCTGCAACCAAGGTACGTGCCCTTGACCGGAATCAAACCCGGACCCTTCAGTCCGCAGGTCAGCACTCTATCCACTGAGTCAAACTGGCTAGGGCTAAATGCTTTTCTTATGCCTTAATTTTGTCCTCTTTCCCTGACATTTCACTGTATTAATTTGCAGGAATAATATTATCAATATGGTAGTTGATTTGCACTTTCTATTATATTCTTAACTATTAGCTGAGGCGAGAAAAAGAAAGCACAGAGACAGAAAGGAGTTTGCCTCAGGTGGCACAGCAAGTCCCTGAAAGGGCCAGGACCAGTCTTCCCAATAATGTGATTTAACAGGTGGGCTGGCTTAGCTTTGCATCGGGGATTTCTTCTGTGGTTTTATTACTCTTTAAAAATAGAGATTCTCCCATAGCCCCGTGTGTCCCATTTTTGCTTATACCAGCTACTACTGGAAGCTTAGGTGTTGCTGGGTTTTTAATTATTTTGCTCCTGAATTCAGAAACTTCCTATCCCAAGGTCGATCAGCCAGGTGCTCAGATGAACGTTGCTACTTGTAATTGCTCTCTTAGAGCCACAGACAGATTCAAATGATGTAAATTGCTCTAGAAGGTCTTGTTTCATTTTTCAAATGTGTCTGTGTCACTTTAGCAAGAGAGAAAGCAGCTCCCAGGAGGCACCTTATACCTCAGTCACCGCTGAGCAATGGAGGAGGCTCTCAAGGTACGGTGTGTGCTCACCATCTCCAGCCACAGAAGAGCCAAGGAACAGTCTTGGCACGCAATGGCTCACTGGTGGCACCAGTCCTCTAGAATGCTAACTGCACTTGCAAGGAGAGCCACTTAGAATCTGAGGCCTGGCCTGGCTGTGCTTCTACATGGAGCGCCAGTGTTTGCTGCTCTCTGGGAGGAGGCTCTGGGGAACTCAGCTCTCCCAGCTTTGTGGCCAGTATAGCTAGCCAGCCCCACCAACACCAAAGCAGCCCACCAACACCAGCTGCCCCGCTCACTGAGTTCTCAGGAGACTGTTATTAGCACGTTCTCCAACCATTGAATAAGGCATGAGCTTGATTAACTTGGATACAAAACAAAAACTGCTCAACTGATCTTAAAGAAACAGTGCTACCCAGAGGGCCATGTTCCTTGAGTCTGCTGCCCCTGGTAACCACCAAAAGCAGGCAGTACCTTGAGATCCCAGGAGCTCCTACGCCAAGTAATGGAGCTGCGACAGTGGTCTGGGTGGGACAGTCTTTAACTGGTTCATTGCCCAACACAGTCCTCCTGTGCACTGAGAGCTGCCTGCTGAGAACAGTATGTTCAAGAACCTGTCCTCCCAGAAGACTGCGGCACGTGCCTTTCTTGTGAGTCTTTATTGCCATCCCCACTGTTCACTGTATTGGGAATTGTCTGGGCTTCACCCTCTGGCATCCCTAATCCTGGAGCCTCAAGAAGAAATCCTGCATCTGCAGGACTCCCCAAGCAAAAATCACGACAATTGCAGCCTGTCGGAAAATAAGGGTCCACTACAGAACTGATCAGGGAAAGGTGGCCTGAAGGCTGACCCCAGGAATTTACTGATTATACAGTTTGAAGAAGCTTAACTGCCTGTAGTTTAGTCCTCAGAAGGCATTTGCAGAAGATGCAGGAGCCAAGGAGGAAGGTTTATTTCTTCCTTGAGTCTACCTAGCACACTCTTAAATCTTTGCGGCCTTCAAAACGTGACAGACATGAAAGAAAAGGTGGTTAGGGTCTTGGGCCCCATCACTTCACGTGAAAAAGGTAATGCCTTTCTTACCCTTCCCTACTCTGCTGATCTTAAGAAAACAGGAGGCCAGAGAAGTAAACCACCATTTCCCAGGGGACGCATAAATTCCCCTGGCTAATTTCCAGTGTGCACATGGAGAACCTCCTGCAAGGTTGAGGGGTGGTGCATTAAGTAGGAGCCACGGCACCTTCACCACGGTATGTCCCACCAAAGTGCAGTCTGTCACAGGGCTGGCAGCTCACAAAGCAGGGGTTGGCCTTGCCCTTGCCTCGGGCTTGGTGATGTGCTATTGAAACCCATAAGCTGAGTCTGCACTGCCACTGGCTGGAGAGCTCCCCTTTCTGAGCAAGTGCAGGGCTGGAGCACCACAGCCTGGTGTGAGGCCAGCCAGCAACCCAGGGAGATGCAGCCCAAGGACCACTTGGAACTCTGACAACTTTAGGGCTGCTCCTTAAATGATTGCTCCCAGCCAAAAAGCATTGCTAGTACTTGGAAGAGGCCAAGACTGTCCTCCAACTGAGTCAGCTAGCACAGCAGAGAAAGCTCTCCTTTTTAAAGGGCTAGGGAGGGTTGGCTGTAGGTGGGTGTGGACTTGCAAACTCATCTAAACCAACTACCTCAAAACAAACTCACAATATCATTTCCCCTGCAGGAGCGGGGACTCTGGGAGACTGGCATCTGCTGATTTGGCTAAATGGACTACACGCTTGGAATCCAAATGGGTCTACAAATGTTCTCACTGATTGTCTTTCTGGTCTCTCCATATTTTAGCTTTGATCGTTGTGTAAGCCACAGCCTGTCTAGTGGAATAAGTGATATGAGCAAATTAAAAAGGCACATTGTGCTCCAAGGGGACTCGTCGGGCAGTCGCTGTGATGGTCCAGGGCCACTCAGCTCCAGCCTCAGAGTCACCTGCAACGAAAACCACTTCTTGCCATCAGGGATGGATTCAGTGATGTTGATGGGACTGCTCACAAACCCCAACTGACAGATATTCTCTGGAGAGGGAAGAGGTCATTCTTCACAGCAGAAGAGAAAGGAGGGGCATGTCTCTATATCAAACTGTGGCCATCAAAGTTTCTACTGACCTTTAGTAAGTGACCTTTTTTATTTTGAAAATTAAGGTTTGATAAGGGTGGTTCAGAAATCACTTTTCTTATATTTAAGGGCTGTGACGTCACCAGAATCTCAGTTCTGGCGAGAGCACTGGTGTGGGAAGCATCTCATGAGACATACCAGTTGGAGCAGAGTTCCCTAAGGCCAGGGTGGCCTCACAGTTGCCTCCTGCTGCCAAGCACTGAGCAGCCAAAGCCTGTAAGCAGGGTGGGGGAGGGAGCATAAGCCAGCACCCTAGCGCTCTAGGCTCTGCGCCCTGTGCTGTTGAGAGGAGGCTGCTCCCCCACCATTTCCCCAGGAAAACAGCACCCTAGTGCGGTGACCTCCTAGGGATCAGCAGAGGACTTCCATTGAAAATAATGGAAATTCACATTGGTGCGCATTTGATCCTAAAAAGGTAAGTCTCTTTTGATCCTTGAAGATATTCTCTCAAGCCAGAAGGACAGGTAGGGTGGGGAGGACAGATGTTTAAAACGGAGGATGATCCATTTCATCGAGCCAAGAGGCTGGGCTAGTTGGAAAGTCGGGATAGCCTACACTGCTTCCTGTGGAGATGTCAGAGGTGGGCCCCCCAGCCATGGCTCTCAGCGTCTGGCTCACTCCCTGCCCTGCATGCGCAATGATGCCCAAATTACTGTCCACTGTGTAATCCAGCCCATTGAGCAGAGGAGCGTGGGACGGCAGGGACGATATGGAAGATGGAGACTGGGGGATTCCATAGGGGCTCCCATCCCTCAAGTCCTGATAGGATTGTCCTGTCCCGTCCATGGAGAAGCTCCCATTCATTAACTGTCCACCTGTAACGTCCCCCACGTTGCCATAAATCCTATTGGTGTGGCCAAGTTCTGAGAGAATTTGATCCTCTGTGGACAAAAGAACGGAGATTTATTGTCAGCTAACAGGATTCCAATGTTCCTGTTCTTTACAACCTAGGTAGGAATACACCCGAGGATGACAGCTGCCAAGCAGGGATCAAACACCACTGTGTCAGCCCGAGACTGACCCACATCAAGGGAGGGAAATAGAAGAAACACCTGCAGAGACTAAATTTCTGGGACCCAAAAGTCTGGACAGTGTTTGGTGAGTGTGTTGGTCCCATGTCACTCATGAACTAAGATACTCTGGCTACACTGAGGAAACTCCGTGCTGACAAGATTTAATCTGAAAGCTTTCAGGCTAAGTAATGTGCTTGGGTTGGCTGGTTGGGAAACAAGCAGGCCCATATGGTAAGGGTAGCTGAGGACCACTCTTAGACATGTGTACACTGTTCTTCTGGTCTACTTGGGAGAGATTCAATAGCAAATGACTTAGTTTGTCTAATACAGTCTTCACTGGGGCCAGTGTTGACTTGATTAAGACAAATGGACCTTGTTTCTTAGAGAATTTCACTAAGGGGATCTAACAGGATCTTTGCCACCTGGAAGAAGTCACCTCTCCAACAGAGGTGGCCGTTTTAATCTTAAGAAATACATAAGTACCCGGAGAGAGCAATGATATGTCACCCTGGGAGCCCACCTGCACCCAAAAGAAAGGAGCTACAAAATGAGACCTGGCAATCCTGTATGTTCCCGACATGGATTCCAGCAGCTCAAATGAGATGAAGTGGCTTTCCTAACCCTGCCAAGAGGGCTAGGAGGTGAGCATGAGGCCCTTGAGCCATCCCGGAGCCCCAGGACAGACCTCTAGGCTGAGCTACCATCCCCTCAGGTGAGAAGCTTGTTCTATCCTCTGCCCCATAGACTTCTCTATTCCCCACCTGGGCCTGTGCATCAGTTCCTATCCAGGCTCTTTAAAGGGGCAGGAAGGTGAAAGCTCAGCTTCACCGTAAAATGGCCAGTGTTTGGCCTTTTGCATATACCTGTCATCCCAGAGAACCAGGGCTCTCTGAGGGAGCCACAGGCTCCCCGTGGGGACAATCGTCCCTTCCAAGGCTAAACATCTGCTGGGTTTTTCCCAAACACATCCAGAGTCATTTGTGTTCATTGACTCCCCACAACACCACTGTGAGATGGGCAAGGATGTGGTTATTCCCTACTTATAGGTGGGGAAACTGAGGCTCAAAAAGTGATCCATGTGACAGAGCCACAACTGGAAACCCAATTTCTGACCCCAGCTCTGAGGACTCGGGCTAGGAGAATAGTTACGGCTATTTGCAAACAACATAAGGACTCAAAACACAGTCATTTGCAATTTTGCTGATGCACCAATTTGAACTTAGCGCATGCTCCAAAGCATTTGTGCATGGGCGGGGGCAGGATAAAGTGCGCAGAGGGGAAGGGATTCAGAAGTGAGGCTGCTCCCCATCTCACATGCACTCACAGTAGTGATTTCCCAGGGCACAGGGCCTGAGGAGCATGTCCTCCCCATCAGGAGTGGAGAAAGGGGTCACTAGGGAATCCTGGGAGGGAGCCAGGGCCCCTGCAGAGGGGCTGAGGGCACAGACTGAGACCCGGCTCTGTTCACAGGTGCACAGGGTGGTGAGGGAGCCCCAGTCAGCAGGAGGGGAGGCCTTGGGGCTCACGGTGCTAGGGAACCAGCTTGCACATCTCAGCAGCAGAACTCTCTCGTTTTCTTACAGGGCCACTCCATGTTCCCCCACCCATTACTGCCAGGGGCAGTGGGGAGCCTGTGTCCAGGAGGGAGTTGTCCAGGCCTCAAGAAAATCCCTCCTGGATGTCAAGGATCACTGCGCCTCGCCCCTCCAGCCCTGCTCACCTCGGAAGCTCAGCTCACTGTCACTAACCCCACAGTCCTCTGCAGAGCTCTCCTTCTCCTGCTTGCTGCCGCCCCGGCTCCTCTTGACACTCTTATAGAACTGTCCCCAGCGGTGCCGTCCTGCGTCCTTCTTCAGGCGCTTCTCCTTGGCCCTTCTGTTCTGAAACCAAACCTGCCACACAAGCACAAGGCACACATTCGGAGGATGCCCACCCCAACCCCACAGCCCCCAGGTGGCTGGAGTTCAAGGCCACAGGAGTATACTGTGCCCATGGCTCCCTTTGCCTGAGCCTCAGATATCTCCAATTTGGCAAATTCCCCAGGATCATGGCCCCAAGTCCCCAAAAGGATCAGTGACACGGTATGTATACCACTCCCATGCCTTCCCATGTAGAGGGCACAGACTGGCCCTGGGCCTCCCAGGAGTGTCACTGGGCCCCGGATCCCTAAGCGGCAAATGAGTACTGGGCCAGGTAGCTGGTGTCTCACCTGTACGACCCTCATGTCCAGGCCCGTCTCTGAGGACAGCTGCTCCCTCACGTGCCGGGCAGGCTTGGGAGAGTTCTTGTAGGCATTCTTCAAGGTCTCCAGCTGCTTGGCTGTGATGGTGGTCCGGGGCCGCTTAGCTCCTGCCTCTGAGTCATCTGCAATAAAAACCTTACTGGTTGAGTTCAGCCCACCTGAAGCTCCTGGGTCTTGTCCACCTCCTTTCCTCACATGTGATCTTGCCTGCTATGGGCAGAACAGTGGGGAGGCAGAGTGGCGTGGCCCACTCCTGCACCACAGGCTTTCCGAAGTGACTTAAAAGTAAGGACACCATTGTCCCCCGTCCGGCCTCCCTGTCCCCTCCCATCAGACTGGAAGTGTTCCATTCCACGCATCTCCTGTCATGCCCAACACTCTGGTGGACTTCCTTGTGAGTATGACCGATGCTGTGAAGGTGAAGGAGCTAAAGTCTGGGTTCAGGGCTGTCCCACATGCCCCTGTCCCTCCCTCCAGGGCCCCTTGCAGGGGTGGCCCACGCATTCACCAGTCATCTACAAATGTTCATAAATTATGGGCCAGAGCCCACCACCCAGACCCCTCCCTGGAGTCCTGAACCCAGAGTGGAAGGATTCCAGAGCCACTGTGGCAGACACAGGAAAACCTCCAAAACTCTACTTAATTCTGTTTTAGAGAATCAAGCCTTCTGCCCATATTTATAGAGATGCCAGCATGATAGCAGATATCAAATAGTGCACTTTTAAAATACCTATACAGTCTTTATATATAAAATCTGAAATAGTGAAACCACCAAAAAATTTTAATTCATTGAGAATTGCTTACTGTCAAAGTAGGCTGCCCTAGTGAATTAGAAATTGCTCTCACCACAACCAGATGGCAGTGCCCCTGGGATACGCCCTGTCATCCTGGCTGGTGGGCATGGCTTCTGCACTGCTGTCCACCTGCACAGGACCTTCTTCTTGCAATTACGGGGACTATTATGCTGTTATTTTAACATTCACTGTTATTATAATTTAAAATCTTCTTTATATCCTATAATAATGTCATCCAAGTATTCATTAAGTAGTGGTGGCCGTGCTCATGCTGAAAAATGCACCCAAAAATCAATAACTTTGGTACGGAAGTTAAATGTGATAAAAGGCTATGAAGAAGGCCAAGCAAGACCATGATACCCTGGGCTGTTAATTTAGGAGAGAGCATTCTACGAGGTATTAGAAACAGTGCTGAGAAAATAAAAAGTAGCATTAAGGCAAAGATACATCTCACCGGTTATGGATTTATGTGCTCCCAGAATACATCCCTCCCTTACTTCTTACATTAATTCCTATGGGAAAATTAGCCTTAAAATAGGTTAGTTTTGAATTATTCAGGGTCTCTTAGCACTTGTCCCTGGCACAAAACACAACCTCATCATATTGAAAATGCAGATATCCAGGGTGGTAAAACAAATGAACAAAATCATTCACACTAAAGTACAAACAGCTGATATCAGATCCTTTGTGTAGCACAAGGGAGGGAACTGTAAGCCTGAAAGAGGGTGTAGCTTAGCAAGGAGGAATTAAAACATAAAAAGAGCCAAATGTCCCAGAGCAGACAAAGTTCCCTGCTGCCCTCAGCATCACCCCGAATTCACAGGATGGATTGGCATGGCCCCAGCTTCACTGCCGGCGGAGACAGAGGAACCCGTCAGAACTATGTAGCCTTCAGCTCCTTGAGAACCTAAGCAGATCGCACCTCCCTGTTCGCATTTCTCCTCCATGCTGGTCTCACCCTCACTTAACATCCCATTCTGCATGCTTTCTCCTATTTAAGCTCAGGAAACAGCCCTATGTGGCAGGTGCTATGGTCCCCCCTGGAGAGCTGAGAAGGGACCCTGACTTGAGAGTGACCCAGCAGTGAGGCCCCCAGGTTCTGAGGCTAAATTGCATGTCTTTCCATGGTCCTGCGGGTCTGCTTAGTGTTAGCTCCTCCCTGCACCACCGGCAGTGGAGGACGCCAGGCCAGGTGTGCTCGGGGCCCGAACGAGGCCTCTGACAACAAGCCGGCCCCGGGGGAGGCCGTGCAGACTCGGTATCTGCTGAAGGGCATCAGCGCTCCAACGGCAGCTTGGGACCCGCAGTCCATCTGCTCTGATGGTTTATCCCTGACAAGACGCCCTAATCTTCTGTGACATCATAATTGACTTCAAAGCAACAGCATCGAGTGAGTTTTAAGGAACCAGAGCAGATAAATCCATTAAAGCAAAGAGCCTAGAATGGGCTTACAGAGGCCCCAAAAAGAGAGACTGAAGGCCTGTACACCCCAAAAGGCCGAGCTGGGGGTGGTGGGAAGAGAGAGAGGAGGCCCCTGACTCAGCACCCCTTCCCACCTTCCACCAAAGCCAGGCTCGGCTCCAGCCGGCTAGCCCCGAGATTACCTCTGCCTCCTCACCACCGCACACCCTTCATTTCAAACTGCATATACAGAGCAGAAAACTAATTTCCCCATGTAGTGATCAGATCTCTATGACGTGTGTGGGGGCCCAGGAAAGCTCTAGAAGGAGATACACTGTTGTTGCTATTTTTTTCTCCATCAAGCCCAGAGCTGTCAACAAGAGCCGCTTTCCACAGCGATACCCTGAGCTGATAGAAATCCTAGTCAAAGGCAAACAACCTTGGTGTTTTGTGAGTTTGTGCATCTGAGATGCCCAGGTTGGGTTTGGCCAGATGCCCTATTTGGAGCCAGTGGAGGGCACACCCCCTGTGGACACAGCCATGTGTGAGGAGCCCAAGGAGGGCTGCAGGAGGGGAGTGTTGGGCTTGGCCTTCCTGAGGGGAGCTCGGAGGAATGGGGGTCCAAGCCCAGTCTAGGCCCTGGAAAGGCTCGGGGCTGCCCCAGAACATGGCATTGGAGGGCAGGAGCAGCTGCTGCCCATCTGCCCACGTGAAGGCAGGTTTTCCAGGTGTGAAATGCTGGGCCTGACATCAATGTCAGCCTGGGCTTCTGCTGCAGACCCTGGACAATGACTCTCAGGAGGCTGGGGAAGGTGGGGGCGGGGGGGAGTTCCGCGGCTGAGTGTGGACACTGGCTCAGTAAGCACTTGGCTCCTGCATCGGGGCTTCAGGAGACATGAGGGGTCCTCACCCCTAAGTCCTTACCTCATGAGGGGAAATGGAGCACAGCTGACTGGAGTCCAAAGTGATAGGCCAATAGGTGCTGAGGTAAGTATGCCCCCCAATATACAAGACCAAGGAGTACGCCCAAGTGTCCACTGTAGGCGGAACACCCTCCCAGCCCCGCCCCAGGCAGGAGCCACCCAGATAATGACACGCGGCCCCTGGCTGCTCCTGAGCCCAGTGTGGACGACCGGTGCACTCACTAACCATACTTGCTTAAAGCTGCCATGAACCAGCAAGTGCTAAAGCAGTGGTTCTCAACCTTCCTAATGCCGTGGCCCTTTAATACAGTTCCTCATGTTGTGGTGACCCCCAACCATAAAATTATTTTCGTTGCTACCTCATAACTGTAATTTTGCTACTGTTATGAATCGTAATGTAAATATCTGATATGCTATATGTGTTTTCCAATGGTCGCGACTCACAGGTTGAGAACCGCTGCGCTAAAGGACTGGGGATGTTGAGAATTAACTCCCTGTTGAGATGTGGGGCGGATCTCAGGAGGCAGGTGTGAGCAGGGCTCTGAGGGACTCAGAGGGCCCAGCCTGAACAAATGCCTGGAGGGGACTGCAGGGCAGTGCCACCTACCGTTCTGCTTGGCCGTCTCATAGTCTTCCTTGCACACCAGCCGCCCATCCTCCATGAGGTAGAACTCATCCCCCGTGGCCAGCTGCCGGTTACAGATGATGCAGGCGAAGCAGTGCAGGTGGTAGACGAAGTCCTGCGCCTTGCGGACCACCTGGGTCGGGGGGATGCCCTGCTGGCAGGCCGTGCATTTTGTGCCGAAGCGCCTGTCAGGACAGCATGAAAGGATTAGGGCACAGGGGGCTAATGGTTTCCTCCCATTTCCCATCAGCCCCTCTCCTGGACCACCCAGTGCTTACCATCTGGTCCCCCAGCCTCTAACTGACCTCACTGCTTTGTGTCTGAGCTCTTTAACCACAAAATAAAGGGGCTGGATCAGAACTAGTCTCTCCAGTGCCTTTCAAAAGCTGACATGACACCCCAGGGCTCCAAACTGTCCACCCATCAATTCACCCAACGGAGGAGTGTCTATGTCCCCTGCGGGCAGGCCGTTTCACCCTCCGCCTCCTGGTTTCTCCAACTCTGTGGTGAGGCCTAGAAGACCAGCCCAGGGGCCACTGCTGTGCTCATACTGGTGAGCATCAGGCAGCTGGAAAAGTTCCTCTTCCCGCGCTCCCGCAGGAGGAGCCCGTGTGGCAGGGAGAGAGCACGTGCATGTCCCCCCTGGAGTGCCAGGCACTGCACTTGGGCAGCAGAGCAGGGCCCTCCCCTCCCTCTCCTGCCTCGCCCCTCCATCCTGCACAACCATACCTCCTCGCCCCCGTGCCAGCCTCCATCCCCTTCCCATGCACAGCCCCTGGGATGTGGTCCAGGGTGGGCCCAGAAGCTGCATGTTCATATCCCTGTGCCATTCAGGGCAGGGAGTCTCTGGCTGGAAAATGCCACTTCCGACTCCTCCCTGGTCTACCCCTCTCCGGACCAGCACTGAGGCAAGAGGAAGGCACCTGCAGCCACTCTGGGCCCAGTTAGGAAAGGAGGAGATGTATACAACAGCCCATCGGGGGTCCTTTAAGCTCCTTTCCCCATTCTAGCCACAGACACACAGGCCACACGAGCAGCCATAGAGGTCAGCAGGGACTTGGGGGCCAGTACAGACATGGGCGATGGAGGGGGCCACTCCGCTACAGGTGAGCCTCCCCCGCTTCAGGAGGGAGGCGGGAGGGGTGGGGAGGCAGGGGCAGAGTTTAAAACAGCAATCAACCTAATTATTCATGACATTTCACACAGCACAACTTTATCTTCTTCAGGATGAAAGACTTCGCCTAATGGATCTGGGGAAGGTTTGATTTTAATGGTCCTTTTAACTAATGCTTATAGGCAGCCTGATTTCCCCTGAAAGGACAGTACATATTTCATCCACATTAATACCAAATAAATTAATTATGGTCATGGCTATCATGATGAATCCCAGATTAATGCAGAATGATGGGTCTCTTATGCAGTAATGATACCTGCTGGGGGCTGAGGGCCTGGAGCAGGCGAGCCAGCTGTGGCTTCAGAAGTCCCCCTCCCAGGACATGTCACAGAGAGAATTGGGGGGGTCTCTAAGTCTAGATGGGTAACCCTGAGAGAGCCAGGAGTGTGGCCCAGGGGACTGCTCTTCTGAGACAAGGTCTGGGAAGGGTGCTGGGGTGTGAGGGGCTGAGGCGTTTGGCTTGGGAGGACTGCAGAGCTCTGAGCTCCTGGGATGGCTCAGGGTTTTCTTAGGGGCAGGAAGGGGGTGCATGGAGCAGGTCTCTACAGCGAGCAGGATGGGGCTCTTCAAACCATCCTCAAGTTTTCCAAAACTGTGCATCCAGAGAGGGACTTGGGCTTCCAACAGATTCTCAAAGGGGTCCAATCCCGAAAAATAGAGTTAGCATTTGTTGAATCATAAATCTGAGAATAAACAAGCATGTTTTCAGAGGATATGCACAGAAATGGCTAAATGTGAGCATGGAGAACAAAGTATACTATCAGTTCTAGACAGTTCTGTACCTTCCAGGACACAGGTGAGAACCAGGCTTCTCAACACCTGCCATCTAACCACATTGCCTGCATTCAAAAGGGAAGCAGGCAGGCACCGGCTCTATCCTGTGAGTGTGTGTGTGTGAGTGTGTGTGTGTGTGTGTGTGTGTGTGTGAGAGAGAGAGAGAGAGAGAGAGAGAGAGAGAGATATTGGGGGAACAGAGAGGAAGGAAGCCTGTATAGTATGTGTTCTCAGAGCATGTTTTCAAAATGCCTATCGTGTTTGTATCCAGTCCAGGCCAATTCTCAAAGCAGGTGTTCAAAATAACAGGAGCCCTTGCGCCATGCTCACTGCAAACCCTAAGTAAAGCACCCAAATCCAGGTGCGAGCGCCGCGGCAGAGCAGCTCCTGAGAACCGGACTTTCCAAAAGCAAGTCTTCCCTGCAGCCAAAAGATGGAGGGGCAGGGGCTGAAGGGGGCCTGTGGGGAGACTAGGAGAAAGGAGACCCCCCCGCCCAGTGGCCACCCACAGACAGAGCGGGCCACTCTCGCCACCACAAGGCAGACAGTGGCTTTCGGTAACCAGAAACCCAGTTGACACCAGCGCCCCAGCGACGTGAAAGATAACGGGGTATAAATTTAATCTACAAACCGACAGTGATTCATGCGTGAGGGTGGCAAGTGCACAAGAAAAATGAAAAATAAATGGACTTTTCCACCAGCGTTTTTAGCAATTGAAGCAATTTTCCTGATTGTGGGATTTATACCGACGGTAAGTGGAAGTTGCTCCTTATTACCTTGCTCCTCTGGAGCACAGCCAATGGGACCCTCGGCGAGGGGACTGCGTGCTCTCCCTCGGCCCACAGGGCTCCCCGCACAGCCCACCCTGAGGGGCACCCGCCCCCACTCAGCCACTGGGCCCGGAATAAGGTGCCGTCCTGTGGGGCTGTGTGCCCGATGAAGACACTGCCTCTGTCTCCAGCTCTCGGACCAGCCAGTCACCACAGCCCGGAGAGGCTACACAACTTCTGGGATGGGCATGAGGCGGCCATGGTTAAACTCCCTGGGCTGTGAACTTGGCTGCTTCACAGAAGCAATAGTCTAAGGACGGAAGGAAGCTGAGGTGGGGGCGGAGCTGGACACTGGCCAGGTAAGAGGCTTCCGGGGATTTCCCAGGCAGTCCCCCTGTGTCCTGTCACTGAGCACCTACTGTGTGCAGCGCCCTGCCTACTCGGGTGCAAACCACACTGGCCTCGCTCAGCAGGACCAGCACCCTGGTCAGCCCTGCCTGGCCAGGTGTCGGGAGCCCAGGGGAAGCTGCTGGAGCTGCTGCGTCACTTCCCTCCGACCAGCATCACTGGCCATTCTAATGGCCCTGCCCAGCGTGGAGTCGGCAGCAAAGACCCACTGACCGGGAGCATGGATGCACGTATGTGTGAATGAATGCCTGAACTGCTCAGAAAACACATCCGACGCACTCAGAAGGATCGACACTCAACATAACCGTAGCTCCTAGCAAAAGCTTTCCTAAGAAAGGACTTGAACCCCGGGTTGAAACGGGGCCTGCGGCGTCCTAACACATAAACTTTCCCAGGCGCTTCGCTGTCATCCACGTTCCCGGGTGCTCTGCCTGGAAGGTGATGCCTTCCAACAGCTGAGGAACAGGCTCGGGGGGCGGTGCCGGCCGCAGCTCACACAGGCAATAAGGGTCTGAACTTGGTGCTTCTAACAGCATGGCTAGCACACGGCAGGCAGCAAAGGCAGCAAGCATCCACTGAAGACGGCTGTGGCACCCCAGTGGAGGGGCCCTGTTCCCCTCATGTGTCCCCAGCTGCTCAGAGCCACTGATCAGGAAGTTCCCAGGCCTGAAATTTAGGGGCTGCCCTGGGAGCCTTCACCTCTGGGGTGTCTACCCCAACACCCACGGTCACACCCCACTCACCACCTTCATGCTCCTACCACCCAGTCAGGAGTGAGGGACCTGGGCCTGCTGGCGCAGGGAACGCACCAGACATCACTGTGACATTCAGGGGCTGCTCGTGACCCCAGGACAGGCCCGTGTCCTTGTGCTCGGCCCAAACTCCCGTCTGCCCATTTGTCGTCCCCCTCCCCCCCACTTCCTGCTCTTGAGAGGCCTGGTGGGACCACACCCGAGAGCAGGGTGTCTGGGTCCTGCAGAAAGAGACTAAGCAGGCCCTGCCGGCACCACACCTGCTAGAAACGAGCGTGTAAATCCCGCCCCACATGTTCTGGCACATTCCTGGTTTTAGGTTCTGTCCTGTGACCAGGCCAGGAACCATGTGAACATCATCGTAACTGGATTAATGAAAGCAGCTCCCATTCGCTAAGTACCTACTGTGTGCCCCTGTAGGTACATAATATCACTTAATCCTCACCACCAGCCCTCAGACCACACCCCACCACCCACCTTGTGATGGTCACTGCCCCCTCATCCCTCAGCGGGTTTAGCACCACCACCATCACTGTCACTGTCCTTCCTGCCATCATTTCCCTCCTGCCCCTGCCCTCTCAATTATTTGACCTCTTCTCCTGAAGGTCATGGCCTTCTCACTCCCATGGTCTATCGCAGACCACATTGCTACCAGAAACTGCAGCATCTTCAAGAGTACCCTCCAACCACCCCAGGTCCAGCTGTCACCTCCTGTCACTCCCTGCAGCACCCTGACGCCCAGGATTCTGCAACCTGCGGGACTAGTCCATCTCTTCACATCCCTCACTCCCCTCCTGGCCTCGCTTACCTCCTCCAGCAAAGATGCAGAGGTCCCTCTTACCAACCCCTCCTTTACGCACACTCTCAACTCCCTACCCTGCTGCAACCCTCCACTTTCTCCCCCGAGCTCTGGGGGTCTGCATAGAGCTGAAGGACACATGCCACGTCTCTGACTGGCTCACTTTAAATCTACACTCTGCTCCGGACCTCGGGAGCCTGGGAAACCACAAACACTTCCCTGTCCATTCGCTGTCCCTCCCTCCCACCCTCTCTCTCAAGCCCCCCATCCTCCATCTCATCTGGTGGCCCACTTCCTATTTCCCTGAAAAAAGAGAACTCTCCGCCAAGACCTGCCACCTGCTCCCACTATCCCGGCCACACCCCCGCCTGCCCTCTGCTTCCTGCAGCTGGGCCGTCCATGCTCCTGTGCAAGGCCGGCCACCCACCTTGGCACAGAGTCCATCCCTCTGCGCCTAATAAGATGATTCTTCCAGCAACGGTCCCCTTTGGCTCCCACATCATTAATTTTCCTCTTTACTAGATCCTACCCAGCAGCGTACAGCGTGCTATTATCTCTGCCACTTTAAAAAAATCTCCCTTCTGACCCCCATCTCCCTCCATCTACCATCCAGATCTCTACTCTCTAGAGCAGTGGTTCTCAACCTTCCTAATGCCGCGACCCTTTAATACAGTTCCTCATGTTGTGGTGACCCCCAACCATAAAATTATTTTCGTTGCTACTTCATAACTGTAATTTTGCTACTGTTATGAATCGTAATGTAAATATCTGATATGCAGGATGTCTTTTCATTGTTACAAATTGAACATAATTAAAGCATAGTGATTAATCACAAAAGCAATATGTAATTATATATGTGTTTTCCGATGGTCTTAGGCGACTCCTGTGAAAGGGTCATTCGACCCCCAAAGGGGTCGCGACCCACAGGTTGAGAACCGCTGCTCTAGAGTAACGCTCTTCAAAAGAGGGGTCTACAGGCAGGGTATCTAACACCCCTGCTCCTGCTCTTCTCTTGAATCCACTCTAGTGGTTAATTTTATGTGTCAAGTTGACGGCCACGGGGTACCCAAATATTTGGTCAAACAGGATCCTGAGTGTGTCTGCGAGGGTGTTTCTGGATGAGACTCACGTTTGAATAGGTGACTGAGGAAAGCAGATTGCCCTCCCCAGTGCGGTGGGCCTCATCCAATCAGGTGAGGAACTGAATAGAACAGAAAGGCAGACCCTCCAAGAGGAAGAGTAACTGCGCCTGCCTGGCTGCCCTGAGCTGGCACATTGGTCTTTTCCTGTCTTTAGACTCAAACGGAAACATCAGCTCTTGGGGCTCAAGCCTGCTGGCTTTTGGACTGAAACTTATACCCTCAGCTCTGCTGGGTCTTGCTGACTGCAGATCTTGGGCTTCTCAGCCTCCCGAATCACATGGCCGATCCTTACAATAAATATCTTCTCTCTCTCTCTCTCACACACACACACACACACCTCCGCTGATCCTTACAATAAATATCTTCTCTCACACACACACACACCTCCCCTGACCTCTCAACAGCACTGGCTCCCTGCCTGCCTTCCCCTGAGAACACCGCACTCCCTTGGCCTCAGCACTGGCACTCCTGGCTCTGCTCTTCCCCACTGGCAGCCTCTCCACCGTCTCCCACACCCCCGTCTCCGCCGACTCCGCTCCCCTGGGGATTTCACATCCATCTCCAGTCAGACCTCTCACCTCCAGAACGGTGTGTCCCACCGCCTGCTCAGCATCCCTACTTGGAGGTCCAAAACCAGACTCCTGATCTCCCCCAGTATCCGCTCCCGGGGTCTTTCCCATCTCCCAGGAGGGTGACTTCACTCTCCCAATCACTCAGGCCGAAAGCTTTGGACGCCCTCATCTGATTTGTCAGCAAATCCTGTTGGCTGTACCCAAAATTACATCAAGAATTGGACCACTTCTCACCATCTCCACGGCTGCCTCCCTAGTTCAGGCCCATCACCCCTCACCCGGAACTGCCTCTGCACTGTCTCCTGCTTTAGGACTTGCCCCACGTCCATCCTCCACACAACAGCCACCAGGAGCCTGAGTCAGACCATCTCACTCCCCCGCTCAAAACCTCCCAGTGGCTGCCACCTCACCTGGAGTCAAAGGTCAAGGTTCCTAAGACCCGAAGCAGGGAGGCAGGGAACAGGCTGATATGCCTCGATGTGGGTGGGGTTGGGGGAACGAGAAGAGAGAAAGCAAAGAACGTCTATACTTACATGCATAGCCCATGGTCACAGGCAGCAGGGTAGTGAAGACCTGGGGTGGGTGGGTAGAGGCTGGGAGGAGGGGGGACAAGTGGGAGGGGGAATGGGAGATCTCTGTAATACTATCAACAACAAAACTATCAACAACAACAAATATATTTTTTGATGGGGGGTCCCTTTCTGGCCCCCATCAACCTTCCAGCCTCTACTCAGCCACGCTGCCTGCTCACTCGCCCAGCCACACTGGTTCTTCAGGCCCTGCCCTGCATCCTCGGCCTGGAGCACGCTTCCCAGACACCTGCATGGTCCCTCCTGTGTGGCTCCCTCCAATGTGGCCCTCCCTGGGGCATTCCTGGCCATCTCCCCACCCAGCACTTCCTTTCCTCTCTCCAAAGCACTCATCGCCAACGGACATGCTGTGCATTTCTTGTTTCCTGTCTTTCTCCCTCTCCAGACGGCCAGCGGGGGCTGCATCTGTTTTGTTCCAGCGCCTAGAGAAGTGCCTGGCCCAAGCTATGTGTTTGGTGGATATTTGGTAAATAAATACTAAATGACCCACGTCTGTGGCATGTGTTACTATAGCTTCCCCTGTTTGCAGATGAGGGAACAAGTTCAGAGAAGGTAGGTAACGTGCCAGAGGCCTCACGGCCATGAACGGTGGAGCTGGGATTTGAACCCAAGGCTCTTCCTCGCTCTTGGCCGTTGGGAGCCGTGGGGGTCAGGCCAGGCCCACGCCGGCCTCCGTGTGTGGGAGCTGCCACAGCCCAGCGCACTGTCCCCAGGAAACAAAGTAGCGCATAACTTAATTTTATGCTTTAATTGCCTGGGGGTGATTTACTGCAGGCCGTATATTTTTTCCCGGCTGACACTTCCCTACATGTATTTCTTTTCGCTATCAGCACACTTGACAGGTAAGTTGCTGATATTTACTGTTACTGTATGGACTAATATTTCCAGCATATATCAGCACCTCAGCCATGTCACGGGCACGTAAAGTTCTGCCCGAGAATGGTCAGCCTTCGCCAGACATGGACAGGGGCCATATTTGGAGAAGGCCTGGCACCAGAGAACGTGAGAGCCTTGGGGTGTGGGAACATATCCCCCAGCCCCACCCCCATGCACACACTCACTCACATACCTCCCAGGCTCACCAGAACTGCCCCACACGGCGCTGCTTTGTATTTGGGGTTTTAAATATGTTTTTCTTTTTCACGAGCGTTCAGTATTATTTTGAGATAAATGCTATTGGAAAGGCTTTAGAACCAGTGGCCTAGTCCAGGCCCCTCATTTAACACAGAAAGGAACTCGGGCTCAGAGAGAGGCAGTGACTTGCCCAAGATCACACAGCTCCGTTCGTAGCAGAAAAGAAGCTACAGCCCCTCTCCTTTTCCCTCAGCCACGCTCCCCTCCTCTCCCGCTTGGGGCAGGTAGGAGCCAACCCTCTTCTAGAAGAGTCCAGCTCCCTCCCTTAACTTCTGTAAGCACGCAGTCAGCATGCAGCACGCAGTAAACATGCAGCACAGTCAGCACGCAGTCAGCACGCAGCACGCAGTCAGCCTGCAGCACGCCCCAGGCAGTGCCAAGTGAACTCTCCTCTTAACCACACAGCAGCCCTTACAGGAGGCGTCAGTATCCCCTCTCACAGCGGGACAGGCTGGGAGCTGTGGCCTGACTGGCCACAACACTGACCCTCCTCCCGTGCTTGCCTCCAGGCACCCAACCTGCCCTCCTTACTTCAGGCTCCATTCTCTGCCAAGGCCTTTGTTTAGTGGGTACCAGATTACCCGCCTCCCCTCCCAGCAGAAGAGCCACCTGGGAGGTTTGCTTAAAATCAGAATGCACACTTTTAACAAGCCCCCCACGGTGCCCCTGATGCGGGGTTCCAAGGACCACTCTTTGAGAAACACTGTGTGACAGATGCTCTTGGCCCTCCTGTGGCATCTGCAGATTCTGGGTCCCTGGGGACCGAAGGACTCTCTCTCTCTCTCTCTCTCAGTGGTCGTGTGGCAGGCGCTGTGACAGGCAGTGGCAAGGATGTGTAGGGGCAGAGGCCCCATCCGACCCTTCACACCACCCCCCAGGCTCACCCACTATGCTGACCCATCTGCCCACCACAGAGCTCAGCCTCCTCAAGTGGGGCTTTCTGGGGGACAGACAGATCCCAGGATGCTCAGTGACAAGCCAGAGACTGGCTCTCACAGTCCAAACCCCCGCCGCCCCCATCTGCCCCATGTGACCTTGACCAGAGAGTCAGAAGGAAATGGGATCAGGCCGGATCACTGCGGGCCCTTGAGTGCCGAGCTCGGAAGTCTCAGGAGGCCATGTGGGCCACGTGGCCAGGGCCAGGCCTGGCAGGAAGCACAACGGGCTGAGGGGGAACAGGGGCAGCCGCCTGGCGAAGATTCCAGTGGAGCAGAGGTTTGGTGAGGGGGGGGGGGCCTGCCTCAGAGGGGACAGAGACAGCAGGGATGGAAAGAGAGGGCATTTTAGCCCTGGCTGGTTTGGCTCAGTGGATTGAGCGTCAGCCTGCGGACTGAAGGGTTCCAGGTTCGATTCTAGGCAAGGGCACATGCCCGGGTTGCGGGCTCGATCCCCAGTGGGGGGTGTGCAGGAGGTGGCTAATCAATGATTCTCTCTCATTGATGTTTCTTTTTTTTTTTTTCTTTTTTTTTTTTAATTTATTTTTTATTGCTTAAAGCATTATCATTGATGTTTCTAGCTCTCTCTCCCTCTCCCTTCCTCTCTGAAATCAATAAAAATATATTTTTAAAAAGAAAGAGAGAGGGGCATTTTGGAGGTGGGCCCCATGACTTGGTACCTGAATGGTGCCGGTGGGAGGTGAAGGAGAGAAAAGGAGTTGAGCCTCAGCGATGAGGAGAACGGGACTGCACCTCCACGCCCACGTCCCCTGGACCCCTCTCTGCTTGGGGACCCCATGTCCACAGCCCAGCTGCCAGCTGACTCGCAGGCTGGTTTGCAACTCTTTGGTTCCAGACAGATTCCCCCAAGCAGCAAAGTCTCTGGGATGCAGGTTGCACAGATGTCACGAG
>NW_005370412.1:1812834-1835482 GCF_000412655.1 Myotis brandtii
TCCGCGGACTCATCACCCCTGATATACAGCCTCGGGTCCCAGGGGGAGCCGCTCTGCTAAGTAATTGCTTCTGCCTTGATTACAGGCCTTCGCAAATGACTGTGGGCCTGGTCCCACCAGTGTATTTGAATCTTACAAATGTCCACACGCACAGCCACTCTCTGCACCGTCTGATCATTACCTTAAAAGGTTTAATTTGCTTAGTGAGGAAATTAGACTATAAACTATTCGGAAATTATGGAAAGTCACACGTCAAAGAGACCCGCCCCTTAAGCACATTTTGCTAGCGGGTGTGTGTGTGTGTGTGTGTGTGTGTGTGTGGCCTTGCAGGTGTGTAGTTAACAGAAATTAGTGGCTGGGCAAGAACCTGGCCCCAGATTAGACCCACAAACAACCCCAGAACTACAGGGGCCTCTTCCTGGAGCAACAGGGTACCAGCGAGAGGCCCCTCCAGCCAGAGCGGGGAACCCCACCCTGGGAAGGAAGGTGAGGACTGCAGTTACTGCCACCGAGCTCTGGACCCGCAGGGAGAGATGGCTCCCCCACACTGAAAGGGGCGGTGGCTCCAATCACCTGCCTGCCGTTGCCTCTGGACACAGGCCACCTCCTACCCCAGGACCCTTATATGGCCTGAGGCCTTTTGTAGTCTGAGCCCCTCCTCCTCTCTTTTTTTCTCTTCCTACCTGGATACAGCATCACAACCTTAATAAGAACAGTTACTAATAGAACTAAGTACTTGCGTCCTTCATCATACTCAGTCCTCACAGTGACTCAGAAAAGGAGCTATTTCTATTCCCATCCCTTTTCCGAGATTGAAAGGTGAGGCTCAGAGAGGTCTACACTGAGCCTGGATTCAAACCTTGTTCTCACTTCCTCTGTGAAATGCACCACACAGAGGTTTTAGCCCAGATCCTGTGAGCACCTGCCTCACTGAGCCATGGAGGCCCAGGTCCCCGGAGCGATGGGGCCAAGGTCACCAGTGAAGACTTGACAGGAGCCAGAGAAACCACCCTGCGGCCGGGCCAAAGGCAGAGTGTGCCGGAGCGGAAACAGGCTGGAAACAGGCTGTTCTGAACCCGGGGATAAATCAGCACCCGGGCTCCCAAGGACGCCGCTCACCTGCCCTTGGCGGACAGCCCTGCTGGTGGCCGGGAGAGTGACTGGCGGGGGGAGGAGTGGAACTGCTGGGCTGGGCGAGCGGCTGGCACAGCTCCCCCCTGACAAGCGACACAGAGGCCCTCTGTCCCTCCAGGTCCCCGACAGGGCCTGTCTCTGCCCGCCAGGCAGGTGAAGGCCCCGGGGCAGGGAGACACCCCCAGAGAAGCGTGCCATTTTAGACAGGAGCCCCTCGGAGTGGCAGTCACCCCCAGAATGCCTCCGACTCTTCCCCATGACCCCGCAGGCAGGCAGAGTGGCCAGGGGTGCAGCCTGGAACATTCTTGAAGGCTTTGCTTTAAATATTTGTATGACTGTTACCCTCTCTTTGATTCTATAGCTGTTTGCATTATCATCATCGCTGGTTTGTTTCCCGAGCCTTCATGCAAATCCACATGGTATCTTTACCCCGTGGTTTACCCCAGCACACGGCTGTTGCCCTCCCCACTCTGCCAGGCTACCCCCACCTCTGTCTGAGGGCTTCTAGGTCATTAAAGGTCACCTGAATGGGAAGGTCTCAAGCCTGGGGGAGGAGGAAGAGGTCAGAAGCCAGCGCAGGCCCAGCACTGCGGACGGACTCCAACAGCCGGGCCTCCCAGGGCTGTGGGTCAAGTGGCCACTCAGGGCCAGAAACCCAGAGATACAGATACAGCACCTAGCCTGTGCTGGGCACGGTTTACTCACTATCCTCTCACTTCACAGCAACTCTGTGGGTGAGAATGAGTGCCTCTTAACAGATAAGGGAATAGGTTCAGAAGGGCCTACGCACTTTTTTATTGACAAACAGCTAGTAAAAGTCAGGACAGGGATTCAGCAAACAGAGTGGTTCCCCAACCTACTCTGCTCGTAAAACACCTCCCTTTTGAGAAGTGCTCCAGCTGCCAGGTTTCCCAAAGCACCCGCCATGAGCATCCCCACTTTTCCTGAAGACGACGCCGGAGCTCAGAGATGTCAAGGAAGTTGCCTAAGGGCGCCCAGCACTTGAACCAGTTCCTGCAGCACAGAACCTGTCCTGTCTTCACTGCACTTCAGAGCAAGGGAGCTGCCGGGAGGGGACCCAGAAGCCCTACTCTCAGACCCCTGCCCTCCCCAGACCCTGAGTTCCTTTGCAAGGAGACAGGGGACCCACTACATGCTGGGCACACAGTCCGGAAAGGACCTGCTCAGCAAATGCAGTACAAGGAGTTGGCGCTTAGGCTTGCGACTGAAATTGCATGGCTTTGAAACCACACTGCTCTCCTCTCAGGCTCCGAATCTTATTTCCTTTGGAGAAAGGGGAGCCAAGAACCCGAGGAGTAACAACAACAAACAACAGCACAAATGAGCCAATGTTATTGAACCAGAGAGTTCAACGCCCCCCGCCCCCCAAAGAAAAATGCAACAACCACAGCGTACAACCTTCCACAATATCGCACTTCTCTGTCTGTGACACATCAACATCGCCCTCTGCTGCCAGTCGTCAGTATTACCCCATCTCCCAGAGGTGAAAGCTAATCTCCAGCTTCCCCTTGGCCTCCCCCGTCCCCCGCCCCTCCCCCCCACCCCGTGTCTGAGCTATGACACACATCCAGGGGCCACTCTTCACATTACAGCCGTGATTCTCTTTAACTTTAAGGAGCACAGAGAAGGAATTCTCCCTGGCTCTCACCAGGCATCTTCCAAACCCACAGCTGAAAGCTGTCTGAGGTGCAAGGTGCAGAGTTTGGGTTCCCCAAACCACTCTGATGATAAAAAAAAAACCTCCCTTGAGTGAGATGCTCCAGCGTGCCAAGTCTTCTAAAGCAGCCACCAGTAGCATTTCCCTTTTTCCTGAAGAAGGCAGTGGAGCTCAGAGATGTCAAGGAAGTTGCCTAAGGGCGCCCAGCACTTGAACCAGTTCCTGCAGCCAGTGTGAGATGAGGGATGGATCTGAGGCTCCAGAGACTGCCCTGCTCCTCCTCCCCGCCTCACGTTCTCTCTGCTCACAGAGTCCCACTGCACATGTGCCCCAGTGTGCCATGGGAAAGCAGGGGCCAGGGGACATTTAAGGAGCTGTCATGAGGAGCAGAGCACCCAGCTCTGTGGCCAAGTCACAGCCTGAGCCCCAAGTGGGAAGTGGGTCCCAAGACCCCTGGTGGGAGGTGAAGCCACTCTGACCTGAGCAACTCCTTTCCTCCGTCCTCCCTGGGACTGGGACTCTGCCTGCAGCTGTGTCTCCCTGTACCAAACAGCCACGGTCCCAAAGAACGGGGGGGGGGGCGACTGCCTATTAATCCACGTGTCCCCCTGGGGGGCCTCAGAGCTGCCCGATCTTCGCATCTGATTGACCCTCCATTGGCAGTGGGGAGGACCACTTCCCTCCACACAGCACCCCATCACAGGGTTAATGACCTGGAATCAGCACCCACTCTGTGGACAGCTCCCCCGCTTTACAAAAGGCTCCGCCCCTGAGACTCGGTCATTTCATGAAGCAGGGCAGTCCCATGGGACAAGAACAATAACTGTGCTAAATAAAGGGGTCTGTGCATTTCCCAGGTAGCCTGGGCCTCCAAGACTCGCAGGACACCATGCAGTGGTTGTAAATTCACTGTGCGATCTACTCTTTGACAGCCTATGGGCAAGGTTTGGGGCCAGGTGACTATATGGGGGACAGAAAAATGATCGACTAACAAGCCTTCCCTCAAGTCCACAGGAAGCTCAAACAGGTGCATGAGGAATGAGCAAAACAAGGCAGTTCCCGCTGAGTCACCAGGAGAAAGGAGGGACAGGGTGGCCATGCCTCCCAGGGGCTCCCACCCACTGAGGAGCTGACGCTCAGCCATGGAAGATGGGCAGACCTTGGAAGGATGAACATCATCCCCGGATGATGAGACAGCAGAGCCAGGGCGTGGAGGTGGGGAAATGCAGAGCGTGCCTGGGCAAGGGGGCATCCTGGGGGCGGGAGGGGTCTCGTACCTAGGAAAGCAGTGAGCTAAGGACTGGAAGGGAGGGTGGGCACAGGGCAGAAGGCTCTGATGGTGTGATGCATCTGGAATACTCTGTAGGCAGAGGGGGCCCTGAGGAGCTGGGGGAGAGGGGTCAGGACCTGAGCTGTGAGGTAGGACGCTAGTCTGTGGGGTAGAGGGGGTGGGGGTCAGTCAGGAGGTTGCTGCTGAGCAAGGCCTGGGAAGACTCCAAATGAGGGCCATGGCCTGGGGAGGCCAGGGAGGCAGGGAGGCAGGGCACCAGCTGGGTGTCAAGCTTACTTTTGGTCAAGAGCTTGTGGCCCGTAAACCGGTGCTAATCCCTCCCCAGCCTTCACTCTGAGCCTCTCCTGGGTCTAGGGGGACCCTCTCTCCTCATCACTACTTCTCCCAAACCCAAAACTGCCCCCAGCTGCTACCGCCCTTTCCCAAACCCGGAACCAGCCAGTCAAGGTCGAAACATCAGATGGTGCCCCAGGGTGATTCTGGGGCTCAAAAGAGCTTCTCTATGGACAGAGCCCTGGTTCTGTGTCCCTGGCAGGCTTTGCCTGCACCCCACGGGCTGCCCTGCCCTGCCCAGCTGGACCAGCCAGAGGTCTGAGCCAGGGCACCTCAGTGCCAACCTGTCCCCAGATGAACAGGGAGGTGGCGGGGCCTCTTGCCTCCCTCAGCTCACTGGGCTTTCCGCAGGGAAAGGGAAAAACTGGAGGATGGCGCCCTGGCTATGGGAGCGGGGACAACTCACCCATCCCCTGCTCCCTCAATTAGATCCTCCCTCACACACGTTCTTGTTCACAGGTGCACACAGGTACATGGCACACATGCACACACGCACATGATGAAATCCACCCCGTCAGGCGTCTGCAAGAACAGCCGTGTGCTTGGCCAGGACATCGCTGAGGGAAGAAGACAGGCAGATGCTTGCTGTCCACTGAGAAAGGGTGTGGGTAGAGGGGAAGGAACGGCGTAAATGCCAGGACAAAGGAAGCAAGGCGAGGGCCACAGGCGGGGAAGGAGAAGGAAGACAAGGTTGGGGGCTGGAAGGACACACGAAAGGCTTAGATGAAGAACCAGAGGCCCATCTCTAAGCTGGAGGATCTGTAGGGTGTGCCAGCTACTGCCCCCACACGCAGATACACACACACACACACGGAGACAGCAGCGCGTATCTGACCACAGTGTGATGCTAATGGACAATGAGAGCTGCCTTCTGAACACAGGCAGCCCCAGTAGTTATCAAGCGGATCTTTAATGTACTTTCCAACTCATATTGCACAAAAATCATTGGGATCCTCGGAAATTCAAATGACTCACTCCCCACAGTTAAAGCTTTGGGAGGATTTGGGAGAAATCGTGTTCTGTTCCCGGGACCGGCGTTTCCCTCCCTGTCCCCAGAACGCACAATCTCTGAAGGATGCACACCACCCCTCCGGGGTTCGCTCGCCTGGCGAGCCTCCTCACAGTCCCAGTCCCGTCCACGGGCCCCCTGACACTGGGCCCAATGTCACTGATGGACAATCCCCACCTCCTGTTCTTGTTTGCTGTTATCAGCTGGTCCATATCCGCTGAGGCACCAGCCTAATGCCTCAGGTACTAGATCCTGGGGCAGAAGTTCCAGCCTAAATGCCACGGAAATAAATTCTAGGAGGTCCCCTCCACCCTGACCCAAAGCTCCAACAGGAATTTTCCTGATGGACCCAACATCAGAATGAAAAACCAAGGCAGTCTTAAGAGCTCACACAGGGACCAGACACTGTCCCAACCCAAGGCTTCACCCAGACGGACTCGGTCAAAGCTGAAGAACAACTCTAAGAGGCAGGACTATTAGCATCAGCCCCACTTTCCCGGTAAGCAAACTGAGGCACAGAGAAGTGAAGCAACTTGCCCGAAAGCACACAACTAATAAGTGGGTTCAAACCCAGGCAGGGTCTGGGCTCTTAACCATCACATGAAACTGCCTCTTCCAAAGGAGCCCAGCGGGGCCCCTGCCAGAGACAACTCCTCTAGGCCTCCGAGGCCCGTGAAGCAGCCTCATCTAGAATCGGGGCTCTCAACACACCTGCTCTGAAAGCCGCAGGAATGATACAGCCAAGAGCCCTAAAGCACCAACTCCCAGACAGAGAGAGCGTTTGAGGATCTGCAGGAGCCCTCTGTCAGCCACCCTGGTGCACGCTCCCCGGGCAGCTCAAGTGAGGTGGGGACCCTGGGGTTTCCGGCAGCGATGGGGCTGGTGACCCAAAGGGGGACCGCAGAGGAGCAGCCTCTCACCAGGAGGGTTCACACACCCCCAGGATGGACCCACTGCCCTTCCCACCCTGCCCCCCTTCCAGCTCCTGCCTCCCTCCACCGACTGCACAGCGCGAGGCAGAGACAGACCAGGCCAGCTCAGGGAGGCTGCGCCCCGGTTCTGACTTACTTGAAGAAGTCCTCCTTGCAGTAGACGCTCCCGGCCCTGGAGAAGCACCTGTCAGCCAGCTGCATCTGGCAGTCTGCACACTTGAGGCAGGAGCTGTGCCAGTGTCTGTCCAGGACCTTCAGGATGAACTTGTCCAGGATGTGCTGGTTGCAGCCAGCGCACTGGGGGATCTCTGTGGGGAGAGGAGAGAGAGGCAGCGTGAGCCCTCCGCGCAGCACCGCTCACCAGAAGGGCCCGTGTGGACGCCTTCTCATTCCCCCCTTGTTTCCCCCCCCCCCCCGGGGGGGGGGGGGAGTGGTGGGGGAGGACAGAACCCAGCCTCCAGGGCTGCCGCATGCAGCTGTGCAGGCCGTACACCACACAGAGACCTCTGGTCAAGGGGGCTGAAATGCAACCCATGCTTTGCTGGTCCTGCTTTGGGTGTCTTTGGCCCAAAGGCGTCTTCTGTGTTTCTAAGGGCACCACAAGGCTAGCAGCATCGGCTCCCCCCATTTACGCCAGCTGCAATTCACAGCCAGCGGGCCAGGAAGACCCAGCAACCTTCTCCTCTATGTCCATGACACTTTCACTACTGGGTGGAATCTGGGCTAAAAACATCGTCGCCAAAGCGAGCCCTAGGCATGGACTGAGAGACCATCGGGCGGAAAAACCAGATGACTTGTGCAGGGGGTGAGTAGAGATCGAGGCCCAGGTCTGAGGGTGTCTGTGGAGGGAGAATCTCAGTGTCTTGAGAGGATCTCCTGGGAGTGTTTTAATGAGCTGCAATGGATACCAGGGACTGGCTCCAACAACATCCCTCCTAACGTGCCTTCCTGGGCTGCAGACCACAAACCAGAAACTGCGTTTCCAGGCTCCCTTGCAGCTCAGGTTCCACCTGTGATTTAGAGTCTGCCAATCAGATGTACTTAAAAGGGACCTGGCCCTCGCCGGTTTGACTCAGTGGATAGAGCATTGGCTCATGGACTAAAGGGTCCCGGGTTCTATTCCAGTCAAGGCACAAAAGAGAGGCATCTGACCGATGTCTCTGTCTCTCTCCCTCCCTTCTGCTCTAAAATGCAATGGAAAAATATCCTTGGGTGAGGATTAACCAAAAAAAGGGGGGGGGGCCTGAATTGAGAACTAAGTTAAATGGAGGCACAGCCTTTGGGCAGGCTGCCCTGGTGCAGGTGTGGAGCACGCAGAGGCTCTGGGGGTCGGGGGCTGTGATGTCCTGCTCAGTCATGGCAGAGGCGAGGAAATTCCGGGGTCTGGGAGTTACTCCCAGAAGCCTGGCCCACACATGGCTCCACTGAGATGCAAGTGACCTAATATCAGGTAACTAACCACTTTCCACTTAGATAGTGAAAGTGGATTCTGTTGTCTGCAACTCAACCCCAACCACTGCCCAACCAAGGTCTGTTTTTCTTCCATTTCACCTTTGCCAAGGGATTTTGAGTCAATGAAGCAGTTTCAAAATAGACAAGATGGTCAGGCTTCCATGGGTGGATGAGTAAATAGACCCTCCCCCTCCCCACCCCAAAGGGAAGGCAATAAATTAACAACAAAAACACATAAAAGTGCAAGCATTTAGCTGGTATTTCTCACCTCTATTGTAAATAGGACCTTTGCTAATTATCTGTTTACACGGTGTCTTTCCCATTAGAAGGTGGGATTCTCAAAGGGCAGCACCAGTGTTTCTCCGCCTTGTAAACTCACAGCCTAGCACGGTGCCTGGCACACAGGACACCACCACAGATGTTAATCGAGGGATAAATAATTGATCAAATCCTCTCTCAGAAGCTCACCTTGAAACACTCCTCTACTTTCTCCTGCACATCCCCAACGTCAACAAACCAAATCTCTCATGAATCACACGGTTTTCTCGATTCATATCATGTTTGTTGGTTGTGACATAATTTTAAAGTGTTAACATATGGGAATTAGCCTCAATGCACTGGGAGAAAATTGAAAACATCTAAACTATGGAAGGAGAACGCTTTCTCAAGTAGAAAGTCATTTGTATCTAAAACTTATACCCAGGCGGTGGGACAGTCACTAAATTGCCATCACTAGCCCTGTACACACGTGTCAGTCTTGGACCCCATTAAACCCCGACCCCAGCCTGTTCCCTTCAAGGCTTTGGCAGCCACCAACATTTGCCTGAAAGTCAGACCCCTTCGATGCCGTGCCCTTTGACCCCATTCTCAGACCAAGTACACCATGAAAACTACCGGGGTCACGCTTGGTGAAACAAGTGAAAACTGGACACTTGCTACCGGTCCCAGGTTGTATGGGGATTTTTTTCTATCTCAAAAGGTTTTCTCTGTGACAAAGAAATTGTTCAACCAACAATTGCTCACCAAGGAGTTCCGATGTGCCCAGCAAAGTGCTAAGCACATGGTGACTACAGGAATCTCCATCGGAGAAGGGGGATAGAGAGCACGCAGGGTAAGACCACGGATTCTGGAGTTGGACGGCCTGCGTTTGAATCCTGGCCCTGCTTTATAACCTTCAACAAATTACTTTGCCTCCGTTTCCTCGCCTGTAAAGTGGTGGGGGCGGGGGGTAGGGTGTGATGATGGCATAGTACCTCATAGGATTATTGTGAAGACTAAACAAATCACCGTGTATACAGCTGGTGCTCAGTAAGGGCTTGCTATCATTAGGAGAGAACTGCAGTAATCGGGTGTTAGATGTGGTGCCGCTGGGGCAAAGGGGAAAGGAAAGTTAGAAACCACATTCACTGGCTTGATCTCATTGAATCTTCCCAGGGACCCCTGCTTGGAGGTCATGACCCTCACCTGGAGGCTCAGAGAGTACCCACATCACACAGCAGCTCTGCAAGGCTGGGGGCTGCTCACTCCACCACACCCCTGCCTCTCTCCAGGAATTACCAGGATCCCCAGGGTGGCCAGGGAGGCTGTGGCTGGGCGAGGCCTTGGGAGCGGAGAGATTTGGATACACACAGGTGAGACTATGAGGAGTGACAGGTGCATAACCAGCAGCTCCTGTGGTGCAGCACGTCCTGGGAGCGGGGGAGAGACAGACATCCCAGGCGAAGAGCATCTGAAAGGTTTGGGCCAGAAGGCAGGGTCTTTCCTGCAGCTGCTGGGCCTGGGGCTTGAGGAAGGGAGTGTCAGGGAGATGGCTCTGGCCTCATTTTGCAGGAGAGGGGAGGGAAATTCTAACCAAGAAGCCCTCAGGGCTCAGGGAAGTGGTCTGGGGACGAATGGGTACAGAGCAGGAACCTGTGAGCACCAGCCCCTTGTGCCTGGCAGTCACCCCGGGGCACACCGCCTGCTGCTGGATCTGGGGAGCCAGGGACTGGGCCATCGGAGGCAAATTCACCCTTGGAGAACCAGACAGAGAACAGCCCTCCGGGTGCTGGGCGAGCCCCAGCGGGGGTTGGGGGGAGAGGGGGGGCACCTGCTCCCTCCCCGCACCTCCTGGGTCTGGGGCCAGAGGCCGCCGATTCCCACCTAATTGTTGTTTGGCCTTGCCTGGGAGGAAAGATGCGGCTATATTTCTCCTCCCGGCTGCAAATGCACGGGGATGAGGGCGAGGATGTATGCCCATAAAATTTATTTCGAGCAAGGTATCTAGCGGGACCCTTAATATGATGAGTATTCAAGAGAGAATACATTAAGGCTAATGTATGCAGGGAGGGCGGGCCAGGAGTTTTAGAGGCTTGCAAGCCCAGACAACAGCACGTTTAGGAACAACACTAAGAGCAGACCAGCCATTGCAGCCACCAGCTTGCAGGGTCCCCGCCAGGAGGGGCTGGGCTGCCCAAACTTGGGTTCTCAGAGGGAGGCAGGTCTTGGGACCAAACCGGGGTCCTCAGGGCTTGGCAAAAAAAATGTAAGGGACATACTAAGGGTGCTTTTTTAAATGAAAAAAAATAAAACCTTCCCCACTGTAGATTTTAAGAGGAGAATTTTTTAAAAACAAAGATAATGTAGAAATGCTTTAAGAAATCCATAATGTACAATAATAATAGTAAAACCAGGCGTCGAGAGCCTGTTATGAGCTGTGCCGTCTCCTCTAGTTTCTCCTGCACATCAAATAAAACCAGGCGTCGAGAGCCTGTTATGAGCTGTGCCGGGTCCCGAATGCATATTAATAACCTCAATAATCCACACAACAGGGGAGGAAGGTACCATTATCCCCATTTTACAGGTGAGGAAACAGCCTGGGAGAGGGTAAGCCAAGTGCCCAAGGTCCCGCGGTGGGGGCGCCAGGATTTGAACCAAGCCTGCGTAGGGCGGGCTAAGCTGACCCGAGAGCTGGAGTCTGAGGCATCACCTCGCCCGCCTGGCTCTACCCTATCATTTTATGGAGAGAAGGAGGCAAGAGATAGCCTCCACGCTGCTCGGTGCACAGTGACGGGGCAAGTGGGAACACTGAACATCTCCTTAGCAACCACGCTCCCTAACAACTGGGGAAAGGGAAACAGGGAAGTGTTTGAAGCACAGATTTGGGGCCTTTGGAGGAGTGTGCAGGTGAGTATGGGACCACCCAGTGCCCTGGGGAGGCCTGGAAAAGGCGCCCCCTGTGGGGCAGATCCCCTCCACCCCGGTAGCCAGCTTGTTGAAGGCATCTGTCAAGTTCAGATTCCTCCCTGTGCATGAGGGGGTGCAGCCCTGTGAACTCAGAGCCCACACTTCAGGTGACAGCGCTCCAAGTAATTCTTTAGTTTGCTGTGAAATGCAAGCTTTCTAGAAAAATTTCAAAGGGCAACAACACTAGCCTTTTCAAAAACTTGCAATAAATTATGATTTTTTTTTTTTTTTACAGTTCAGAGAGAATGAGCAGGATGGCGGTTATAGGATCTCCTACCAAAGTAAAGTTGTAGCCAACGTTTCTAAGGAGCAAGAGGCTTCCCCAATCCCCAGGAAAGTCAGCTTATTTCCTGCAGTATTTACTGTCCCCAAACCCACCGTACAAACCGGAATAGAAGCAGACCCCGGGAGTCACTAAGACAGAATTTCATCTATAAACTCAGTTCCTGATATAAGGCATCATTTCATTTCAAATGAAAATTTTTATCTTATCTGCACGCAAGTGTGTGGTGATGCTCTTTCCTGGGACTCTGGGGAGGGAAACTCAGGCATGAAGAGACAGACGATCTGCAGAGATGCTGGGCCACACATCCAACGCCCTCCCCACTGGCAGGTCCCTCCACCAGCCGCCTGTGTCCTGCAGAGTGACACGGCTGAAGGCACAGACCTAACCTCCCACGGTGAGAGCTGTGTGTGTGCATGCAGACACCCTCCCAGGCACATATTCACACATACAATTCACACACAGGCACACCGTATGGAGAAACACACACAATCCCAAAGGTTACCCTATACACCAGACACACACACATAGCACATTCACAGACACACACATATCCACATATACTCAGACAGCACACTTAGCACACATACACACGCATATCCATATGTGCACAAACATCTATTACAGACACGTACACACATTCACACATGCACACAAACACATGCATGCACACATCCTCACACACAGGCCAGGCATGGCCTTTCTGGAAACAAAGCTCTCTCTGCGGCTGGGAAGCCATCACTGAGTGAGGGAGTGTCCCACCTGGAGCAGCGGGGGGAGGGGGCAGCGAGCGAAGCAGAAAGCCAGGCGCAGGTAGGAACATTCTGTCCAAATACTCTTTTGGAAAACGACTGGGGGAATTTGAAAGTTTTCCGTTCTGTGAGTTCAGACCTTCACATCTTTAGGTTTGCCGAACTGTTTATAATATAAATCCCAGATCAGACTGTCTGCCAGACCTGGGATCAGATCCTGTTTCTGCCACGAATGTGATCAAATAAACAGCGTCACCTCTTTGAGCCTCCGTTTTCTTATCTGTAAAATGGAGATAACACCACCAGCCCCTCACCGCTGCTGTGTGATCACATCAGATAACAAGACACCTGGCCCCATAATCCCACTGTCCGAGCTCCATGGTCAGCCCCTTTCTCCACTCTCGTGGCCACTCTCCAACAAGGTGAACTTATATATTCAAAATTTGTCCAAATCATTCCATGCTTTACTGTTTGCCAATATACTATCTCTCCCTCTCTCACCCTCTCAAAATTCTCCTCCATCCCTTTAGTTCTAAAGCACCTGGGAGGAAGGGCACACCCTTTCTAACCAGCATTAAGTCCAGAGTATGTACTGATCATGCAACATCACAAGGGCTCAGGTGTTTTTAGGATGAAGAAGTCTGGCAGGTTCTTTCCGCCACAGAAGAAGGGCAAATTCGCCGGACCTTGGTCCCCTCCCCACCGGTGAATGGTGAGAACAGGGGTGTTGGGGCCACCAATCGCCTGGCCTCACTTCCCTTTTGCTGTAATGTATTCAAGTAAGAACGGGTTGAGTTCAAATTGCCATGTAAGGCTTCTAGAGTTTTTCTTGGAACATCTAAGTGCCCAGTGAAAAAGTGGCTGTTTTTACTGGATGAGAAATGGCTAGAAGCCCTTTGCCTGTAGCTGGAATCTACTTCATCAGGAAGCTTATGAAACCCACAACAGAATGCCCAGCCCCTGAGGCACCCAAAGTGCTGCTGTGGGGGCACAGAGGGCCTATTTTTTTCTGAGTGGCCCATCAGAAAGTGGGTTCCATTTTAAAAATCCCCAGATTCCTCCATTAGTGAAGTTTCAGGAAGCTGGTAAATGGGAGAGATAAAAAGGTCTGATGTGGTCCGTGGGAGACCAGATTGCCCATACCCCTCCGGTGAAACGTAATAAATGCTGTGTATCTTTATTCCCCACTCGCGTCTCTTCATTTCCAAGGAACGGCTCTCCAGGCACTGGGGGCCATGGGGAAACATTTCAGAAATGGTCTGTGTGTTCCTGTGATCGATTTTAATTCTTTGAAAAATAGTGTTTTCTATCTCTCTGGTCACAGAAGATCAACAAGGTGAGGGGGGAAATTTTCTTTTTTCACTAAAGAGACTAAAATTAGAATCAACACACTTGACCAGAACTTCTAAACAATATTTAAGACAGTGCACCTTTCTGGGAAAACAGAATTTCAGATATTTCCGTTGGAATTATAACGCTGATGAATATTGTAATATCTGTAAAATGGGTTTTTCTGTACTGATAGGAACAATGTCCATTTAACCATGCTGTGAGATCAGATTAATATTTTGTCCAATTTGGACTGTCATGGGCCATTTGGGAGTCCTGCAGGGCACCGCTTTTTAAACTGCCTTTTGGGTGAACAGAATTCCTTTTTGTTTCACAAACAGTTTCACTTGGCAGCCTCATGCCCAGGACAAGGTTGTCCTTGCTTCTCTCGGGGTGTGAGGTCTGCTTCAGGCCTCCCTCTTCGCGGGAGCTCACAACACTCCGTGTCAGCGGGGCCACCTCTCGGGAGCCCGGGAGCACTTCAGCCCACTGAGGGCGGCTCCAGCTGCAAAAAGGGAACCCTGACTCTGGCCTGTGAGTTAGCCAGCACCCCGAACTCCGAACTTCGTCAAGTACTTGTAAACCTGCAAGCTCATTGACTCTTCCCGGGGAACCTGTGAAGAGTCAACCTCCCCATTTAAAAGGGCTTCCCTAAGGGCACACAGCTGGGGGCCAAGCTGGGGCTGGAACCTTCTTTTTCTCTGGGACGGATTGTGGGGCTGAGGGAAGACCAAGACTTCCCAACAGTGCTCACCAAAGTCACCTCTATCTGGCGGCTTTTGCCCCACATCCTTTTGCTGGTGACTTCACTCCAGGAATATGCGTTGTTTTTTTAGCTCTGTCTCAAATAACATTTGGTTCCAAAAATACATGATTTTAGTTATTTCTTAAGTTTCTTGACTGACTAAAAATTGGAAGGAGAGGCCAAATGGGGCTTTATGGAAACACATATGCAACTGAAATTATTATGCAAATGTTGTTCTTGGAATTCTCCATGCCTTCCCCAATTATGAGGAAACAACAGTCCATGGCAGACTTCCTTGCTCCCATACCTGAGGTTCCCGAGTCCTAAAGAAGGCAGACCATCTTTAAAAGGCAGCCTGGAGAACACTGGGGGGGGGGGAGACCTAAATTCTCGAATATCCCAGTCTAAGGGTTTATAACAGAGGTATAGCTAAATTGACATTCAATTAATTGAAAGTACTACTGGATATATATTTCAAAAATAAAACTTTCCAATTCAAAGTTGCCACCACCGCTACAGACAATAAAACCCTGTTGTCTGATCACAATATCCCTTTCAGATCACCTGGTAATTGTGCCGGAAGGAACCCAGGACTAATCCGTCCATGCAGTCCACATACGGTGTAAACCTGAGGCGGAGGATGCAGTTTTACCTGGCAAATCATGACTCGCTGTGTATGTCCTCCCCACACCCCCTCCTGGCTCTTTATCTGCCATTTCCCTATTAAAGACTATTCATTTTTCTTGAACAATTTATAACTTCCTTTTTTATATTTCCCTTATTCTAAACCAATGTATCTTGAAGAGACCAAAGTGTTTTATAAATTTTCTTTTAAGGGATCTTCACGACCTAGTAAGCATAATCTCATAAACATCACAGCTGAAGCACAAAATTCCAAAGTTAATTCTTTAAAACTTAAGGCGAAAAGGTGCATTGAACATCGTGGTATTTTTGGGGACAGGGACAACAGAATTAAACAGAGATCTGGGCCAGCCACAAAAACAATGGGAAAGTCTAATAAAAAAAATCAGCATTCCACTTAGGGTAAATCATAATCTCCATTATAATCATATTCACTTACATACTTTAAAAACACACCATTCTACACATCTTATCTAATTTCTAGTGCTATTTGTCTTGACAAAGGATTAACAACCAGAAACAAAGTCAAAAAAAATCCTCCTCTTATCAGAAGTGATCACCGGAACATTGTCTTTCCCTCAGCTTCTCCGGAATCCTTCTCACCACCGTCCTATTTGTTTCACTCGTAGTTTGGGGCCCCTTGGAAACTCTCCTTTGTTCTTTTTCTGCTGAGCCAGCTCAAAAATAGTAACCTCTTCCGTAAAAGATCAGATTCAAAAGTATCCTGGGACAATTTCAATGTGAGCATTTTAAGAATGAATCTGGATAATGAATCTTGTAGTAAATAAAATACACAATGAAAACACGGATTGCAGGTGTAGGGTTATCTTCTAGGTTACATATTGACACAAAATTTGTCATCTTCAGTAGGCTAGATATGCTCGGTAATTGCAGATAAAACAGAAAATCACATCACACAAATCCAGGACCATCTATGGAAATGTCCGAGACACATCTCTACTTCCACGGCATCGACACGTTTAATCACTGCTACGTCCCCGCAGCGCCCTTTCCTGGTGCCTCATTCTGTAGCTACAGTCCATATGTTTGGCAACCTCCCCCTCATAGGAAGAAACTTTCAATTAATTTGGCTGCAAGTTTTGTCTCTATGAAGCTATTCCCAGAACCAATCCCCTCACCCCCTAACATTATAATTAAAGCAAATTATACTTTAAAGACAGTTGAGGGTGAGATACTGCAGTAAAACATCTGTGGCTAGACCCTGACTGACAGAGCGAAGCGGGTGGGGAGAGCTGAGAAAATAAATCCACCTAAATAACAACAGGAGTTAGGACCTGCCCCCCAAGACGATTCTCCAGTCCTCCACGGTCACAGTGAACCCAACGTACATTTTCCAAGGGTGAATCCATCTAATTTGCCAATTAAACCCAACCCGTCCGCCTACCCCCAACAGCAGTGCCTCAAAATGGTTGATTTGTGCTCCATTTTGATCAGGGCTTCCTGTAAGAAATGTTTAGCTTATTCTGTCTTGAACCCACAAACTGCCTCATCCTCCCAGGCCTCCCAGAAAGAGGGCGGGAGATGGACCTCACCACCCTGCAGCCTGCTGGGTGCTCAGACCCCAGGGAAACCTCTTTGCTGTGAATTCAGGCACAAAGACAGGTTCCTCCCTGCACAGATTTCACGGAGGAAAGAAGGTATGAAGGGAGGGAGAGAAGGAAGACATTCAAGCCACAACGGAATTGTACTGAAAGCAGTAGACCCCGTTTGCTCACATCTGTGTTATGGCATTGTTCACACTCACTCAGAGAAAAGGCAAAAAATACCACAAAACCCCACTCCCCAGCGCTCCCCCAACCCAGCAGCTCCTCATGCAAACAGCTGCTCCCGTCTGTCTCCAGCCTGGGTTTCCCCCTTCCTTCCTCCCATCAGCTAAAGTGGTTCCAAGCCCCCCTGCGTTCCAGAGTTCTTCAGCTCTAACCCTGATAAATTCCCCTGATGGAAAGAAGTGACAGAGGCCCTCCATCCAACTCCACCGGCCTCCCTCTCCCCGCACACCTCCCATTTGGAGGAGGAAATTAATTTCCCCGGCCGGAGAGAGCCACCAGAGAGCCACCTCTCCTGAGTCAAACAGGAGGCTCGAAGGAGCTTTCTGCACAATGTGAGGGAGGAGAGGTTAGTCCCTGGTGACTAATTTCCCCTCCCAGGCCCAACCCGCAGGTGCAATTCGCAAGGCCCCCTCCCAGGCCCCGGCATCTCCCTGAGTTCTGTCTGCTAATTCGGCGCTAAGTAGTCGCTAATTGACTGCGGCGCTGAGTCAAAGGGCACTGCAATCCGAGGCCGATGGGAAGTTACAACAATAGAAATATTTAGGACTTGAGGGCTGTCTACACCTGGTCAGCGGGGTCACCGGGTCACTGTTCAATACACAAGCCGGTCCTGTGGGCCGCGTTTCGTCTACTCAGTGGAAAGAAATTGCTTTGCGGGTTCCCTCCTGCCTCCTCCCCCACCTCACCTCCAGGAGGGCTGGGTTTTTAAAAAATTCACCCTGGAATTTGCAGGCGTGGAGGCGGGACTCACGTCGCTCTAATCCCCGGAGCAGCCAGCGCACATTCCTGCCTTAACTCCGCTTTGTATCTGGCGTGTCTGGGGGCAGGTACACCTGGCTTTGGTCCTCCTGCCGCTAATTTCCTGCTGCTCTGGGTGTCATCCTGCCCAGGCCTTGCTAGTAATTCCTGATTAGTTTCACCCGGCAGATCCTTGTAAAGACATTCGCCCTGCCTATTCAAAAAGGAGTAGTAGTAATAGCAACTTAAATAATAATGATGATGATGATGATGATGATGATGTCCCATCCTGGATGAAGCCAAGCTCTGAACCCGGAGTGGAGCCGGCGCTGGGTCCCAGGTCAGCCGCGGCCTGGCCTCCTCTGGGACCCTCGGTGCAAGCACCTGCGGCCGCGCCATTTTGCCCTCCCCGGCGCACTGTCACCAACTCCCCTCCAGGTCGACTTCAGTTCACACCAGCGGCTGCCCGGGTCGAGACTCCGCTAAGCGCGGGGAGCAGGGCGGGAGCCCAGGCTCGAACTCGGGCAGGGCGCTCGCACCCCGCGTCCCGGTTGGCCACCTCCGGGCTCTGTGCAGGAGGAGCCGCTCCCAACCGAGGAGAACCGCTTCCCAAGGGTTAAAAAGTGACCGAAAGACTCACGCGGCTGGCGCCGGAGTTTAGTTCCGAGTTCCCCGAGGCTTGGTGTGAAATGGGTACGAGGAGCAAGAGAGGGTTCCACCGGCTCCCCTCGCTGGAGCGCTGCCGGGCCACCTAATTCCTCCAAATTCCTCCTAAGTTTCTGCCGCCCAAAGCGGCTGGACACGCGTCCCAGGCGGGGTCAATCCCCACCCGCTCGGGGCCAGCCCGAGAGTAAGACAGGAAAACGAATGGGCGAGGTACCTCGGCTGGAGAGAAAGGGCCGGGGCGCGGGGATGCCGAATGCGGCCTCGGTGGGTACAGCCTCTCGCCCCATCCGCAGCCGCGACCTCTCATCTACCCCGAGCTGCGGGACACGGCGCCCGCAAAACAGGCTCCTCCCGAGGAGCACCCCGTCTGCACCCACCTTTCCTGGCGGACCTGCCAAAGCTCTGGGCGCAGGAGGTGACAGCGCTCAGGACCGGGCGCCGGGCGCCGCGCGCCGCGCAGCAGATGCCTGGAGCGGGAATCCAGCGTCGGTCCCCGGGCCACCCCGGCGGCACCTCCCCTCGGGGCGGAGGCCTTCGGCCCCGGTCGCGGCGAGGCCGCTCAGGTCGCGCTCCCAGACGCGAGGACGCCGCTCCGCTCAGCCCCGCCGGGCTCTGGCTGCCCGCGAGCCTGCGCCCAGCGAGGGAACACCTGGCGGCTTTTCTCCGCTCGGCCCCGACCTCGCCTTCCCCGGGGCCGCTCAGGGCGGACCTTCGCCGCTCACCCGCCCCACCTGCGGGCCCCGGGCCCAGGTTGAATCGCTAACGAGGCTCCGGGGAGCGCTGGGACGGCGGCCTCCCAGGAGGGCTCCCTGCGCCCTCGCGCCCTCTCTGATGGAGGCAGAGGACCGGAGGAGGCCGGAGCCTCTACCCCTCGGACGCCCCCCGCCATCCTCCGCCTCAAGCCGCGTCACCTCGTTTCTCCAGATCCCCTCCGGGTGGTGCGCAGCTCCGGCCCGAGGCTGGTGCGGGACCCGCGCGGTGAGAGAACCCGAACCGGTAACCCGCGAGGCCCGAACCTGCCGGCGGGGACGCCTCGTGGGCTCGCACCTGGAAATGTTGGTGGCGGGGAAGGGGGTTGGCGGTGTCAGAGGCAGCTATCTGAGTATCTGTACCGGAATCTGATGGAACATCTAATGGTGTTCTTGTCTCCCCCCTCCGTCCCGCACCACGAGAAAGGCGGGGACGGGTAAAGGAGCGCATCGGGGCTCGGAGTGCTAGAGCGCGCCCGGCGGTAACGGTGCCCGTTCCAGCCCTTCCCAAAGGGCCTGCGAGGTGCTGGGGTTTACCGCCTGCAGGAGCCCGGCAGGAGAAGAAGGGGAGTGGGGCACCCAGAGAAGTCCTTCGCCCAGATCCTCCCGAACACAAAATCAGATGCCCTTTCCCCGCAGCTTCGGGTTCATTAGAGCTGCAAGGAGAGATTTTAGGAGACGAGGAAGGACGGGAGACAGCCCGGGCCTGCTCCCCATTTACCGCCCCGGCCTGGACCAGCGGGCGCTCCTTCCTCCGGCTGCCCCGCTCCCGGCCGGCAATGCGGGGCAGCAGGTGCCCGATGTCCTTTCGCCTGGTGCCCCGGAGACAACGTGGGCAAGGGGTCGACAGGACGCCCACCTCCACACCTGTGCCAGCAATAGGGGCCCGGAGGACGCAGGTGCTGGGGGCGGACTGTTTTATTCGGGAGGTGAGAGGTGCGAGGAGGCGCGGGAGCGCTCACGGCAACCAATGCTGCGGGGCAGGCGGCGCGGTGAGGACTCCGACCTTGACGCTCCCACCCTCCGAGGGAGGCAGAGGGGACCGCTGGATAGAGGCAGGATGTGCCTGGACCCAGAGGGACCTGCGACCCTAAATCGTAGTCCAAGGGCCCGAGAAAGAAAAAAACCCTGAACCCTTTCAAACGGGCAAAAGGGCCTTGGGCTCTTACTGGACGTGACCCCACGGTGCCCTCTCCCGCACACAGAGCGCTCCTGCCACCCGGAGCCAGGAAGGGGGTTCTGAGCTCCTTGGGAGACACTACTGGGAGGCGGGATGGGGCTGGGATTTAGGGGGCTGGGGCTCTGCTTCTCCACCCCAGGCTGCTCCTGGGTGATTCCCAGCTACCTCCGCCTAATTCTTCCCGAGCTTCTTGTCCCAGGCCACCCCCTCAAACCCATGACCACCACCCCCTCCCAGTTAGGCAAAGTCCCAGACCTGTGGGGCCTGATCCGGAGCCCCAACACCCAGCCACCTCTGCGCCTGGAAGCAGGAGGAGGGCCACCTCATCAACCAGATCCTCCAAGGAGCCAGCAGCGTGGGAGGCGAGCACAGTGTAAGGAAGAGGACCGCGTGGAGAGGAGAAATTATTACATTACTTGGCAAGGGAACGTGCATGCACCTCACCCATCCCCAAAGAAGCCGAAGAACATTCTGGAGTCCAGAGCCCCAGAGGCACCAAGGTTGGGGATCCCTAAGCCTGTGCCCCCCAAGTGCTTCAAGTGTGGTGGCTCAGGGTGAAGGAGTAGGGCATGTGTATGTATGTGTGTGTGTGTGGGGGCAACCCCAACCTTCCAGTGGGTGGGATGGAGGGACCCTATTTGAGAGCCTATCTTGGGTCTCCTCTCCCCAGACCCACAGGTTTAAACACCCACAGGCTGGGATCACCCTTCCTCCCTGAGGCCCAAGAACCTCACCCCCACATTAAGTTCTTAGGCCACAGGCCCCTGTCCCGGAAAAGAGAACTGTTGTGTAGGTGTGTGAGGGGACCCTGCCCCATCTATGCCCAGTTCCCAGCATCAACAGCTTAACTAACAGGCAGCGGCCAGATTTGCTGCAATGGGGTTGGGTATAATCCACACACATCCTAAAAGAAAAAGCTGCATCCCAAAGTCTCCCAGGCCACAGCCACAGGCCCTGGGCAAGACAAAAGGAGAGAGAGACCACCCCCTCCTGCTTGGGCACTGCCTCCCTGGGCCGCCCTGGAGGAGTCCCCTTTTTCTACCCCATGGTTTCCCACACTTCCAACCCAGAGGAGGAGCCCTGGCTAACTGTAGCTTTGAAGGCAAGTTCTAGGCATTTTAGGAAATCGAGTTCCTGACGTGGAAATCAAAGCTGTCTCTGGATAAGAGATGCAAAAAGTGAGAGCATCTGAGAAAGGCTGTCAGGGCCTCGCCTACCCATCCTGCGCTCCAGTCCTAACTGACAGGCCACCTACGGGCCACAACTGTTAGAGCACAGAGCGCTGGGGAACGGGGTCAGGCGCGCACACACCCCTCACTGGCACAGAGCTTACGATCTTGCAATCAGGGGATTGTCAAGGGCCGGGGGGGGGGACACATATGTAATACCCTTTGTAATACTTTAAGCAATAAAGAAAAAAAAAGAAAGAAAAAAAATAAAATAAAATTACATGAAAAAAAAAAAAGATCTTGCAATCAGTTTAGGCGCAGTGGTTCTCAACCTTCCTAATGCCGGGACCCTTTAATACAGTTCCTCATGTTGTGGTGACCCCCAATTTCATTGTTACAAATTGAACATAATTAAAGCATAGTGATTAACCACAAAAACAATATGTAATTATATATGTGTTTTCCGATGGTCTTAGGCGACCCCTGTGAAAGGGTTGTTCGACCCCCAAAGGGGTCGCGACCCACAGGTTGAGAACCGCTGGTTTAGGGACTTGGAGCACTTTTGCCAGGGCTTGTGTTTGTGCAGGGGCTGAGAACCCGCTCCTTCTCTGCCTGTGGTGGGGTGGGGACTGTAAGGGGGCAGTGAACCCCCAAAACCTTCTACAGACACACCTTGGTCAGCAAACTCCGCAAGGCACCTCGCAGAAGTGAAGCTGTCCACACCTGACAATATTAGGCACAAAGGATAACTGTAGGATATTAGTGAAGAAACAACCTAAGTAGCTTTGGGAGGAACTATGCTCTTCTAGTCCTTTCTCAGAAACTTGCGGGAAGCCCAGAACACACGCTAGTCAGCCTGCCTTTGGAGGTTTGGCCGGGACAGAAACCCTGCCATGGTGACCCGGGGCGCAGGAGGGCGCGCTCGTGCGCCCTAGTTCATCGGTGGGCAGCATCCTTGGATGAACCGGTCCTTAACATAAAAGAAATCTACACGAAAGAAGTCGGGGCGGAAGCACAGCCCCATTGGCAAGCAGAGTGAAAGGACCTTTCGTCTCTCCGCGGTGCCCAGGGGCGTCCCGAAAAGCCCGCCAGCCTGCGGAGCAGGACTCGCGCTGCCCCCACTAGGAGCTCGACGCTTCAGGACCTGCTCGGGGTTCCACACAGATTCTCAACCGCAGATTCTCGGTCCCGGAGTGGGGGACGGAGACAGATTCCCTCCGGGAAAATCCCTGCGCGCGCGCACACACCTACACACACACACCCCGGAGGTACACACACCCCGGAGGTAAACACGCCCGGAGCCCCTGCCGCCTTGCTAATTTCGGGCGCGGGAAAGAAAGCAGAGAGCGAGGAGTAAAGCGCGTATACACCCTGATCTCTCCCTCTCCGAGCCCAAGACCTCCCGAGAGCCCACCCTCGCCTGCACACAAGCGGTTCCCTGAGTTCACAACTTCGCCTCGGTGCTTCTCCCCCTTCGCACTCCTTGGCTAGATGGAACATGGCGAGCGGACAACCCCTCTAGGAGCAGGCGGCCTGGGCGGCGGGGGCGGC
>NW_005370412.1:1835506-1836511 GCF_000412655.1 Myotis brandtii
GACGCGCTCTCCAGCGTCCCGCCAGCGAGGGTGAAGTTGCTATCGCTATGCTGGGAGCTTTGGCAGTAGCCCCCGGCGGGGTGGGAGCGAGGGTGATTTGGGGAGACCACCCAGCCCTCAGGCCTGCCCTGCAGCTTGTTCCCCTGGTGTCCCCAAACAGCACTCTGTCCCCAATGGTCCTAGAAAAGCCATGGGCTGGGGATGCCGGGTTCGGTACTCTCGGATCTGGAAGGCTTTCACTTTCTGCCCCAAAAGCCAAGAGCCAGGCCCTTCGCCCCTGCCCTGTGACCGCCTCTGCACCCGGGCTGCCCCTCGCCCCGCCCGGCCCCTTCGGTCCAGGCTGCGCGCAGCGTCCGGCCCGCCCCGCACCAGCCGCACCAGCCGGGGCTGCCGGCTGTCTTGTTATTCAATTAAATCAGCGAGAAAGGGGGGTGTCTTACGTTGCATCGGCACACCAAGCATCTCCGGGAGCCCCTTGACAGCCCCCTCCGCGGGGACAGCTGCGCTCTGCATCATCTCGGAGCGAGAGCCAGCGAGTCGCAGTCTACGAAGATCTCTCGCTCTCGCTCTCTCTCTCTCAAGCTGGATTCAGGAATTTGAAAATAATAATAAAAAGCCCAACCAGGCCGCCGAAGTCACGGCGGAAGCAAGACCCTCCGCCTCTCCAGGAGGATTCCACAGGCTGGCTGCCCCCCTCCCCCCCGCGCCAGTCCTCAGTCTGTTTCAAATCCCTTTGATCTCGCTCTCCCGGGTTGGTGCACATCCCGGTCGAGACGCTGTTGCTGCAGCCCTGGCTTTTTTCCCCTCCTCCCCCCCCCGCCCGCCTCTTTCCCCCTCCCCCTCCACCCTTCGCGTGCCGGACGCCGGGGAGGCCGCGGTCACCCAGGCAGTTTGATTCATTCACACTGCAGGAGCGGCCATGACGTCGCTTTCCGCAGGGAGGCCCGCCCTCCAGCCAATTCCCCCACCGGGCAGGGAGCGGCGGACACCGGTCAGAGTGGGGGG
>NW_005370412.1:1837138-1846503 GCF_000412655.1 Myotis brandtii
CCGCTCTACCCTCTTTCTCCACCCGTCGGGGCCCCTTGCTTTGGGGCGACAGGGCCTCCCGGGCCGCTCAGCCCTGGTCCGCTCAGCGTGGTCCTGTCCTCGGTCCCTAGAGCCCGCTCTGCGCAGCCCGCTGCAACCGCGGGCGCTTTGAAAAAAACCTCCGCCTCGCGCCTGCAAGCAGGACACCCGGGCTCAGCAGCGAGGGGACGTGTGCTGCTGATTGTACTGACAAGACACACATCAACGCTCACATTCTCCACGCAGGTTCCTGGAGGAGATCAAGCAGAGGCCCGCTGCCGGAGCGGGTCTCCGTGGAGGTTCTCTGAGGCTTCATCAGACACTCGACGCCGCCTGACTGCAGGCTCGGGAACCCCAGCTCCGATGCCGCAGGGAATTAGCGGCTCTCCGGGTCCCAGCCCGTGCGTCAGCCCCTTCTGCGTTTTTCGTTCTAGAGATGCAGACACATGTGTCCTCCCAGCACAGTGAGGTCCAGCTCGCGTGGGAAGAGGAACTGTGTACCCTCTCCAGACTTCCCGCACGTCCCGTTTGTTGTTGTTGTTTGTTTTTGTTGTTTTTTTTGTTGTTTCCTGGTGTTGTCCCCAGACAGGGGACACTAGGGTTGGGGAGGGACGAGCATGATGGCCCGTTCACCTGCACTTAGCATTTGTCTTCAGTGTCACAATGACTTCTATGGCTACTGGCACGGGGTTGGCACACTTTCTTCCCGGTTTACCTGCCAGGTGACTCCAGCCCCCAAGAAAAAAAAAGCAAAGAACCACGGTGACATTTTCAGTGTTTTCCACAAAAATATAACTAGTAAACAAACACGAGGAAGTGCCAGCCTCTGTTAGCAATCCAAGACAAGCAAAATAAAACATCACAGTACATACTTCCTCTCATCTGTTAAATGGCCATCTGCTACTCTCACAAATATTGCTGGTGTGCGTTATAAACTCTTAAGTCCATGTGGGAAGCAAGTTGGCAATTTGTATCAAATCCATAAAACTTTCATACCCTTTAGCTCATGCAATTCCACTAGTACACACAATAACATTGAAAAAAATAGTTTCATACATGAAGATGTTATTACAGCATTATGTTTTGGAGAAAAATAACCTAAATACCCCACAAAATAAAAGATGTTTAGTGAAATAAGTTAAATTTGTTTGGTACTATGTTATACAATTATTAAAACTAATTATGAAATCTAGCAACATGGAAATGACTGATTTTTTAAAAATCAGGATGCAATACTGTATGATTTTAAGTATAGAAAAATGTTAGCAGTGATAATACCCACTGTTGATGAGGATGTTCAGAAATTAGAAAACAATATTCTGATGGGAATTCAAAAAGGGGCAGTGTCTTCTGAGGGCATTTTGGCGATATGTTTTGTAGCCTAAAAATTTGACCCAATTCATGTAGAAAATTATCTGCAGAAAATAATCGAGAATATTTATAAGGATATAGTTACAAGGAACTTCATAACATTTTAAAAAGAGAATAACCTACATATCCAACAATAGGGGATTATTAAATAAATTTGAGTAAATAAAATGGAATGCCATGTAATTGTTAGAAAATATATCAGAAGGATATTAGTAATGTAGAAAAGTGTTTAAGATTTATTAGGAGGGAAAAAAGAGAATATGAAGCAATATGAATTTTGAGATATTTTAAAAAGAGAAGCATAGATGAAAATATGCTGAAAAAATAAAAGTGATTATCTGTACAGTGGATATTTTTCTTTGTTTTTGTTTTTTTCAGTTTCCTCAATAGCACATTTTATCAAACAGAAAAAAAAACTGATAAAATACTGTTTTCAAAAACACTGGGGGCGGGGGACTGAAAGGAAAGATATCCAAATGCTATTCAAAACTACGTTAGGGTAAAAAGTATATTATATTACGGAGTGTTTCTTCTTTTTTCTCTTTCCCAGATTTCCTGTAAAGTGGTTATATTTTTTTAGTACTATTATTAAAAGATAAAATATTTATATGCAGTGAAATGTGGAGCCTGTGTGGCGATTACTTTTATAATTTAGAATTATAGTTTTCAAATGTTCCCTGCTGCTCCTGCTCCCCTGGTATGAAGCTGCCCAGGTCCTCCCCTCTCCTCATTACATGCCACTAGCCTGTGGCTGGGGGAGGGGCAGCATTACTGTGGTGGGGACCCTCCTGTGCCCAGCCCTGGTACAGGGGAGGCCATTGTCACTTCTCCTGGTGGCAGAAGAGCCTTAGGAGGTCCACTGGGCCCTCAGTCCTGGAACCTGTGGCCGGCAGCTCAGCCAACAGATGCCTGTTCCACATTATAAGACTTTTCCAGAGGCATCTGCCTCCTGGTGAGAACTGGGTCCCATTCCCACGGTCTTCTACTAACATCTGCATCTGCCAAGACATTTTACCCCCCTCCTGGTCCCCACTTCCCTAGCTAATGATGAAAACCCAATAAAAAGCTTCCTTAAATCGATTTTTAGTGCCCACTGCTGCTGACAGTAATAACAACAACAACATAATGGTATACCATGGTCATAAAAACAACCAACACTTACTGAAAGTTTAAAACTGTGCCAGGCCCCAAGGTAAGTGCTTCCACCTGCATAGTTCTACTCCTCTCAACGATTCCATAAGTGGTTTTATTACACCTACTTGGTGGAGGGAAAAACTGAAGCTAGCTAAGCTAGTCTCAGTCCCCAGAGAATGGGGAATAGCTGAGTCCCACAGACAGACACTTGGGTGGTGGTTATCCCTGCTAATATTTTCCTATACTTAACATCTCACAATATTGCATCCTGTTGTTTGGAATTTAACCTATGAGCTGACTCAAGGGGGCTTTTCTCACGAAAAGATGCCCAGGGCTGGCAGGTGACCTCCAAGGAGCAGCAGCCCTCAGACCTGTGCCTTTGGGAGGTGGCTCCCCCAGGGCGGACAGTCAATATGTCGGTAAGAGTATCCGGCACCTGCTGGACATTTACACGTTACATTTCTGGGAACCAAACCCAACATGTCAGTGGTTCCAATTCTGAGGGAAGGATTTCCAGAAACTGAACTTAGGAAAATGATGGTAGCGTGCATTTGTCTAGCACTTCACATTTTTTCAAATTTCTTCCACATATTTTAGGTCATTTGATCTTCATGATCAGGCCTGGGCTTGGGTATGAGGATCAGGAAACAGAAAGGTTAAGTGGTTTGCCTAAGGTCACTCTACTAATAAGTTGCAAAGCCCACTGCAAATTAAATCCAGCCTTTGACTCCCAATCTGGTGCTCTTTCCACTCCGCACAGCTGACTGGGGAGTCTTCTAACCTTTACATTTTAGGAGCTTCACCGAGGGGGGAGCGCACCCTCAGACGCTAGCAATCCTGAGCCCCGGCCTCTTTCTCCACTGGGGAGCGAACTCACCCGCCCCTGCTCCCCATCACCCTATCTCCATCATCTCCTCCTTGTCCTCATTCCTCCTAAACCCTCTTTTATCATTTACATTTTGAAACTGTTTCCTTAATTATTCTCCTGCCGTTGGAAACCTGCTCTCCCAGTCTCTGTGGCATCCTTTGATTTATCTTTGTCTGGATAACAGCTCCCCGATTCTCCTTGGGGAATTCAATTTTCATTCATTTTTCTGCTGGGTTAGATTGATATAGACCCTCTGCCCTGGTCCATATTACTCATCCCAGCAGAGAGAGCCAGGGAGACCAACCCTCAGCCCAGCCCCGGGGGAGCCACTGTCTTGTTCAGGGAGCCACAAGGAGTTCTCCAATAAAAGGACAGGGGCCTTTGCTCCTCTCCATCTGTCCACCCAGTCCTTCCAGCCATTTGTCACAGGTCCCTTTCGTGAGCCCACCACTTTGTCATTTGTCTCCTTCTCTTCCCAGAACCTTGCAGGGGTCTCTCCCCCCTACGATGCTGATCAGAAGGCAGTGGCTGCTCATCTTAAACCTGCCCTGTGTCCTTGACACAGAATTGAAGGGACATGGGGAAGAGATGGTCCTACACTTGGGCATCTAACTCTCAAGATGAGATTCTGAGTCTGTAAGTGACTGAGAGACAGAATCAGAAAAGGGCACTGGAATCCTCAGAAAAGAAGGAAAGTGACAATAGCTGACACAGATGGCCAGCGCTGCTCTAAGTGCTCCCTCTGTATTAACTCATTCGATCCTCCCAAAGCCTTCGAGACAGGTACTATCACTATCCCCATTTTACAGATGAGGAAACCGAGGCACAGAGAGGCCGAGTGATAGGCCCAAGTTCGCACAGGTAGTAAGCAGTGGAACCACGATATGGTTACAGGTGGTCTGGCTCTATCTTTGTCAGCACCACCAGCATCACCAAATCACTCTTATTTGAAGGTTCCTGGGCATGACCAAGGGGTGGGTCCATGCAGAGTACATTACCGGGCAAGGCCAAGTCCTTCAAGAGCCATCTGTGCAGCCATCCCACCCCGTGGCCTGTGTGCATGGGCAGCTGGAGCATGAACTGGAGAATTTGGTCTTGTTCTAATCTCAGGTTTATTCTCTTTATTTCCCATTAAAAATCTAGTGTGTTTTAGATCATGCCTGAATTCATACATTTATCGAGCATCTATTGTATGCCAGCTCCTTGCTAGACCTTGGAAGACAATGACCTGGAGGGCCACATACAGACCGTCCACAGCTCGCTTTGCTCCAGGACTCCCAGCATGCCTGTGAATAGTGTCAGCAAAACGCCCCACGTGCATCTGCCTTCCTTGTGCTGATAGGAGAATGGGTTCTGGGCTCAGAGTACCTGCATTTAAATCTCACCTTGGGCCTGGCCGGCATGGCTCAGTGGTTGAGTGTCCACCTATGAGCCAGGAGGTCATGGTTCGATTCCTGCTCAGGACACATGCCCGGGTTCTGGGCTTGATCCCCAGTGCGGGGCATGCAGGAGGCAACCAATCAATGATTCTCTCATCATTGACGTTTCTATCTCTCCCTTCCTCTCTGAAATCAATTATATATATATATATATTTTAAAAAACTCAATTTGGATACATCCTAATTGGGGTAACCTTTGGTAGGTTCTTTACTGTGCCTTCTCGCTGGCTAAATAGGGTCAAATAGTAAGTCCTCTCCTCACAGATGTCAGCAGAAGCACCTAGAAGCTTTTCCCTAGAAATGGTGACTGGCATCACTATTGTTCACACACCACCCCGCCCCCTCAGTAATATTTTGCCTGTTTTCCTTTTTCTGGTTTTGTTTTTATGGAAGAAACCAGGGGACAAGAAAGTCTCTTGAATGTTTTCAACAAAGACTAGAACTTGGGAGCTCTTCTCTCCTAAAAACGTTCACTGGGAAAGAGAAGCCCGTGACCCTGGGGCTATTGTGGTGTTTTTCCCTTTGCGGGGGGGTGCGGAGGGGCGGGCGGTGGAGGAGACCTGCTCTTGGTCACAAGCTGAGGTCAAGGTGCCAACATTGTTCCTTGGGTAAAAGTTTAGCTCTCCTGTGAGAAGCTCCCATTCTATCACGGAAACAGGCACCTTTTGTGCCAGGCCAAGGGGGCAGAGAGGTCCCTGAGAGATGGCTGGGAGAGGATTTCCCTGGAGAGAGCCTTCTGGTGTATTGAGTCAGACCAATAAGTGGTTGTAAGCCACTCACAGGAAGTGGCTTACAACCCAGGGCTCAACCCTGATCCCTAGCGCAAGTTACTTAATCTCACCAACTTCGTTTTTCTCATCTGTAAAATGGGGGTAAACCCCCTTCATTGTAGGGTGCTTGTCGGATTACAGATAATGTGCATAAGCCCCAGAGCCCAGTGTTCAACCCCCAGAAGACACTCACATGTCCCAGTGTTCAATCCACGGACGGCCCGGTAGTATGGCTCTGGCTGTGGTTAATGAGTGACCGCAGTAGTAACGAGATGACCTGGTTCCTTCCCCTGCTTCCCCCGCAGCTTCCACCTCCCACCAAGGTGTTCCATTCGGTCTTTAGAAGCTGCTCTGCCCACACACCTGCAATTACGCTCTTCGTTTTCATTTGTTTTTAAAGTTGACTTGATACGCGTTTACTTAACGAAAGAACTCACTCGGATCCCAGAGGCTGTCAATCGCCAAGGCTCAGAGGCATCCTCTGTCCAAGAACGATCTTGGTGACCAACGTTTCGTGGTGCTCTAGTCTGTAAGGGCCTTTACCTGCCTTGGCTCACCCGAGCCTCACGAGGTAGGTAGGCACATCATTTGGGGACCACGTTACAGATGAGGAAATGAGGCCGGACGGTGGAGCTCAGTCCCAGAGCCGCTAAAGGGGAGGCTATAGCCCAGCTGGTGTGGCTCAGTGGTTGAGTGTCAACCTATGAACCAGGAGGTCAGGGTTCGATTCCTGGGTTGGGGGCTTGATCCCCACTAGGGGGTGTGCACGAGGCAGCTGATCGATGATTCTCTCTCATCATTGATGTTTCTCTCTCTCCCTCTCCCTTCCTCTCTGAAATAAATTTAAAAAAAAATTTTTTTTTTAAAAAAGAGGAGGCTCTAAGTGTGCAGAAGCAGGGGTGGAAAGTCCAGTCTGGCTCCATTTAAAAATAGCTGCAGGTGTCAAGGTTAATCTATTAAAAACCCCATCATCCTTTGTCGAAAGATTTTTACTAGAGGAGCTTAACTCAGCAATTTCCTCGCAGGAAGTGGCTTACAACCCAAGATGTTGGTGTGTTAGATGTGGGCAGAGGCGACAGGAGAAAGGGAGGATCGTGTGAGGAGAAAAGGAGCAGGGAGGCAGGTCTGACTCTGGGGCCAGGTGGGTGGAGAGTGTGAGCACTGTGAGCATTCAATGACCGATGTGCACAGCGGGACGAGTAACAGTACTGCCTGGGAGTATGGTCGCAGGAGGGCTACCGCTGTTAGCACAGGCCTGGCACAGAGAAGACCCCCTAAATGTCAACTCGCTTTGGTGGGGAAGGACAGGAACCCAGCACCTTTTACATCTCTTCACACCCAGGCTCGCTATGAAGGGACTTCTTGCCCTTGGTCACCAGGTCTTCTGCTTGAAAACATTGGCCCACAGAGAAGGGACCAGGGCACTGTGACTATGGCCACTTTTGTTGTTGTTGTTAATCCTCACCCGAGGATATTTTTTCCATTGATTTTTAGAGAGAGAACGGAAGGGAAGGAGGGAGGGGTAGGGAGAGAGAGAAAGAGAGAGAGAGAGAAACATCGATGTGAGAGAGACATATAGATCTGTTGCTTCCAGCGCGTGCCCCAACCGGGGCCTGGGATCGAACCTGCAACCCAAATACATGCCCTTGACCAGGGAATCAAACTCTCGACCCTTCAGTCTGTGGGCCAACACTCTAACCACTGAACAACACCGGCCAGGGCAACTATGGCCCCTTTTGATGATCAAGGAAGAAATACTTGAAGATCTTTGGGGGGCAAAGACACAAATCCTGGGTCTCTCTACATCCTATTTGTGTGGCTGTGAGAATTTAGACACTGCAGGCGGCTCTAGAGGGAATCAGAGAGTGCCTGTCCCATCTAGGGGGGAAGCTGGGGAAGGGGTGCGGTGGGTAGGGTGGGGGCTGTTCCGAGGAAGAGGACTGGGGCAGACTGTTCTGTGTTGTTTGGGGGTGGTGACACCCGGATGGTATCCCTGACATGGCGCTGTGTGAGAGCCATGGTGAGAAGCACAGGCCTGGCACAGAGAAGACCCCCACTGGGGCAAGCACTCTGCCTGCTCGTTCAACCCCCCAGCCCTGCACACAGCGCCCCTCAGACTTACTGTGCACCTGGGCCTACAGTTAAAATACAGATTCGGATCCAGCGGGCCTGGGGCCTAAGCGTCTGCCTTTCTAACAAGTTGCCAGGCGATGCTGCTGGCCTGTGGCCACACTGTGTGTAAGCACATGCTCGGCCTTCGCTGTCCCATACAGTAGCCCCTACTCACAGGTGGCTGCTCACGTATTAGGTTTTAAAGACTTGGTCCGAAGGAAAGAATGTAACGTATCTGATTAAGGTTTTTCTAACTTCTTCTACATGTTGGAACGATAATATTTTGGATATATTGGGTTAAATAAAATCCATTATTAATCTCACTTCTTTCTTCTGTTAGCGTGGCTACCAGAAAATTTTAAATTACGCACATGGCCGGCATCGTACTTCTATCGGGTGGTGCTGTTCTGAGCGCTCTGCATTGTATGCTCTGTGCACCCGCACACCCGCGCACACAACAGTCCCTTTCCCCCCAGCACCCAGCACCCAGCACCCAGCACCGTTTCTGGCACCAAGGAAAGGACCGATAAGCGTTTGCTGAATGATTGAGGGGGAGGATGCTCCCCAATGGAGCCCCAGGAGAGATGGGCCTCACACGCTGATGAGGAGACCTCAGCTGCACATACAGCCCCAGACACAGAGCAGGTGGCTGTGCCTGAAGAATGACCATCTCCCCCTTGCAGTTGACCCTGACCTGCCACCCATCCATTCTCCTTCCCGCTCAGCCCCGCCCTCTGCTCTTTTCAAGGCTGTGATGGCCAAGAAAATAGAAATTCTGGTGCTCCCTCCCCAGGGGCAGATAAAGAGCCCAGCCGGGGGCTGTCTGAAGCCCAGGAGGGTCCCTGTGCCCCCAAAGGCTTCCTGCCTTCCCTGAGGCCACCTCAGCGATCACAGGGGTGCCACCCTTTTCCTCTGCTCCCCTCCCCCGGCTCTCTGTGTGGTCCTCACCCCATTCCTGCTGGGGGTGGGTAGGGATGGGGGGAAGCCCATGACCAGGCGCACAGGCCGGCCATGAACCTGCACTGACCTCCCTGAGCCCCTGTCACCGCCAGAGAGGTTCTCAGAGAATGAGACGGAAAGCGGTTCCTGAGGATGCTCCCCCTCTCCACCTAGAAGTTGCCAGGGAGACAGAAAGGGCCGCCCGGAGCCAGGGCCTCACACCCTCCAACACTCCCAGGGACCAGTCAGGTCTCAGGGCACCGCAGCCTGGGGTCTGGGAGCACGGGGCTGTGGAGGGAGGGCCAGCAGCAGCAGTGGCTCTGGTGAGCCAGGAGGGCCCCTGGGCTGCTCGGGAGCCGGGCTCTGGGCTGAGTTCTGCCCCTGCCCTGGGGCCTGAGTGTGTGCACACGTGGACCCATCCCTCCCATTTCAGCATCTCCCTCACTCTCCTCCTGTCTCCCCTCCCAGCCCCGGACATTGAGCAGGACAAAGAGAATTCTTGAAGCATGGGAACTTACCAGAGGCCCAGGGAGGACTCTGCCTTCATGGTGAGGACGCGGAGGCTGGGACGCCGCAGAGGCTGGGACGCTGCGGTTGGGACCCTGCGGTCGCTGCGTGCTGGTGGCTCTAGAGGAAAGTCAGAGTGTCTGTCCCATGTAGGGGGGGGGGGGGCTGGGGAAGGGGGGTGGCGGGGGGGGGGGGGGTGGTCCCGGG
>NW_005370412.1:1846562-1847164 GCF_000412655.1 Myotis brandtii
GGACTGGGCAGAACCAGAGGAGGGCCTCTCCTCTGTCCTAGGAAACTGGGGAAATGAGGGTCTGTCTGGGGGAGGGTAGCAGAGGGGCTGGAGGCTGCCTCCGAGAAAATTAAATTGCACTTGAGGGCAAATTCTATTAGGGAATAGAGCCTGTCTCTCAACAGCCTGCGTCCATTTAGGCGATTAGCTCAGCCCGGCACCTCCACCCAGAGCCGGGCGAGCTCTGTCCCTCAGCTGGGGAGCCAGGCTCCTGGCCTCTGGGCCCCTGCTCCCCTCTCCTGCCCCCTGGCTCCCCTCTCCTGCCCCCCAGCTGCCCTGGGAGGACCCTCATCTGACCACTCCCAGCCCCCAGGCTCTTTGGAAGTGGCCAGGAGGGCATGAGGACCCGGCCGCTCACAGAGATGGGGGTCTGCCCTGCTTAACTCCGGGGCAGGGCCAGGGAGGTCGGGGGTCAGATGCGGGAGAGACCAATGGGCACGGGGTGGTCAGCGAGCTGGAAGACAGGAAGGATCTGGACAGGGGAGAAGGGAGAGGAGAGAAGGTGACCCTGTGAGTGCAGAGCTGGACAAGAGGCAGGGTTTGAATCAGCACCATTTGAACTG
>NW_005370412.1:1847240-1863703 GCF_000412655.1 Myotis brandtii
GGAGTGGCTGCGTTGGGAGAATGCCCAATGTAATGATAAACCCATACAATGTAATGGTCGGTGGTAACACCGTCATGGTCGGACATTCACGCTGCAACCAGGCTTTGGCAGAAGCATCTAGATCTGGGGCCCACTCACCAGCCCCAATGGCACCCAAGTCCCTGATTGACAGGCCCGTCTCAACCCCTAGCTTCTCCTCTGGACCCTGCCACTCGTTTCAACCAGGGAAAGAGTTTGTTTTATTCCTTCAGTTTCTGGCTATAAAATGATTTCATTTGCTTAACAAAACATCTTAAACACCGGAAACGGATCCTGAAGCGCACAGTTCCCAGAACAAGGAGAAATCCCAGAGCACATGCAGCATGAAGTGAGCTCTGTATACAGCTGTCACTGACCCAGGACATGAATATTCTAGAGTAAGTGACCCTCCTCTCGCAGGCCCCCCTCAGGCCCACCCAGTGCCCTGGGGACACGGAATTTCAGCCCCTAGTGAGCTTAACCCTTAAACCAAAGGTTAACGGGGTGTTTACAAGGCTCACGTGGTTGCCCTGGTCCACATGGCAAGGGATTTGTGCTGTGGGGCAGGCAGAAGGCCCGAGGAAGGAACGAGTGTGGGGTGCTGGGGACCGGGGTGTTCCCGTCTCCCGGCTGCCTGCCAGGTAGTCGTGTGGCTTGTTGTGGCGGAGGGAGAAGCCCAGCCCCTCTGCCCAGTCCAGGTCTCTCTCAGCAGGGCTGCTCCTGCTCGGAGTGGGCTCCAGGGAGTCTCTGCCCACCCCCGGGCCCCCGCCTAATTGTCAGGGCGCGGGTTCAGCATCTGAAGATGCCTGGTGAGTCCTGGGATCTGCTTGGATGGCCGGCCCCACCCCTCCAGTCTGCCAGGGTCCAGGCTTCCAGGCCTCAGACACACCAAACAGCATTGGCAAGAACACCCTGCCCCCACCGGCCCCCTTGCTAACAAGGGGCAGGCCCTCCTTGGGGTTCCAGCGTCTTCATGACAAGACCATCCTGGGTAGCACATGCTCCTGCTCTTGACAGGACCTGCGTGCGCCCGCCTTGTTCCAGCCACCCCGTGCCGGGCCTCTAGGGCGCGTCTGAGAGGCCCAAGGTCAATCGAGGAGGGTTGACTTTCGTTAGCTTCACTGTCCAAACGCATCCTGCTTCTAGGAGGCCTGGGCCGGAGACCTTGGGCAGAGAGCACTCAACCACAGGCAGGAGGAGCAGCACCCGCCTCCCAGGACGACGCGGGGAGTCGTTGTGCCCTTGAGCGGCGCCCCGTAGATGGGGATAAATGTGGTTCCGAGTCCTGGCCCCTCTCTTCGCACACCGCTCTCCTGGCAGTAAAGAAGCTGTCTTGTTCACGGTGACATTGCCAGCTCCAAGGACGAGGCCCGGCATGATGGCGTCTGATAGTTATTTGCTCCATGAACGGATGGAGGAGGGAGGGAGTTTCTGATGAATCCGCTGCTGCAGCCCGGGAATGGGGAGGAGCCCAGCGCATCCTCCCTGGGCAGTGGAGTGGCCGTCAGTGGCCTGTCAGGCCTGGTTAGGCTGCCGGCCCCGTTATTGGTGTGGTCGCGGGCTAGAGACTCAGGGTTATGGCTGTCAGGGCCCTGCTTCCCGCTCACCCCTAATGGTCCCTGGCTTTTTATGTACTTCCTGCTCTCCCGGGGCGATCTGCAGACTTTATTACACGAGCCACGTGGTCCCTGTGATGAGAGCTGAGGAAGAAAGGGAAAGCCTGGGGTAATGACCCAGACACGAGGCACAGGAAACGCCACACGGGCCTCCTGCTTCGGCCGCTGTGGCTAGAATGAGTCTGGGGGTCCCTGCCTGCGAGCCCCCAGTGCGCTGGCCCAGGCCTCGGATGCCGCTTCTTCCCTGTTCCCAAGGGCTGGCCCTCCTAACCCGCCTTCGGCACCCCTGGCATCTCAGGCCCAGATCCTCAGACTGGAAGCATCTGAGAGGACTTCTAGCCCGGCCACTCCCTGCAGATGCATGTCTGTGCGCCCCGCACAGCAAGCCCCTGGCCTGTGTGTGAAACAGCAGCTCATCACAAAGGGTCACCAAGGCACAAGTCCTGTGGGGCTTCTGAGGAACTATATGTTTTTAATACTTTTTAGTATCTCTTCTCTCCCTGGGATGCTGCGTGCATCCGGGCAGAGAGAGCCCGTCAGCCTGGGACAGAGGAGGTGAGTCTGGCAAAGTCAGGAGGTGCTTTACTTACTGGTGAGCGTGGAGGCCATTCACACATTCGTCAGCCACTAAGTGAGCAGCCAGGGTGGCAAACAGAGAGATTCAGGGATGGACAGGATACAGCCTTCCCAGAGCTCACAGTCTGATGGGGGAGGCCGAGTGGTCAGCACACACCTTCACCAATGTGATGGGAGCAGCAAGAGGGGGAAAGGAGGGGGCTTGCTGTGGCCTACAGAGGGGGGAGGAGCCTGACCGCTGGGGAGGGGGGAGGAGGGTCAGGGAAGTTTTCTCAGAGGAGGTGACATTTAACCCAGACAGGAGTTGGGTGGTGAAGAATTTTAGGTGGGGAGAAGGGCACCCACAAAGGCCCATGGAGTGGGAGACCCTGAGACCCGGGGGACCCCCAAGTCCTACTTACATGTTACTGGCCGAGGAGAACTTGCCCCTCAAGCCTGGACCTCTCACACCAGGAATATCTTTTTAAAAAATACCTGAGCCCTGGACAGCGTTGTTGAGTGGTTAGAGCATCAACAATGCACCAAAGGGTCACAGGTTCGATCCTGGCCCAGGTCAAGATGCATGGGGGAGGCAACCAATTGATGGGTCTCTCTGTCTCATGGATGGTTCTCTCTCTCTCTCTCTCTCTCTCTCTCTCTCTCTCTCCTCTCTCTCCATCCTCCCTCTCTTCCACTCTCTCTAAAAATCAATGGAAAAAAATATCCTCAGGTGAGGATTAACACCAACAACAAAGCTGAGACTGTGTCCTCTGTTAAAACCCCCACCAGCACCTCCTGCCTGCAGGATCCAGGCTGGACTTCCAGGCTGTTCCTCGGGCCCCTGTTCAGGCCTTGTCAGTGCTTTTCCCCACCCGTTTCCTTCCCCCCATCCCTCCCCTCATGCTGATCCTGGTGAACCCCTGCTCCTCTTGCATGTCCCCCACCTTCCCCGCCTGAAGAGGAGGTGTCTGCTGGGGCCCCACAGCACCTCGGCCATCCGGGGGCATCTATCCACAGGCTGAACTGCGATGGAGCTCCTTACAGGGGGGTCCCCCTCTCTAGGCCCCACCCTCCTTGAGGGCAGGACACACAGAACTCTGCTCCGAGTGTTACTGCCCCTCAGGACAGACCCACCCAAGCTCTCCTCCCGAGGGGGACGACGTGTGAGGAAAGGCACTCCCATAGATGTCCCTCCCCAGTCTGGTCATCTGTGACAGTGGCCTGCTGTAGCTAGTCTCCCCTCCCCCCAAAAAAACACCCACAAAAACAACAACATACACACAACACTGATCCGGTCTTCTCAGTCACAGAAACAGGACAGTGGTGACAGAGAGCCTTGCTCAGGCCACGGCCCAGGGACAAACAGAGCGGGCCCCCCTCTCTCCAGCGCCTGGAGCTGACAGCTTCCTTCGGCCGGTAATTCACCGTGAAGGCCACATTTCACACTTGTCGCTCTGGACCAGGCCCCGGGGAATTGCTCCTGGAGGGTGGAAATTGGAACTTGTCACGGTCATTTGCCCGTTTTACCACACACACTTCAGGGCTGATGCGCACGGTCTGACCTGTGGCGGCCGTGGAGGAAACTGGTCTCAGAGCCATGGAGGGCTGGACCCCGTCCCCTTGGCTGGGGGACGCCTGGCTGCGGGCCTGACACAGCCATTTGTCGGCGTGTCATCCGATTTCTTCACCTGACAGCCCTGCCCCTCCCTGACCCCGCGAGGACAATCGCCTGCCAGGCCTCCCCACAGGGCTGTTGTTGGGTCTTCGCGGGATGACGACAAGGGCAGTTTCGGGCACAGCGGATATCTCCTCCCGGCCTGTATCTCCCTGCTCACTTGCCCATGGGATTCTCCCGAACAGAAGCTCTTCGTTCAGATGCTTGAGCGCTTGGGGTCCTGTGTGAGAAGTGCTATCCCACTGCTGTGCTGCAATGACAGTCTCCCACATTTTACTGTATCGGCTTTATAGTTTTTATCTTTCATGTTTAGGTTTCTCATCCATCTTGAGTCCATCTCTGGTATAGGGCAGAGGTCCAGTTTTTGTTTTTTTCTCTGTATAGTGAGCCCATGTCCCATCACTATCGACTGTCCCATTGATGTATGATGCCACCTTTATCAGAGCTCACATTTCCACATATTCATGGCTCTTCCTTTGAACTTTTCTAGGATCCATTGGTCCATTTATTTGTTCCTATGGTAAAATCACACTTAAAAGAAATTCTTGCCTGGCCGGTGTGGCCTAGTGGTTGAGTGTTGACCTATGAACCAGGAGGTTACGGTTTGATTGCCTGTCAGGGCACATGCCCAAGTTTTGGGCTCTATCCCTAGTAGGGGCTGTGCAGGAGGCAGCCAATCAATGATTCTCTCTCATCATTGATGTTTCTCTCTCTCCCTCTCTGAAATAATATATATATATAACTTTAAAAATTCTTATAGTACAAGCCCCCTACTTTGCTCTTTTCCCCCCGAAAATTGACTTAGCCATTGATGAAAGGGTCTTCAAGGTGTAGCATTAAGTGTAGAAAACACCGTGGAGAACGGTGTTGAGAGTATGTGTCTTTCTCTGTATTTGCATAGAATAGGTCTGAAAGGACACACAGGCAGCTAGCGGTACCCAGGCTGCCAGGGAGGGGACCTGAGCAGCTGGGGGACAGAGCAAGGAGAAAGACATTTCACTCTCCGTCCTTTTGAATTTTTTAAATACTTAAGCATGTGTTGCCTATTGGAAACAATAAGCAGAATTAATTTTTTAAAAAGAGCCAAGTAGGCAAAAGGACTTTGAGACGAACAGAGGTCTTTGAAAGCACGGTGGTTTTGCCTTTGAGGGATGGTACGACGTCCCTCCATGGAAGGGCACCCTCTCTCCCCAGGACGCCAGGCCACTTCCAGTGCGGCTCACACCACTCCAGGGGTGCCGGCTGCCTGGGTGTCCTTGCTGCTTGGGTCTCTGAAGTCCATCCCTATCCCAGTCCCTGGCCCTGGGGAATAACAACATAGGGTGAACTCCTGTTACGTGCTGGTGCTATTAGCCACACCTCACCTTCTTTACAGACAAACTCAGGCTCCGAGAAGCTCTGGCCCAGGTCACGTGACCGTCCCTGTCCTCCGGGAGCTCCGAGGAGCTGGGGGAGGAGACAACAGCCAGGGTGCCATGCTGCCATGTGCTCAAGTTGCAAGAGGAATGACTGTGGTTGTTTCAAACGCAGCAGCAAACAGCATACAGCTCAGGTCCCCTCACTCCAGGGAATACTGTCTTGTTTCCTTTCCTTTTTGCCAGCAGGACAGACAGAAGGTGGCATTTCTCACTTGGTTTTCCTGCGTTGGCCCATTCTTTTCAATAGGGCCTTGGTCCTTGACTTATTCACAATGGAACTTTAAAGACCTATTTCTTTTCCTTGTTACTTTTTTTCAAAAAGAAATATTTGTTGCAAAGATTCAAAAAGGTGCCTAAGTACTTAAGTCAGAGCCAGGCCTGGGGTGGGCTGTGAGATATCTGGGCACCAAGTTCACTCTGGTGCTGCCCCTGAGGGTGTCTCCTTCAATTTTGCGCCCTCGGCACCTCCCTTGCCTCATTCTAGTCCCAGCCCTGATTAAGTCCACCCCAACCTCACAGTGTAGACATCCCTCTGGGCATAGTTTGGGGTCTATTCCAGACTTCTAGACAAGCATTAACCTATACATACAGTTGGCCCTTAGACGACATGGGTTGGAACTGCACGGTGCACTTATATATGGATTTTTTTTTTTTCAATAAATACCGTAAATATATTTTTCTTATGATTTTCTTAACATTTTGTTTTCTCTAGCTTGCTTTATGGTGAAAATACAGTATGTAATACATATAAGATACAAAATATGTGTTAATCATCTGTGTTATCGGTGAGGCTTCTTGTCAATAGTAGGCTATGAGTCGTTATGTTTTGGGGGGGCATCAAAAGTTATACATGGATTTTCAACTGTGTGGGGGTTTGGCTCCCCAACCCCTGTGTTGTTCAAGGGTCAACCATATAACAATGCTATAAATTACATTATTTAGATATTAATATATTACATTTATATTTATGTACATTAATATATTACATTTTATAATGTACACTTTAATAGGGCCCTTGGAGCTGCCTCTTGCTTCAACAGTGTTTGGACGAACAGACCCAGGAACGCCCCTTCTCCCAGCCTCCGGCCACCCTCCTGCGTTTTATCCAGTCACCCCCATCAGCCCCCCCTCCGGGACCAGCCAACACACCGGCTTCTTTTCTACCTTAACCCCTTATCGCCGAACAACCATGAGCTCCCAGATCTGTCAGAATTATCCCACCGAGGTGGAGGCTGCGGTCAACCGCCTGGCCCCCTGCCTCTGCGGGCCGCCCACACCTACCTCTCTCTGGGCGAGATGGCGGAGAAGCTCGAGGGCTCTGAGCGTCTCTTAAAGTTGCAAATCCAGCGCGGTGGCCGCACTCTCCCCCAGGACGCGCTGAGGCCTCCCCAGATGAGTGGGCAGAACTCGGGGCGCCAGGGAGGCCGCCTGGCCTTGGGGAGGAACCTGACCAGGCCCTGGTGGACCTGCAGGCCCTGGTTCTGCCCCCGCAGACGCTCAGCTCTGACTTCCCGCAGAGCCACTTCCGGGTGAGGAGGTGAAGCTCATCAAGAAGATGGGCCACACCTGGCTCCCTCCACAGGCTGCGGCCCCAGGCTGGGCGGGCGAGTGGCTCTAGGAAAGGCTCAGCCTCCAGCACCACTAGGAGCCTGTGGAGCCCGGAGGCCTGTGAGGGGCCCTCTGCCTCCCCTGGTGTCTGCCTTGTGCCTGAGTCTCTCCCTGAAACCCCAGCCAGTCTTTTAACCACCCTGAAGCCCTCTCCCATGCATTGGGCCAAATAGAAACAATAAAGCTTTTTGCAGGAAAAAAAAGCAAAAAGCACACTTAAAGCATTGTAAATTACATTTAATAATTACATTATTAAAATATATTTAGTAATAAATATTGTAATAAAAATAGATTTTTGTTTATAGAAATGTATCCTTGGACATCTTATATCAATAGTTGCAAACTAATCTCATTTTAAGATTGCATCTTTTGTAATAGTCATATCCCTTTGTCATATTTATGGCATATACATATATTTTCCCAGTTTTTAAATGTAGCTTGATTTTATTTTTAACTTATTTTTGAAAGTTGGCATTAAGTAGATCAAACTCTCACCTGAGCTAGACTTTCCATTGTTTCTAATACTTACAAAAAGAGTAAAATACTCAGTTATATTTTTCTATGCCTTATTTTTTTTTACATCACTGGGATTTATTTGGGTGAAGGCAGGATCCTAGCTGAAATTTCCCGAAATAATCAATATTCCCAGCATCCACTGCTCAGCAGTTCCTCCTGCTCCGAAGCAGAACTCTGACCAGCAGAAGCAAGGAGGTTTGAGACCTTGATGGGGACCCGGCAGAGCAGATCCAGGCCAGACAAGGTGGTCCCCCCACCACAGCGGCAGAAGCTTCCAGGCCGACCCCGGCGAGAGGCAAGCCATGCTGCCAGGAGATGGAGGACGGCTGAACAGAGCAGCGAGGGCCGCTTTCTCCTGGCGGGTCCACAGCCCCGAGAAGGCGTGGGCTCTCTCGCCATAGAAGCACCTGGCCCCTGGCCAGCCCTGCCAGGGAGATCTCACCCCAGAGTCGTCCTCAGTGACCCCCAGTGCCCCATGGCCTGTCCCCTGAGCTTTATCTCCTCATGTTGACAGAGGTCCCCTGCCTTTGCCTAGTGACTTTCAGACACTCCCTCCCTGTCTGTGACCCTTGCCTGCCCCCACCCCCACCCCCACTGCCGCCACTGGGGCGGAGGTGAAATCTGGAGGGAAGGGATAGAGAGCCTGGACCATCTGCCTGTCACTCAGTGACCCTCCTGAGTGACCACACCCCTCCCTGAGGTGCTCTCCTCCAGGGCAGAGACGAGAGCTTTGAAAGGAGTCCTCCTCTGCCATGACCAGCCACCTGGGCTCTCGAGTGAGTGCGGGGAGCCTCTCTCTATTGAGGAGACCGCACTGCCGGGGCCCAATCAGAAGGCCCAGGCCCAGGCCCAGGGTGGGAGTGGGAGGAATGAGAGGGCAGTTGTGTTTTCTCTCTGGGTGTGAGTGACCACCCCCCTCCAGGCTGGACAACGGGGGAGAAGCCAGGGCCTGCACTGCTGTGTGTGTGTGTGTGTGTGTGTGTGTGTGTGTGTGTGTGTGTAGAGGGGGTACAGACACAGGACAGAAGAGGGGGCAAGCCACAAAAAGGCCAGGGGTAAAAATTAAACTATTCTTTTTGGAGTCCGATTTAGTTCTTACAGTGGGAGGGACTGTGAATGTGTGTGGGTAGAGATGAGCCTCTGTCCTCATAGGAGGCTGGCCCTGAAGTGGGAGGGGCAGAGGAGGGGAGGTGCTAGGGCAGGGATGGGTTGCCCTGCAGCTTCCCTGGAACCTGGAAGCTCAGAGGGGCCATCTGGGAGGGGGGGGTAGGGGGGGAGGACGAGGCCGTGCAGGGGCAGAGGCCTCTGGGGTGCTCTTCCTGGTGCAGCCAAGCGAGCCTTCCCCTTCATAGCTGTTCTGTGGGGACAGCAGGGGTCACCCTGAAGGCACAGCCCCTCGCTGAGCTGACGGCAAAGCAGCTGGCATCACGGTGAGAGGAAGAGGCACCGTAGGGACCATGGAGCCCAGCCTGTGGCCTTCGTCTTACAGATGAGGAAACTGAGGCTCCAGAGGTTCGTGGTTCACCCAGGATTAGAACCAGCCGGTCAGTGGGCAGCCAGGGGCACGAGCCAGGTCTCCTCCTCCTCCTCCAACTGCTGGGACTTCCCTCCAGGGCCAAGGCGGTGTGGGTCCCCTGGAGCCCACTCCTCACCCCCAGCCCGGTGCCAAGGCTGCTGGGGGAAGAGCCAGGCCAAAGGTGGGACCCCTCTCTGGGACCTCGTCAGTCTGATGGTGGCTTCTGAATGAAGGGGCCCCTCAGGACTGTGGTCCCTCCGCCCCTACCCGTGACACCCCTACACCCCTCCCACGTCTCAGAGAGCCCCCAGCCCCCCGCTGCTCTCTATGCTTCAGAGCACTTACCACAGCATCCTTTTCCCTCTCCCTTTCCCTAGAGAGTAAGCTCCACACAGCGCCTCCCCTACCCGTGACACCCCTACACCCCTCCCGTGTCTCAGAGAGCCCCCCAGCCCCCCACTGCTCTCTATGCTTCAGAGCACTTACCACAGCATCCTTTTCCCTCTCCCTTTCCCTAGAGAGTAAGCTCCACACAGCAGGGGAACCGCGTCTCTCTCCTGTCTATTCCCAGCTTCTAGGCCAGTGCAACTTTGAAAATCTCCTTTCAGTGCTTTTTAGTTTTTTGCTTAGAAAGTCCTGTATTCACTACTTCCCTTCGCTGGCCGCGGCGGCGCGTGCTTTCTCCTCTGCCTGTGATGCCCTTTTCCTCCTCATTTTCTTTGCTAACACATCTCTCGAAGCCCAGCTCAGCTGCCTCCTCCAGGAAACCCGGCCTGAACGCTCAGTAGGAACATCCCGGGCAGGGCCTGTCCGCCCCGGGCCATGGCGCCCTTGCTGTGCTGGTCCCCCAGGACGCTCTCCCGAGCGGGCACTCTCCCAGGGTGCAGAGAACGGCCTAGAACGGGAGGCAGGCGGCGTTCCAGTCACAGAAGCCCCAGCTCCGGGCCTGGCAGGCCGGGGAGGGGAGGGGACCAGCTGGCGGGAGGAGCTGGTTATCGATGCTGGATGCAGCCAAGAGCCCTGGGGAAATCAAGGTGAAAGGCAGCCGTCCTGCTGAGGAGGAGGCCGGGCCCTTGTTTATCAATCAGAGGGGCTGGGACAGGGCAAAAACATGCCGGGGCTGCACCGCGGAGGGGGGAGACCCACCCCCGCGGCCGGGCCCCGGTTCTCAGTACCTGAGCTTGGTTTAGAAACGCGGTCCCTGGAGCCTTATCTAAGGGCTGGTGCATGGGAGCTGATGCCTTGGCACTGCAGCAGCACCAGGTGGTGGTGGGGAACAGGTGTGCTCAAGTAGTCCGGGCCCGTGCCAGCCTGTTTCACCCCGGGGCCAGGGCCATCTTGCCGACACTGTGCTGGCCGGGCAGGCTCTCGGCCTGCCAGCCAGGGCCTGTGGGCAGGGGGAGGTGAGCAAGCTGGCCCAGGAGGAGGGAGCGGGCCGGGGGATGCCTAGAGCAGCGACACAGACAGGGAACCTCGGACAGAGGAGCAGCTCCAGGCTGGGACCCACCAGAGGTAACACAGGGCGGACACAGCAGGGGAGGGGGGGTGACCCCAACTGTCCCCCATCCCCACCCCAGCTGCCCTAGCAGAAGGGGCATGCTTGGAACCCCACCCCCTCCATCTGAGCAAAGTGATGTCAAAGAGAAAACCCCAAATCGGATTGAGGCTCCTGCTCCCTCTTAATGAGGTTCATTATCAGCTGCTCTGATCCTTGTAAAACCTGGCAGGAGGGATTAGGGGCAGGCCCTCTAATCCGGCTGACTCCTCCGGGCTGAGCCGCCAGCCCAGGGCCTCCCTCCTTCCGAGGGAGCTGGAGAGCAGGGTGCCGGAGAGCCAGGCAGGTGCAGACGAAGGTGCCTCCAGCAGAACTGAGAGCACCTGGGCAGGTGTTCCGGGGATGATGGGGGTGCAGGGGGTGGGACTGCACCTCCACTGGGGCCTGCCTGGCTCTGGGAGACGCTGGGCCCGGAGCACCCAGAGCTCTGTGGGCAGTCGGGGAGGGCCCCTCGAGGCGGAAGGGGCTGTAATGGGCACTGGGTCCCTTGCAGGCCGGCAGCTCTGTGAGCCAGGGGGACTCACGTCTTGCTGGATCTCTCAGGACAGAGTTTTGCACAGTCAGGAAGGGGCTGTAATGGGCACTGGGTCCCCTGCAGGCCGGCAGCTCTGTGAGCCAGGGGGTACTCATGTCTTGCTGGATCTCTCAGGACAGAGTTTTGCACAGTCTGTCCAGACCTGGACACTAGACCTCCAAGTAGCAAGTTACAGGACACAGGGGTGCTTGCCTTAACAAAAATAATTTATTCCACAGCCCTCGCCAGCAGTGGGCAGAGTGAGAATCAAGCATGTGTATGTACAGCGCCACCCGCCCCTCTGACCCGTTCACCTCTACAAGACGGGAGGTGGCCCCCGAGAGGCGATACTCCTCTCACTCCAGCACCCTCCACACTCAAAGATTAGCATCTATTTTGAAAATCGAAATCAAGCAAGGTCCAGCTCCCAGATAGGTGCGCCGAAGGGGGAAGAGCCAGAGCACATGTGAAGCAACGTTTTCCTGCTTCTTCACTCCACCTCTCCCAGCTCAGCCCCGAGTAAGGCACGGTAGGTCCCAACATCCCCAACCTCAGTCCCACGCTGCCCTTCGTGCAGGTCCCGCTAAGCCAGCCACTCACCCAGCCCAGCGGCCATCACCCACCCAGCGGAGCAAGCCCACACCAGCCCCAGCCTGTGCACTCCCTGTAGCAGAGGCTTGGGAAGGACCAGTCCCAGGTGTCCTCCCGACAAATGTCACCTGGGAGGTCAGCATGACCTCAAGCTTCCAGTCCCTACGCTAAAGCCGCCCCCCAGCCAGGAGGTCTGAGGGGCCGGAGGCTGGGCAGGCCACCAGGGCCAGAGGCGGTCCTTCCTTCTCTGGTGCGAAGGCCTCTGTATCCTGAAGGGAGCGGGATGGGTGGGGCCTTGGGGTGTGGGGAGGAGTTCTGCTCCAGCCCACGGAGCCCCCCGGGGACCCTCCTCCGATGGGAAGCCTTGGAAGCTGTGGCTCACTTGCCCCAATTTAGGGCCAAGACCAAGCAGGAGACATTGGAGCGTCAGCAAGAAGGAGGCGGGGCTTCAGATAAGCTGCAAGAGAGGAATTGGGTGCTGAGAAGCCGTGGACAGAGCTCCCACCCTCCCTGCCCGGGGCTGCCCCGCCCCTGCGCTGTCTGAGGAGCCTGGACCCGTGCATGTCTTCATGTCTCTGGAACATCCTTTCCCACAAGGACCAAGGAGGGTTCACTGGAGCAACTGGTTTTCCTGGGTTTCCCTGGACAAAGAGCAAGGCGGGGAGGGGGACAGGGGGCTGGAAGAGCCCATGGGTAGCAGCAGCTCCCTTTCCTGCTACCCTCCCCAGCTGGACGGTTCAGGCTGTGGGGTGGCTGGCATGGCCCTTCAGGGCCCTCATCCTGGCCCGGAAGTAGGTGTACATGGCCAGCAGGCCCATGAAGGACAGTGAGTAGAGCACCACACAGAGGCTGATGTCCAGGTGCGAGAAGTCGCCTTCCAGCACCTGCAGCCACTGGCCTCGGCCCCGCAGGGCCCCAGCCTCGGGCTCCCCCTCTGGGACACTGGCCAGCTGCTTGGAGCTGCGGCCCACGCGTCTCCGCTCTGAAGGGCCTGTGGGGAGGTCCTCAGCCGGGAGCTCAGCTAGCAACCCGGCTCCCAAGTCTCGCTCGCTCAAGGGTTCCTGCCCTTCTGGCTGCTCCCACCTCTCCCTCTGAAGCTCTGCTATGTGCTCAGGAGGTCCCTGCTCTAGCTCAGCTCTGGTCACACCGAGGCCAGCCTGCGTCTCCGGGGGGCCACTTGCCCCAAGTCTGTCCACTAAAGCACCCAGGACGAGAGTCCCGGGGAAGTTGGCCCCTGGGCCCACCATGCTCTCAGCCTCCGCGGGGCCCAGAGTGGAGTTTCCGGTCGCCAGCTCCGGCTCTGCGGAGGCGGCCATCCTCTGTGCTCCCCGCCGCGGGGGCTCCGGGGCAGGAAGGTCCCTGATGATGTTGCTCCAGGAGAAGTGGGTTTTGAAGAAGCTGAGGGTGTTGCCTAGGTCCCACACGGGCGTCCCCCGGAGTTCGTTGTGGCAGGGAGAACAGAGTTCACGGGGCGGCCACTGCACCTTGGGGAACTGGGGGTCCTCGCTGGGGGCCCCTGGGGAGAGAAGTACACACAGGTTGGCTGGGACACTGGGCCCACCCAGGAGCCCAGACCTCATTCTTCCATTCAGAATGCCAGCTCCCTCATCTGCAAAGAAGGACTCACCTTGAAAAGGTCGGGTGGAGAGGAGGCAGACCGAACACGAGCTAGCACTGGGCCTGGACTCCCCTGGGTGAGGGGAGTCCTCCCGACCCGCACCCCAGCACTCCGGTTTCCCTTCCAGTCCTCCCCCATATTTTTAAAAAATATATTTCTATTGATTTCAGAGAGGAAGGGAAAGGGAGAGATAGAAACATCAATGATGAGAGAGAATCATTAATCGGCTGCCTCCTGCATGCCCCCTACTGGGGATCGACCTGCAACCCGGGCATGTGCCCCTGCCCAGGAATTGAACCTGGGACCCTTCAGTCTGCAGGCTGATGCTCTATCCACTGAGCCAAACCAGCTAGGGCTCCTCCCCCATATTAACCCACTGTCTTCCTCTGTCAGCGTCTCTGCTGGTTTCTACCCCCTCCCCCAGACCGGACACGGGAAAGGGTGAGTCGGAAGGACCTGGCTTGCAGGCTTTGGTTGGTCTGCTAGTATTTGTCTTGTCATTTTCTGAAATTTTCCAAGTTTTATACAGTGGAGATATGTTACTTTTGTAATTAAGTGGAAAACTTTTTTAAAAGAAGAGTTGGTAGCACATAATAATTCCACTGCAGCCCTTTGGGGCGGGTGGGAGTTAGTGGAGTCCCCTCCCCAGTGGGCCCCGAGGGGTGGGTGTGGGGAGGCCTGGGCCCTGGACGGGAAGAGTGAGGAGCTGCCCTGCCCACCAGGCAGCTGGGACCCCAAGCAGGGCTGGGCTATGGGCAGAACCAGGCTGAGCCCGAGGGCCTGCCCCTCGCCCCTCGCTCAGCGTCGCCAGGGAATGCCCATCTGCCCATCTTTCGTAGAGGAGGCACCGCTCCCAAAGGGTTTAATAGGAGAAAAGAAGTTGCTGGTCAGAATGAAGCCGCGGAGGAGACGTAGAAGCAGATGGTTGTATTGGGGAGGGGGCGGCAAGTAGATTCCAAGGGTCCGGTGAGAAGTGGGGAACGGACCTTGCAAAGTGAGGGCTCAGCCTGTGCCCTGCCCATCTCTCGTGGAGGAGGCACCGCTCCCAAAGGGTTTAATAGGGAGAAAAGAAGTTGCTGGTCAGAATGAAGCCGCGGAGGAGGAGATGTAGAAGCCAGATGGTTATAATGGGGAGGGGGCGGCAAGTAGATTCCAAGGTCCGGTGAGAAGTGGGGAGCGACCTTGCAAAGTGAGGGCTCAGCCTGTGCCTCCCCTCCCGCCACTGGGATTAGTTGTAACGGAAGGGACCCCCCTCCCAGAGAGGGTAGGGAACGGCCTTCCTTAGGTCCCTCAGAGAGAGGCCTGGCTCCTGGCCCACCAGCAGCAGCTGGGCCCCGAGGGAAGCTGGGAGCCTGCAGAGGTCATAGGGCTAGAGAAGGTCAGATGGAGCATTTGGTGGCAGGGGTGGGAGGAGAGACAGGCACGTGTCTTCCTTTCAAAGTCCACCAGGAGGCCCCAGGAGACCAAGACCAAGTGCAGCTGCCTGTACCACCACCTGCTCCATGCAGCTCCTCTACCCTCCCCTGCCCTAGGCCTTGTCCCCACGCCCCACCCCTGGGCGGTCTGTGGTCTGTCGCAGTCACGCATACTCCTCTCTCCCCACAGACAAGCCCAGGCTCCCGCCCACAGATGGCTCCCTCCCACCTGCCAGTCGGTCACCCCGGAGATGAATGCTTTTGCCTACTGGACCCATCGGACTCCAGAAGCACTGCCAACGAGGGAACTCAGCAGGCCAGGCCCCCCGGTGAAATCAGTCCTTATTTCTAGAAAGAACCTGGTCTTTCTTTTCCAGCCCATTTTATCATTAGACTCCTCCCGAGGGGGGTGGGGTTTGAAAAGCCCAGCTCTCAGTTTCCTGTTGGTCTGAGTAAGGGGCCAATAGCCAGAAAGCAGGATTGGGAGACAGGAAAGGGACCCCACCAGGCCAGAGGGAGGAGCCCTGGTGCAGGGGAAAAGGAGCAAGGGCATCAGAAGAGCAGGTCTTAGAGCAGCGGTTCTCAACCTGTGGGTCGCGACCCCTTTGGGGGTCGAACGACCCTTTCACAGGGGTCGCCTAAGACCATCGGAAAACGCATATATAATTACATATTGTTTTTGTGATTAATCACTATGCTTTAATTATGTTCAATTTGTAACAATGAAATTGGGGGTCACCACAACATGAGGAACTGTATTAAAGTGTCCTGGCATTAGGAAGGTTGAGAACCACTGTCTTAGAGGGTCAAAGCCTTGATTTCCTCATCTGGAAAATGGGTCTAATGGTACTGATACACATAAATGGGTCTAGTCTCACCCCTCCATCCACTGGGACATGTGAAAGGCTCTGTGCGCTGTGAAGCGCTGTGACACACGGGGTGTTGTTACTTGGGGGACGACAAGTGTCCCGTCTCCTAACTCTGGTCTAGGACTCCAAAGTCCCCCCACCTCATCCTCCCTCCGCAGGTGACTCCGGCCTTGGAGGTGGCCCTTCCTTACCTGCGAGGCGAGCATTGACCTTGTTGTGGCTGGACCACAGCCAGAGAACAGCGCTGTCCCGACTGCCCACCCGGTGCATGGAGGCAGCAGCCATCTTCTCAAAGTGGCCAGCACAGTCTCGACAGCCGAAGAAGAAGCGGACGTAGCCCCGGATGGCCTGGAGGACCTCCTGGGCCTTGGCTGTGGGGAGAGGAGACGCCTTCACAGGGGCCCTTCAGACTGTCTGCCCCTGCCAGCCCCACCCCCTTCCCTCCACCGGCCCACATGGCCGCCTCTGCACGGGGACCCCACACCCCAGCTCATCCCATGAGGCGCCTAGGGTCTCCTTGCCTACTGGTCTCCACCTCCCAAGGGTCACTTTAGAGCTGACTCCATCTCCTCCCAAACTCCTAAACTGCATGTCTCACCTCTGCCACTGACCCAGGCCCTGTCACTTATTAAAGTCCAAACTTGTATGCAAGACACTCAGGCTCTTTAAGAAGTGGCTAGAGAGGGAGGCAGGGCCAGAGCGCCCCCCCACCCCCCCCACCGTGGCCCCACTGCTTTGAACTTCCTGTTCCAACTTGCTCCCCATTGCACCTCATCCCTTGGGCTTAGGACCAGGAGTCCATCCTGATCTGGCCTGCCCACCCTCTAATGTGTCTCCACCTCCCGTACCCGCCACCCCATCCCTCCTATGGGCCCTCAGGACTGGCATCAGCACAGGCTTGATGATTCCCCCCACCTTCCTGCTCTGACACTGGGCTCCTCCCTGAAGATACCAATACACCCCCCCCCCCGCCACCCCA
>NW_005370412.1:1863783-1888927 GCF_000412655.1 Myotis brandtii
TCCATATACCGGGCTGGAGGCAGGGAAGTGGCCTCAGGCTGCTCCTTCCTGCTGCAAAACCCCCAGCCCTTCAAAAGGCATCTAGTCTCACCCCTCCATCCACTGGGTCATCAGCACGCTGACCCCCACGGCCAGGCCATGTTCCTGGCAGCTTCAGCACCCACACCCAGCCATGCCTTGCCGCTCTCCTCCTCCTGCATCCACCCCAGTCGCCCACCACCCTCTACCTGCGCTGCAGCAGCCTTCACCTCCTCCGCCTGCCAGTCTCCGGACCTCCTCCCTTCTCACCTCCTTTAAGATTTTACTCCTGCAAATATCTTATTTTGTTATTGCATCATCACCTTCTCCCTTAATATGACATCATTCCAACTTCAGTGACGAAATCCCTTCTCTGACCCGTTACACCCCAGTGACTCCCCTATTATCTCCAGTTTCTCCCCTGCTCTTCGTCTTCTCCAGCTCAATCCAACCAGGCCCTTCTCACCACTAAACCACAGACAACTCCTGCCAGAAAGGTCCCCAGCCCAGCGGCACAGGGCACCCACTCGGCTATGTCTCCTTGAATCGCTCTATTGGGGACGCCCTCTTGAGACCTCAGGGGCTGCTCCTTCTTCGTCTCCTTTGCTGGCCCTGCTCTGCGAGCCGAGGCCCAGATGCTGCAGAGCCCAGAGCTCAGGCCTCCGCCCTCTTCTCTGCCCACCCACCATGGGCTCACCCAGTCCTCAGCTTTAACTGTCCCCTGTGTGCTAATGACCACGAGATGTGCATCTCCATCCTGGACCTCTCCCCAGAACCCCAGACTCAACTGTCTACCTCTCCATTCAGATGTCTCATGGGCACTTCCCTGCCCCTCCCTCCGCGTCCACTCCCCATTCCCCACCCCCGCCTCCAGTCTTCCCATTTCTTGGCTCACAGGACCATCATCTGCCACATGTTCAGGTCCAACAACTCCGGGGTCCACCCTGAGTCCTAGATCATGCATATGCTTCACCCAATCCATCTCTGAGTCCCATCAGCTCCACCTCCAATATATCCCCAAGTCCGACCCACTTCCTCCACGTGCACACCTCCAGCTCTGGTCTGGGCCTCCACCGCCTCTCCTGGACTAACCAGAGCCACAGCTTCGGAATCGGCTGCCCTGCCGCCACCTCCCCCACTGCAGCCCACCCTCCACCCGGGAATCCTTCTCAGGCATTGATCATTCGCGTCGTGCCCTGCTTACACTCGCCAAGGGTTCTCGAAATGCTAAACCGGTCCAAACCCCGCGCCCACCTCCTGTCCTGCCTCTCCCTGCAGGCTGCACCACACTGGCCGCCCTCTGGCCTCCCTACATGCCAGACTTGTGCTCTGCACCCTAGTCCTCGGCCGGTGTGACAGGCTGACTAAAACCCCTGTGCTGAAGTCCTAACTCCCGTCCTAACCCCGTGGCTCTATCTGGACACAGGGTCTTTAAAGAGGTGATTATGTTAAATGAGATCATTAGGGTGTGTTGTGTCCTGACTGGTGTCCTTGTAAGAGAGGAAACCTGGACGCAGCCACGCACACAGTGAAGACACAGGGAGGGGATGGCCACCTGCAAACCCAGAAGAGGCCTCAGCAGAAACCGACCCTGCCAACATCTTCACCTTGGACTTCCAGCCTCCAGAACTGTGAGCAATAAACTTCTGTTGGTTAAGCGCCCCCCTATCCCCGCTCCGCCCCGTGTGTGGCACTTGGTCATGGCGGCCTAGCAAACCAATTCGGTCTAGAAGGCTCTCTTCCCAGGTGTCTCACAGCTGCTTCCTGCCCCCATGCAGGTCTCAGCACAGGTCATCTCCCCAGAACAGCCTCCCCCAGCCCCCTCTAAACACAGCAGCCCCTCCCTGGGCCCTCTTGCACCCCACTTGGTTCTGTCCTCTTCACAGCACTCATAACGGAATGGTCTATTGTGTGTTTACTGTCGTTTACTCCCACCTGAATACTGTCCCCTTGGGACAGGGACTTCCACCTCGTACCGCTGTGCCCAGCGCTGTGGCAGGGCCCGGCACGTGGGAGACAGTCCGTAAACACTGGCTGACAGTGATGGCTGGCTGTCCCCACGCCCGGCAGCTCCCCTAGTCCCCTCTGTCTCTGTTGGGGAGGGGATGCTCTTCCTTCCTAGCTCAACTCCTGCTCTTCTGTAAACACAGTATCAATGGAGCCACTGGAAAATGGAGTTGGAGCTGCCATCCCAGAGGAGCTGCCGTGCCCGTCTTAGGCCTCAAATCTCTGGAATGGGCTTAAAGCAACATTATGTCTCAAGGAACTGCTTGCAAATATGACAAAAAAACAAAGCAAAGACATGACTACTGTGCCGATGGCTCCCAGACTGGAAATTAAAAAGCTTCTTTAGAATTAGCATCTCTATGTTGGCTGATCTGCACCAACAGAAATGCCTCCTTCACGGATGTAACTGTTCCCCTTCCCGTCCTCAAAAATGCTCCCTAATCAGCACATACTTGGGTTTCTACCCGAATCAGTGCTTCCCAAATAGGTATTCTTTTCATCCTTTTTAAAAAATCTCAAATAAGTGCTTGTTGCCGCTCCCTTTGGCCTGTTATTTTTAGGTTAACACAACTCACCCCACTTACCCTTCCCGACAGGGGGAGCACCTCCTTTCTCTCCGAACATCCTTCTCGCCCCCCCTGCTTGGCTCCTGGCCCTGGCCCACTCCACCTCCCACCTGTCCCACCGTCCACCCAGAGCAGGGACTGTCTCTTTTCCACCTCCGCCTCCTCCAGGCTGAGCCAGGGCCTGACATAACCCTGGTCCCCGGTAAACGTGGACTGGACTGGACTTAGCCACCCTTTTGGTCGCTAGGCGGAGGGGTGAGGCAGGCGGGCCGTGGAGCGCAGCTGCAGCTGCACAGTTTGGGGAGGGATCAGGACGGGAGGGGCGAGGTGTCCCCCAGCTTCCCCTAGGAAATGACTTTTCAGTGGGAAGCAAAAAAACTGTTCAAAGCACACGGTATCAGCCATGTAAACTGTGAAACAGACGCAGTTCTTTTCTTTATAGGAGTATAGAAGATGGAACCACTCGTTTTTCACGAAGACTGAAAACGAAGCAAGCTTATGGCTCCACGGAAGCCAGGGAGAAGCCTGAGGCCCGAGTTTGTGGGGCACCATCCCAGAGCAGGGGCAGGACGGGGTGGCTCCTCCAGGTCCCCCCATGGTCCCATGCTGGTTGTATCAGAATCCCCTAAAGAGGGGCCTGCAGCGGGGAGCCAGTGGAGGCAGGACAGGGCCAGGCTGAGGCCTGGGGGTGCACAGGCCCCGAACTCACCTGTTTCTTGAGAACGATCGACATTTTGCCGTGTTGCCTGCACGGTCAGGAAGTGGAAGAGGACCCACAGGGAGCAGGGAAAGCCCCGAAAATGTGGCTCGCTCCCCTGGCAGCCGACCCAGTTCACCTTCTTGGCAATCACAACGCCCTAAGGGACACAGATGAATGTGAGTGCACACACGGAGAAGAGAAAGGATGGAGATGGGAAGGGAAGCTTCCAGGAGACCAGAAGGTCTGCTCACAGCCCTACGACAAATGAGCTCCCTCTCTCAGGCCACCACCTCGAGGGTGGCATTTCCCTTCCTCTGGCCACACCCCCCAAAGGAGCATCAGAGCTGAAAAGCTGTGACGCAGATCAAGTCGAATGCTTATTCTAGTTTCAACTTCTCCATCTGTAAAACGAGGGGCTGGTCATGGAGGTTTACTGTCCAGCCTTGACATCCTCCAAGTCTGTATGGCTTTGCCCTCTGCTGGCTGCCCTGGCCCACCTTCACAAACAGCGGCGTGAGCGGCGCCCCCCGGGAGCTTGGAGGCCACAGGGGGCAGCTGTTAAAAATGGTCACAACCAGTGTCTCCCAATCGCTTTTAAATCCCAACCCAACCATGTATGGGCTTAGACGAGTGACTTCGCCTCAGTTTCTTCATCTGCTAAATGGGGATAATACCCACCTTCAATTAATGTTGGGGGGTTAAGATATGCATGTAAAGAGCTCGATAGTAACTTACTAATGATCAATGGGAAGACCCAACCAAGGTCACTGATTCCTTCCTGAATGCAAATGGTAGAGGTCAGAGGTCAGCGCTACCCCTCCACTCCCACAGTCACAGAGATGGGAGAGGATCTTCCACTGCTGCCCCGACTCACCTCCTTCCTGTTTTCCAGGGCAGTCTGAAAGAAACCGTAGGGAATTTTCTTCCTCTGCTGCTTCTGGAGCCAGTCGTTGACGGAGTGCAGGAAGTTCTGGACCAAGGGCTGGCCGGGGAAGTACTAGGGGAGAAACAAGTGCAAGACGGAGGTGAGACACCATCCCCCAGGGGCCCCCAGCCCCGGGGTGGGGGGCAAAGTGGGCCAAGGCGGGAAAACATTCTGCCTAAGACACAGATGTGGCTCCTCACCACCCTGGCTCTGGGCACCTGGTGAGGGGAGGAGGAAGGGTGGGGGGAGGAGACAGGCTGGAAGTGGGGCTGCGCCCTGAAGGCCGCCTCCTCCCGAGGCTGGGGCTCCTGTGTGGACCCCCGACCGCACGCTGCCACGGGGCAGAGGGCTGCTGGGACCCTGGGGACCTTGCACAGGGCAGCTGACTGGCTGACTGACCGACCGGCCGGGCGAGGCTGGCAAACAGCCTTTCATCTGTATTCCACACTGCCAGTGAGGCCGAGGCCGCCCACGGGCTCATAGCCAAGATCCCAATCTTGATGGCAACTCCCAGTAGTCTCTGAGGAACACGAAAAGCTGCTCTGACAAAAAGTCAGCTCAAATCTGATTAGTATCAGCGCTTTAAAGCCACAGGGACCCCGGGGAGGAGGACAGATATGTGTGTGCGTGCGAGTGCCTGTGCACAAATGCACGGGGGCCGGGGCAGGAGTGAGGGGCACAGCTGAGCAGGTCAGGACGACGACACCGGGAAGCCCGCAGAGGACAATTCGAGCAAAGAGGACCATGTGAGAGAGGAAAGGTTCTGGAGATCGGAAGGATCATAAACAGAAAAACCTGCCAACCGGCCAGTCTTCTGGGAAAACCATTCCCTAATCTTATCAGCCCTCCTGGTCGGACACGTCCCCCGAGGGAGGAGAACCGGGAAGAACCCTGGGCTCGGACACGCTGCCTCTCGCTCAGCTCACACAAGCTCTGGCTCTCAGCACAGATTTACAGCTTCAAGTCAGCATCCCTCCCTGACCTTTGCCCGACATCCGGACTTGGAACCTTCCGCCCGCTAAGGCCAGGGTGTCAGGAGGGAGGATGAATTAAGGGGCTCTGGGCGACAGGGAGGCACCCTCTCTGCTGAGAGCAGGGAAACCCTGGTGACCACACGCCACCCAGTGGCCAATCCTGCCAGACACTCATGTGAGAGAGCAGGGATCGCCCCAGCTCAGGCGGGCAGGGGCAGGGGCAGGGGCAGGGGCGATAAGAGTGCCTCCCACCAGGCACAGCGGGGCTGAGGCAGAGGGAGCACTGCGGCCCTCCATGCTCTCGGTGCCCCATGCACGTGGGGGGTGAGGGCTTGGGTTGGATGACATGTGGGTGCAAGTCTCAGCTCGGCCGCCCACTGGCTGGAGGGCCTGGGACAGGGTGTTTTCCTCCCTGGGCCTTCCTCCCCTCCCTGAGATGGGATCCCCACCCTGTGGTTTGCTATGAGAATTACAAAGGAGCTAATACACAAAGAGCACTTCGCAGAGACGGGCACCCTGTCCGAGCTCACGAAACGGTAGCTGCTGCTATCATCACTGCGCAGGATGAAGCTGCCCACAGAAGTGCAGGACCAAAATACTCTGCAGTCTCCAGGGATGTCTCCAGGGGATGTGGGCCAGCTCAGCCGGGCTCCCCTCTGTGCCAAGGCCAGCCCTGTCCTCTCTGAGCCCTGGCTTCGGGGTGGGGGGGGGCGTCCTTGATCCCAAACTCATTCCCAGCTCCTGCTGAGGGCGGGGGCTCAGCCCGTGCCATCGAGAGGGTGCTGTTTAAGCCTCTGCCCGGCTCCAGCATTTCCTGGGACCCATTCTTCCCCTCTGGCTGCAAGCAGTCCCCCTGGGGCCAAACAAGACATAATTTCCCTGGTCGGTCCTTTGTGGAAGACCAGGCTGGGGTGAGGGGTGCTCTTCTCTTTCTGAGCGACGCCTGCGAAGCACCCTGGGTGTCAGGTGGGCAGCACACAGAGCCACCCAGGACGTTCTGCCTGACTCTCTGGGCCAGCCACCCCAGGCCTCAGCGACTTGGGGACCCAGCAGCTCACAGGGCCTCGGAGGAAAGGCCTCTCTTATCAGAATGGGCTGGAGAACAGGGCTCCGCGTTGGGGGGACCTCAGGCAGGGCCAAGGGTTGTCTTCCCTGGGACGGTAACAGCACTGTGATAAGCCCTGGTGACCTCACGGGCCCTCCGTGTAATCACATGGGCGCGACTAAGCCCAGGGAGCGGAAGGCCAGGCCGGCCAGGTGGGCAGAGGGACCAGACCGGCAGGCAGTTCCCGAGGGAGAGGTGCAGTCACTCCCAGAGGTGACAGCCCCGGCTGCCCGCAGACCTGCCCCCAGAAGCTCAGACCTGGCGCCCAGGGCTGAGGGTGCTGAGTCAGCGGTCAGGCTCTGAAGGGGACTGGAGCGCGGATCTGACTCAGCAGCCCTCAGCGGCCAGAGCCAGGGGTTGAAGTAGGGCACATGGCAGATACGGAACCAGAGAGGACACAGGGAGGGAGCAGCAGGCAGGTGCAGAGGGAAGAGGCAGCCCACATCCCACCTGCAGAGGAGCAAGGAGCATGGCAGAAGGCACAGGCTCTGGAGCCCGACTGCTCAGTTCACATCCCGTCACACCTCCTCCTGCCCGGGAGGTGGGGAGGCCTCGGGCAAGGCTCCTGAGCATCCTGGGCCCCTTAGCTGGGAGCGACACTCTCCACCCTGCAGCCACGTGTGCCTGGCACACATCAGGTCCTCCGTTTGTAGCAGCTACATCTCAGGGAGTGGCCTCGTGGGCAGGAAGAAGGCCCGGCTAGGGCTTGGCACCTGGGTCTGGCTCTGCTCAGTGTCTGGGAGGGCACAGGCGATTCAGAGGAGGCTTCATTCCCTCACTGCGGCGCCCACGGGTCCCGCTTCCCAGTGACCATGGCAGGCAGTGAGGCCACGCTCCAGGGTTACACCTGAAGCCGCTGGGAAATCCCTGGACATCTGGCCCGTCCCACCCACGCCCCTGCCCCTGCACAGGGCTGTCCCTGGCAGTGCGGGCTGGCGGGCATGGCTGAGGCTGCAGGGCAGCAGCCCATGGTGGCCTAGAACAGCCGTGGGGTCAGATGTCCAGCCAGACCATGCGCTCCCGAGGGAGGGGCCGGGCTGCGTGCGCACTGACCCTCGGGGAGCTGCACAGATGTCGGCCAGGGCCCGCTCACCTGCGCCAGGACTGCCACAAACTTTTTCAGGGCCACCAGGCGCTGCCCCTCCAGGAGGGAAAACTTGCCCACTTCCACCCGCAGGATGTAGTGCAGTGCGGATTCCAGGTCAGCCATGTAGATCTTGGAGCTGAGGACCCAGGGCGGGCAGAGAGAGAAAGGGGTGTTAGCCACGGGGCTGGCGGGGAGGAGGCCCAGGGCTAAAGGGAGAGACAGGAAGGCCACCACTGATGGTCCCAGAGTCCTGTAAGCTGGCTCTGGCCTCTGCCAGTAACTGTGGCCTTGGGTGTTTTATTTAATGTCTGTGAGCCTCAATTCCTCATCTGTACGATGGGATAATAAACTGCTCACAGGTAGGCAGCTGCGGGGATGAAATAAAAACACAAATATGTACCCCCAGCAGCTCCGGGCATGGAGCAGGGGTTCCCCTCTGCGGCCCAGGGCCAGCCCTCCCATGACTCACTAAAGGCATCTCACCCCGGCCACTAGAGGAAGGTAGAGTTTTATTCTCAGTTCTGAACAAAGACCCTGAGGGACAGATAGACAGTCCCACACAATGTGGCTCTGAAAGGGCTGGGCACGGCGGGGCGGGCAGGGCTCCATTCACATCTCCTGGCTGACCCAGCCGGGGAGGCTGCAGGCTCCAAGCTGGTTGCTCTACCCTGGGGCCCAGACACTCACTGGGGTCTGGGCTCAGGGTGCTGACGGGCAGGGCTCCTCGAGTGCTGGCTGCTTCTCCAGCCGCCTCCTGAGACCTGAGTCCTGGCCTCAGTTCTACAGGGAGCTACCCCTTGGGCCTCAGGGTCACCCCACCCCCTAGGGTTGTAAGGAGCCAACAAGGTCAGCTCACGGGGGGTGGGGGGCGCGGGGGGCACTGTGACCACCTGCACCTGACTCTCGTGGAGTCTCCTGTCTGCTCCACGTGGTGTCCCTGCCTCAGTTTACCTCTCCAGCCTTACGTTCTGCCTGAGGAGCGGCCTCATGACTGAGAGGGAGAATGCACGGACGGTGCCGGGCACAGAGCCTGGCACACGAGGCCAGTGAGTGCCACCTAGGCCCACCCCATGCTGAGTAATCACAATGTGGACGTCATGACGACCATTCCCACCTGTTCGTGTCTCTTTCCTTCTCCCGATTTACTAAAATCCTCTCCGTCGGCACTTTCCACCCTTGAAGTCCCCGAGGCTGGGGTGCCAATTCCTCCTGCAAGTCAGATGGCCTTTCCCCCGTTCCCTCACGCAGCCCCCTTCCTAATGCGCTTGGTTTGCCGCTGGGTGTCGGCACAAGAGGTTGACAGCTTGTCCCCCTGCCCCCAAAGCAGGAATTCTACCACAAGAGCGGAGTCTTTCTAAAAATAAAACCATCGTGACTGACTCGGTATGTTTTTCTGACTTGGAATATAGCTAGAAAACCTTATGAAAATAAGCGTAAAATGAGCCCACGTTCTGTTTTGCCTTTCACGAATTGCTTTCACTGGGAAGAAAATGATGTTAAATTGGGGCTGTCCTGGAAGATTCTGGATGTGTGGCACTCGCGGTTCCAGGCCCCTCCCTTGGGCAGTATTTGGCTCTTGTTACCTCTGGGGTGCAGAGAGAAGAGTAGCTTTCTCCTGCTTACACCTGTGCGCAAAGACACAGGCCACCGCCACGTGCAGTGAGCTCCCCGCCTGGCCGTGTGGCTCAGGTGGCTGGGCGTCATCTGTGCACCGAAAGGTTGCGGGTTTGATTCTCGGTTGCAGGCTTAATCCTCGGTGGGAGGGCGTGCAGGAGGCAGCCAATCAATTTCTCTCTCACATTGATGTTTCTCTCCCTCTCCCTCTCCCTTCCTCTCTTTCTAAAAGTCAATTTAAAAATCTTTTTTTTTTAAAGTAGTGAGCTCCCGACACCAGAACATTCAAGTGAAGTTGGTGCCTTCCTAGAAGGAAGCTGGGGAGGGACTGCGTGGGCCGGACTCCAGCTGCCAGTACATCTGCAGTCACACTGCCTCGCACGCAGCAGCCCTCAAAACAACTTGCTGCCCTGACCGGTTTGGCTCAGTGGATAGGGCGTCGGCCTGCGGCTTGCCGAAGAAACCACTGCCTGGGTGGAGGGCTGGTTTGGAGGGCAAGGACGATCTTTCCAAGCCGATTCTACTTGTTTTTAAAGAGAGTTAAGCTTCAGAAATGTGGGTATTGGGAAGTATTCATTCCATCGCAGGATACAAGGAAATGCTGCTGCTCACACATCCAGGGCTCTCCTGGGAGCCCCCAAAGGCCACGGGGGTCGGGGCTAGGATGGCATGTGCTCATCCCATGACAAGGAACAGGGTGTGGTATGAAGGGGGTGTCTGTGAGCAGAGGGAAGGCTGGGGTGGGGAAGGGTGAGGAAAACGGAGTGGCCTTACCGGTCTGCAACTTTCCACGCGGTGGGAGCGACCGTATTCGCAGTGATTGGCGGAACCGTGGTCTGGGCAGCCTCCCGGGTGGCCCCAGCGAACCTCTGCAGGTAATTGGTATAGAAGGACCTGGATTCCATAAGCCTGCGAGGAGAGAGCGCCACGGAGGAGAGGCGGTGAGTACAGACACACAGAACCCAGAGCCAACTCACGGCAGGAGCGGAGGCAGGGGCTCATGGGACAGAATGTTCACCAAGAAATAGCTGAACTCGGTTCAGTCTCAGCCACAGTGAGGTCAAAGCCGGGCACCTATGCCTCACTTTCACCTTCCTATTCACTGTTCACGCTGATGACAAATCCTATGTGCAAACGCAGCTCGCCTGCCCTGAGAGGCGGTGGGCCGAGCACCTCGGGCCAGTGGTCCTGCCCAGGGATAGGACGACACCTTCCCGAGACCAAAGGTGCCAAGTGGCGCTGACCGCAAGGAAGCTGCTGCTCACACACTTGCTCTGAGGAGCCAGAGGGGACACTGCTCCCCAAGGAAGTCACGGAAGTTTCAGAGGTGATTTTTAAAAACAAGCAACAACAAATAAACCAGGAACATGCTCAGATCCTTTAGATTTTTCTCTCTCTCCTGATAGAGAGGGGCTCACAGGGGAGGCGGTGTCCCCTGGCCCGGGCCCGGGGAGGGCGGCTGAGAGGACAGTGGCAGTGTGAGGGGACCCTAGGGGAGCTGGCATCGGGAAGCATTGCTTTCCACTCCGCCGACCTGGCCCGATGTTTATCAATGAGCAGATGGCTCGGAAGCAGCGTCGTCACAAACAATTTTCCCCTCCACCAGCTCCCAGTGAGGAAACAATGCCCTCCCCCCGCCAGTACGGGAGCTTTCTGGGCCTGTGCAGAGAAGGCGTCCCTCCTGTCCCCTCCCCCACCTCATCAGAGCGCTCTGACACCCTCTGGCCCAGGCTGCCTGGTGATCGGGCCAGCGGGGCAAGTGGCCGCCCTGCCCAGCCTCAGCGCAGGGTGGCACTAATGGCCCAGAGGGACAGCTCACTGGGCACCTCCAGCGAGCCTTGATCTCCTGGCCCTCGAGCTCCTGCTGGCAGGGCCAGGCCGACATCAATCATCTGCCCAGGGAGGGCACCGAGGCACCATCTGGCGCCATTTAACGGGCCATTCAGCAGCGGCAGCCTGACAGGGGCTGAGGGTGGCCTGATTGTTTTCTCTTGGCATTTTGGAACTGGCTATTGTCTGGCTCCTAATGAACTTTTCTGCAATTAGGAAACCAAAGGGAGGGAGGGTCAGGCATACTTGAGTGTCTGCCAGGCCTGCAGCCTGCCAACGCGTCTGTCTGGACAGAGGCGGGAGGACAGGGGCAGGGCTGCGGTGGGGACGGTGCCGAAGCACCACGCTGGGCGTGCCTGGGGCCTGCGGCCCGACGCCTGGGCCAGGGTCTAAGGCAGCCTTCTGGGCCCCACACGGTCCCACTCCCACAGGCAGACGTCGGCTTCTGGCCTGGCCATGGGCTCCTCGGAAGGTTCCCAGGGGAGGAACTGTCAGCCCCCGAGAAAGGCCGGCAGGCTCTCCGAGCAGGAAGAAGGGATGGGCACAGGGAAGGAGGAGACTGGGAGGAAAGACCACACTCACACAGGAACCCGGGAGGCAGAGCCGTTCCGAAACAGCAGGTAGCAAGACGGGAAGTCGGTGACGCCAAACTTGCTCACCACGTCGCCCTCCGTGTTGAGGACCCTGCGCACCGCAATGCCTTCGCGCTGGGACAGGTCCAGAATCACCTGCAGAGACAGTCAGACAGCTGGGGCCACGCTACGGGGCAGAGGGAGCCCTGACGCGCACCTGGGTGGCAGCGACATCCACTCTACACCTTTCAAATGACAGACTATTGTGATGAGCCAAAGTCTCCGGCCACCAACCAAATGCACCCCAGAGGTAACAAGAGCCAAATACTGCCCAAGGGAGGGGCCTGGAACCGCGAGTGCCACACATCCAGAATCTTCCAGGACAGCCCCAATTTAACATCATTTTCTTCCCAGTGAAAGCAATTCGTGAAAGGCAAAACAGAACGTGGGCTCATTTTACGCTTATTTTCATAAGGTTTTCTAGCTATATTCCAAGTCAGAAAAACATACCGAGTCAGTCATGATGGTTTTATCTTTAGAAAGAAATAGGAAGGGGAACAAGGATATTAGCTAACATCTATTGAGCATGTGTTATGTGCTGTATATAGGCTGCTTCATTTAATCTTCAAAATAACCCTATGCAACAGGAACGATCAGCAAACCAGGCTGCCTGGATTGGAACCCTGGTCCCACTGGCTTCAACCTCTCCCTGACTCAATTTCCTGACTTGCAGAATTATAACAACAATACCAGCTTTAGGGGATTGAATAGGTTAATTTTATAAACGTGCTCATGACAATGACTAGCAAATAGTAGGTACTGTAAGCATTCATTTAAAAATAAATAAATAAAGAATCTATTGTAGATGAAGAAACGGAGGCTTAAAGGTGAACTGTGTTTCCAGGTCACACAGCCAGGGAGCGCCATCGAGCTGCAAAGCCTGCCCCCCCCCCCGCCACTGCTCAGAAGAATCCCCATCCCTGAGCACCTCTCCATGGACAGGCTGCAGGGGCCCTGTTCCTGGTTACTCTGGGGAATTGGGGGAAAGGGAGAAGAGCTGATCCCAATGAACATTTATCCATCACTTGCATGTGACAGGCATGACCCCCGGCCTGGACTGGGAGCCCGGGAGGGTCAGGCATGTCTCCACACAGCTCCCCGTGCTTCCCTTCTCAGGGCAAAGGGCCTGGAGACAACGCAGAGCTCTCGCTGAGCTTGATGAGTGTCAGGAGGAAAGCCACTCACAGCCAACAGCGGTGCTGACCTGCGCCCCACCCCCCTCACATCTCTTCCGTCCCCGGGCGCTGCCCTGGCACCTCTCCCATGCACTGGCCCGTCCCACCTTTGCGTCTGGAGGACCCGCACGTGGCCTAGTCCACGAGCCAGCGGCGGGAAGGACAGCTCTGCATTAGGCCAGGGGACTGGATCTTCACCCCACACCCACTCGGTGCCAGCCACGCATCCGGGCCCTTTTCCTAAACTGCCTCAGTTGACTTTCCCAACAATCCTCTGAAGAAAGGCAATTATCACTGCTTCACCGACAGGGAAATGCGGCTCAGAACAGCTGAGCAACTTGATCACGACGTATCATGTACGTGATGGAGTGGAACTGCAAACCTGCCTGGTTCTGTAACTGCCTCCCCTGTGAGGGACCCCACTTCCTCATGAAGGACTGCGTGATCTCTGATGTTATCCACCCCCCTCCCCCCCAATATATTTCACTCCAATTCTACGGGGATGAGAGGAGGGCCAGTGTGGAGACGACACGGGCTCTGGAGGCAGGCAGAGCCGGTTCAAAAAGCCTGTGCTGCAGTCGATGGCTGTGTGATCTTCGACATGGTACATGCTCGCCATTGTTAATCGTGAAGATTAGCGACTCTGTGTGCCAGCATCCAATCCAACGCTCAATAAACTGCAGGTCTTATCGAGGTTGGTTTCGATGAAGGAGATAAACACAGACGCAGGGCACGTGACATACAGGATGGTCAGTGACAGTGTATTAACTTGGTACGGTGACAGAGGTAACTAGACTTATTGTGATTATTTAAAAATGTATACAAATGTCAACTCACTGTGTTGTATACTTGAAGCTAATATAATATTGCATGTCGATCACACTTCGATTAAAAAAGAAAAAGAAAAATATACAAAGGATTTAAAACAGAAAGATCCAGCTGCTGCACTTCCCGTTTCTCCCAGCAGGGGTCAGGCCCGTGCTGGGTTCATAAGTGAGACATGAATGAGACCCAAGAATTTGGGGGACAGCCCTGCTCCTGAACTCATTGGGCTCTCCCCCAAGGGCTATCCAGGAGTTACAAGGACCCTGAGGGCAGCTCACCTCTCTACCCAGGTAGGAGCCTTTCTTTTCTGCATGTCGATCACACTTCGATTAAAAAAGAAAAAGAAAAATATATACAAAGGTTTTAAAACAGAAAGATCCAGCTGCTGCACTTCCCGTTTCTCCCAGCAGGGGTCAGGCCCGTGCTGGGTTCATAAGTGAGACATGAATGAGACCCAAGAATTTGGGGGACAGCCCTGCTCCTGAACTCATTGGGCTCTCCCCCAAGGGCTATCCAGGAGTTACAAGGACCCTGAGGGCAGCTCACCTCTCTACCCAGGTAGGAGCCTTTCTTTTCAAAGATCAGGGCCAGGCACTCTTCGTCGTTTCTGGCAAAGAACCCATCGATCTCCTCCAGCCTGCAAGAGACAAGGCGGCAGTCACTCCACAGCTGGTGGGAAAGAAGCCGAAGTGCTGGTGACCCAGCGGACACTGGGCGACAAATACAGCCACACCAACCTCCTCTACTCAAGGCTTCATGGAGGTCACCCCCCGCCTGCGCTCCAGGGGTGTGGGGGGTAAACCAAACCCTTAGTCTCAAAGGACGGTGCCCCTTACCTAACCCTGGCTCTTCATCTCACCCACCCGGCGGGTTTGCTTTGCCATCCTGTCTCTTTAAGAGTCAGGAGGGAGTAGGGGTGGTCTGGGGAGGAGGATGGGAAGGGACACCTGGAGACCATTGTCTCTATGTTCTGGGTAAGGCCCAGGCTTAGTGAATATGGATTCTGTTGGTTCCCTAGGAGACTGGAGATTAGTACCCATCAGAGACAAGCCTGGGTCGGTGGCAAGTCACTACCGACAGGGGGATGTGCCCCTTCCTCTCCTCGAGAAGCATAAGAAAGGAACCGGAGAACCAGAGAGTCCTTGGTACGGGAGCCCGCACACGCTATCTAATCCAACCTCCTTACTTTAAGACGAGGAAACTGAGGCCCAGAGCATAGGCGGAAATTAATAAGGTGGCAAATTTTATTATGTCCCCAAATCGGAGAAATAAGCTACCGATTATTTTCATAACTCAAAGTTCAACCGAAAATAAACGCCACAAACAAAAATGATTTGTCTCCTAGCTCTACTTAAGAGCAGAACATCATCACACATGCCTAAGAGGCCGCAGGTGAGATGGCACGGGGAGGGGGGCTACATCTTCCTGTTACCCCCAACCTAGTTCCCGCCACTGGTGATGTGGTGATCACCTCAAAACAGAAGGCACAGCGTGGGGCCAGCGCTGGCGCCCAGCCCAGCGACAGCACAAACGGGTATGCCAGAGTGGGGGGGCCAGAGTGTACCCCAGTCAGCGGGTGGAAAAAGGTGCGGCTCTGGCCCCCGCCTCTCGGGCACATCCGTTTGTGCTGTCGCTGGGCAGGGCTCCAGCACTGGTCCCCGTGTTCCATGGGGTGTTGCCCTAACTGGCCACAGAGAGGAACACATGTAGGTTGACAACTGCACCTACAAACCCAACGCACATGACTCCTCATTTTCCCTAAGTCCCCCTCCTCCGGGGGCCTCACGGACACCCTGGACCCAGCGTGTAGTCTTGGTGTGGTTTGGGTCCCAGGAGGCACCCATGCCAAGCCGGGACCCTGCTCCTTACTTCTTCCATTTCTCAATGACCGTGTCTCTGTCTCTCATTTTCTCACATCCCTCGTGGTGCATTTTCAGCACCTCATTTTCTTAGAAAAGGGGCAATCCTGGAAGCCTGCCTGGAACGCAGATACAGGCCACCAGCCCCCAGGCCTGACCCTCGGCAGTACAGGGAGCAGAGTCTCACCCCACCCCAGTCACAGCCACTGCTCAGAAAAAACAATCACCTTCACTTTCCAGGCACCAGGAAGAACCAATCTGGGTCCCCTCCCTGCGATCCCCACCGCCCTCTCGCCTCTAGGCCTGTGGTCCTGGCCCACACGGCACCGAGCCCGCCCCGTCCCCAGTACCCGGTCGGCTCCAGTGGAGGACAGGCAGGGGGCCACGTGGCTCCATGGGTCTCCAGGGCGTCAATGAGCCTCTCCCGCAGCGTCTGCATGTCAGCTCCAGCCACTGTGAAGGAAGACAGACACGGGAGGGGCGTGAGGAGAGCAGAGGGGATCCAGCGCCCCCGTCAGCTTCACCCCCAGAAACAAAGGGCCCAGGAAGAGCAGAGCATGTCAGGCCTGCTCTGTACTCACAGCCCTGCGCTACGCAAGGGGACTCCTCCCTCAGACCCGAGTCCCTCCTGTCAGGCCCGCACTTCTGATGCCAACCCCTGACATTTAGGGAGATTCTGGGAACACGGGACCCTCCCCGCTCCCAGGACCCTGGATGGACCAATATGGAAGGGCTTGCCAGCCTCTCTGCTCAAAGGCACCTTCCAGCCGGGCTGGAAGGACAGGTGGAAAACACAAATGCGGCTTTCCGCCGGGGAACTCCTCACTCTGCAGACCTGGCTGCGCTTTTGTCCCAGCAGAAACCCCGGTACAGAGGGAGGCAGGAGAGGAAGACGTCACCAACGCCCACAGGCCAACGGCGGCCTGGACACCCACCTGCCAACGTCGCTCCAGGGCCACTCTTGGAAAAGGCCTTGAAGAACTGGAAACAAACACACAGGCAGAGTCAGTGAGTGGCAGGTGCGGCTGAGGGCAAACGGGGTGCCTCCGGGAGCTGCGTTCAGACCCAGCTGCTCACGAAACTGGCGGCTCTGGGCAAAGAACCTAAGTTGGTGAGGGCCCGTTTCTTCATGTGGAAAAGCCGATGGAGCTGGACACAGACTTCCTTCCCCACTATCCTCGCACCCAACCCCTAACCCACAGCCAGAGGCACCGAGGGAGGCTGGAGGCAGCCGCCCACACGCTTGACGGCAGGTGGACGGGCTCACAAAGCCCCAGAGCCAGCACGAACGGCCGGGAAGATGTGCTGCATGAACGAATAGGAAGACCACTGCTACTCTCCCTTGCAGACCCATCTGACAACATGAAGTGAAGTGAGGTCAGACACGCCCTGGAATTGTCAGCCGCCCGCGGAGGCCATCTGTCCTTGTCCCTGATCTTGGAAAAGGGGGTGGAGGCTGCTGTCTCTGTCCACTCAACTCCCCCCCTGGCTCAGCCGACGCCCCACGTTCGGTCCTGCTGAAGGGTGGACCGGAGCCTCTGAAGAAACAGGTCTTGTAACAGACAGACCAATTGGACTCACACCTTTGCCCTTTTCCCATTTACATGACACTCCAGGCCCAGTCTGTCACTCCTGGGTGAGAGGACAGACAGACAGACAGAAGTAAGAGAGCAGAGAGCGGCCAGGAAGTGCTGCCAACAGCCACGGAACTGCTGGGAAAGAGCCCACGGGCCGGGAAGAGGACATCTCCTGAGGTCTCTAACCTCGGGGCCACTTGTGAACACCTTTGGCCTCTGCCTCCAACAGAGTGGCCAGCTGGCCTTGCCCCAGGCTGGTGGCAGAGCGCGGCCCCTGCTGCACGCTGGCTGTGTGGGCAGTCATTAACCTCTATGAACCGACATCTTTACAGCGAGGATGACACCATATACCATGAAGAACTGCTGTGAGGAGTCAGTGATAATACCTCTAAAGAGCTCAGTACGGTGCCCGGGAAATACAGTAAAGGGGTCACGAAATGTCATCATCATCCCTCCCCTTGTTCCTGCCTCTTAAACACCAGGTGAGAAAATGAATGGAAACTTTCACTCTGGGTGAGAACCACCCACTGCCACCTGCCACGCATAGCTCCGTGTTCCTCATGGAGTTCTTTGCAGCGACTGAACACCTTTGGAATTAACAAAATCACACGTTAGCCTGACCCTGGTAAAAACGATCGCGAGTGTCTTGGACTGTGACATGAGAGCAAATAGGAAAGCGTGTGCAGGCATTTAGGGCTGACGTGGTCTCTCACAAAACGCACCTCTCTGTGGTCCGGGTGTCACACACAGGAACCCCGAGGCTGATCCTTACAGCTGTGGTTTCCATGGCGACAGCACCCCATTATGTACAGACAGACCAGACCCCGGCTTGCTGCACAGGCAGAAGACACTCCTGACACCGCGAAGCCTGACACCCCTGGCTTTCCCAGGGCTACAGCTGGCATTTTCGGTGGCGGCAAAGTAGCACAGTAACTTCCTCACCACCAGCAGGTTACCAGGTGCTTATGAGAAGAGGCGGGCATTACCTCCATCAAAAGGCAGCCTCCCGGACCTTCTGAAGGCCCAGCCACAGGCGGGCGTGGAGTCAGACAGGAGCTGGGGTTAGCGAGAGTGACCCAGGGGGACGCAGGGACTCCAGGGAAGGGCTCACTGCCTTCCCGGCACCTCTGTGCTCCGCGCCCCCCCCCACCCCGCCCCTTCCCTTCTGTCCTCAGACGCTCCCATCCACCTAGTCCTAGAACAATGTCACCTTGAGCTCCTTAGGAACTTTTCCTGTTAATTAATCTTCCCTCTTTCCCCCTTTTCCGCCAGCTTCTCCCCTATGCCTAACAGATGCATGCAGATCCTCCTAATCAAAGCTGTTGTGGGCTTTTTTAAAGAGAAAGGACCGGAGGGGAAGGAGCATGGGAACAGAGAGCGGCCTGCCTTCCTCCCCCAGTTCCCTCCCCCAGTTCCGCACGGCCTGGTCCCCTGCAGCCAAAGCTCCAGCCCGAATCCGCTTCGCTCCTCCCACTTCCCTTCTCCCTTCGTGCCCAGGACCAGCCGCTGTGGTGCGCTCAGCGGACTGGACCACCTCTGCCAGTCCAGCGGCCTTCCTGCTCCCGCTGCAGTGTCAGAGCTATCGCTGCCTACCTCCCCCATGGCCAGGGTTTGCCATTTTTGTGCCACCTTTTCCTGACACTCTCCTCCTTTGCCTTCATTCAGGTCACCACCCTCCCTCGTTTGCCTGACACGGACCAGGCCTTCTTGGCCACCTTCACGACCTTCCCCTCGCCCTTGTCCCAGTCTCGCCCTTGACTTCGCTCCGGGGCCGCAGCCCTCGCCATGCCCTGCCCACCGTCTCTCCCACAGCCACAGGTCAGATTAAGACGCTCTTCTGTTTACAAACCCAGGGAGGCATCGTCACAAACGAGGGGCTCTACCTGCGCTCCTGAATGAATGAATGAACGAACCCACGAGTGAAGGAACAAACAAACCTGAGTGTCCCCCTCGCCAACGTCATCTCCTTTGTCTCAGTGATTTACAATCTGACCCCTCTGCTCAGGTCCTCCAGGTCCTAGACTTCTGCTTCTTCCTGGTGCCCTCCACACAGGGGTCGGGCAACGCCCCCCTTTCTAAGACTGAGTCACCCCTCCCCCAACCTGTTTCTCCACCTCTGTTCCTACCTCACCCAGTGACCGTCCTCCTCGCGTCGCCCAGCCCAGCACTGCCCTCCCCCACAACCCCTCATCCAGTCGGCTGACAAGTTCTGAGGACTTGACCTTCGTGAACCCTCCTCAACAGTCCTCTAGGCCAGCCGCCTTGTCCGGACCAGGGCCGGCCCCCGAGCTCCTGGCCTGCTGTGACAGTCCGTCCCGGTCCTCACTTCCTTTGAAGTTTTAACATGCTCAGTCTTTTCATTCCCCAACCATCTTCCTCTGCCACTTCGCTAACTCCCCTCAGGCACAATTCTGGTCTGGCGCGTCACCCCTCCAATCTCTCCCGACTCCTCACTGCCAATGGATCATGCCCAGCTCACCACATCCGAGACCTTCCAGGACCTGACCCCAGACTTAGCTCCCACTGCCCCCCATTCCCTACACTTCAGCTTCAATGGATTTCAACCTGAACTTCCCACCCACCCGCCTGCCCACCTTCCTGACTGGGGGGGGCAGGACTGCCAATGGCTAGTTCATCTCTGCCAGCCCCATTGGGCGGGCACAGTGTCCGGGACATGGAAGTTACTCAGAAGACATCTGTTCAGTTAAACTGAGGATCTCTGCCCTTTGATCACCTTGGAGGCTCATGTAAAAGTCTCAGTAAAATCTAGTCCGGGCACATTTTTGCCCTCTTATTAAATCAGCTGTGGGAGGCGTGTGCCCTGCCCAAGGGAAACCACCGCACGCTGCGGAAACAGGCAATTAGGGCTCCAGCGGCGAGTTTTCTTTTCTCCAGGAGCACCCGGCCCCTCTCCTTCCGTCGCTTTACACGGGAGCGTCTGTGGTCCTCAACCTCGGAGCCCCTGGAAGACCCCCGCATCTCCCCGAAGGCAGGAGACCTGCTGGCCCTGGAGACCAGCTGGCATCGGGCAGACCTTTCCCAACCTAACCAGGTGCAACTGCCTTCTGAGGACAAAACAGGGTGGGGAGAAAGCACACTTTCTAGGGGTGACCATCAACTGCGTGGAATCCAAGCTTTTAGAACACGTTTTAAGAAATATAACTGAGTCCCCAAATACCTTAAGGCGAGCCCAGAGGCTCTGCAAGCATAACCATTCCTCTGTTGTGGACAGTTAGTGGAGGAGATGGCGGAAGGGCAGGTGACTGCTGAGTGAGGGCCCCTCTCCTTTTTCCCGAGAGGGGCAGGTGACACCTTTCTGAGTCCTGTCCCTGCCGACATCACACCTCTAGCAAGAGCCACATAAGGTAACGGCCCAGACTCCATCCGACCGGTGTCCACACTCCCAGCCTTGAATGCAAGGACCCGCCACGACTGGGCTCCCCGCTTCCTGGCATGACCTCAGCCCTGCACGGGAGCCCCGCTCCGGCCAGACCAGTCTTCTCAGCACACCACATCCTTCCCACACGGGCCTTGGCCCTCCCCTCCCACCCTGCCCACACTCCTCTCTCCTAGCCCGACCCCACCCGTCCTTCCGCACCAAGCAGAGCTCCCCTCTCGCAGGAAACCCTCTCTGATACTCGAGGGGAAGAGCTCAGTGAGCCAGCACAGCCCCAGCATTCGCTGCCCACAGACCACCCACTGCCTGGCAACTTGATGGTGAGCTCTGTGTCCCCGTGGGCAGGACCTTCGTGTCCGGCCTCTCGGGTTCCTGGCCATGTCCACATGCCTGGCCTCTCCCACAACGGTGAGCGCAGTGCTGTGCACCCGGCAAACACTCACGCAACAGCTGCTGATGGGCAGACCGCCTCCAGTGCAGTGCCCACCGAGGAGCCACCACGAGGCCCAGGGGCAACGGGAGGGAAGACAGCCAGCGTTTAGCGAACACCAAGTAACACTACAGTGTCCCAGCACCTTCACACGGAAGACCTCATTTCACACTTGGCAACAACCTATTAGGTAGGTATTATCATCCCACTTTTACCGACAGGGAAACCGAGACCTGTGGCGGGGGCACTCCCAAGTCACACATGGTAAGCAATGGAGCCATGTCTGTTATCTCCTCGAATCTTGCAAAGGGGAGACTTCTGTCCTCTCCCACCCCGGTGCTGCTGGTCCCTGTCATCTTGATCCCACCAGGCCTTTGGCCACAAAGGGTCCTGGTCCATTACGTACTGAGGGGCAGCCCTGCGCCCATGGCAAAGCCCTTTCCCCCCAGAAGTCCCAGCCTCTGTCCAGGTGCCAAGCACCACCCAGAACCTGCTGGGAACCAGTCCCTCCCTGCACTTTTGTTTTCTTCCAGCTGGGCTCCAGCTCCCGTCTGCTGGGCCCGCCCGGCAGCGCCAGGTGTTTGCTAAACAGGCTGGGCTGGTGGAAGCTCAGTTTGCTCATGGTGACAAAGGGCAGGAGGCAGAGGAAAGAGACGATGACACATGGGACAACGACCTGTCACTGGGGGTGGCCGGACTCTTGGGTGGGCCTGTCCCCATCCCATCAGGAACTCGCTCTTCCCCTCTTCAACCCGTGTCCTTCTCTTGGTGCCCTCACAGCCTTGGAGGGTAGGATTAAGGACAGCTCCAGTCCCAGGTGGCAGCAGACAGGGCGACCGGGCTATCTCTGGCCGTTCGCCAGCTGGGCCGACCGCTAGGGTCTGCCCCTCTTTCTAGGGCACAAAGACACGCTGCCCACAGGCACACCGAGCTCTCACTGGCCAGAATCTCTGCAGATCGGGAATCGTTGGAGTAGTGTTTTCCAAACACTGAAAGCAAACTAGCCGTCAGTTGTAAAGTCAATTTAGTGAGTCACAGTATTTTTTAAAAAAATAAGCAGAACAGCCCAGCCAGTGTGGCTCAGTGGTTGAGTGTCGACCATGAACCACGGTTCGATTCCCAGGCAGGGCACATGCCCAAGTTGCAGGCTCCATCCCCAATGGGGGGCATACAGGAAGCAGCCAATTGATGAGTCTCTCTCATCACTGATGCTTCTCTCTCTCTCTGCCTCTCCTTTCCTCTTTGAAATCAATAACAAATAAAAACATACAGAACAGAAAGGATCAGTGTGTACAGCACTTAGAAGAGTGTTTCATGAAACATGTGTTTCTGTGATAACAGAAACCACCTCTGGGTCTCGGTTAATGTGCACCCCTCACTGCAGGTCACACGAGCAATGTCTGGACGCCTCTGCTCAGGGCCTTAGAGCAGAGACCCGCCAGGAGCTCGACCCACGGGCGCCCTGAACTAGAGCCCCAAGCTCGGGGCACCGAGCGCTCTCCTTGCCGAAACTGACCTGCGGGCTCCTCGGGAGAGGCAGGGAGGTCACACCACTGCCTCCGGGGCTCTTGAGAAATGGGCACGTGACTACCGGCCTGGCCACCCAGGTGCTGCCCGCGTGGAGGCAGGGGAAGGTCAGGGCCTTGGCTGGCACAGCCAGCTGGGCGGTTAAGGAGATGATTAATCACTCGAGGCATTCGGGCTGCGTGCGCTGCGTGACCTGGGTAGGCATCGAGGAGCTGTTAGATGTCCTGGCTGGCTGGCCGCCTCCTTCACACCCACTGAGCCCAGCCTCTCCCAGGCAGAAACAGAAAGCCCACGAGCCAGGCCCCACAGAACCCCCACAGGGTGTCTTGACCTGGCCACGGTGCCAAGGCCAGGCCCTTTCCCTGTGTCGAGGCCCCACACCCCGATCCCGGGAGGACTCCCTGCTGCCTCGCTGGCTCCCACAGCTCCCACAGGGCTGCGCACCCTGGCTCAGCAGGGAACAGAGTGGCCCGTCCTCTCCCTTGGAACAATTTTCACTATTTTCAGTTACATATCTTGGAGCCAAGGAGAGGGCATGGCCCTGCCAGGGAGGTCTTTTAACTGGAAAGGGATGATTTACGAGCAATCTCTCTGCTGCCACCTCTAAATGACAGGGCCGGAGCTGCTGGCTCACCACGCTGTTCCCCGGACCAGCCTGGCCTCAGTGACCAGGGGCTCGGCCTTGACCCTAAGTGGTCACAGCAGCGTGAAGAGAGCTCCATGGCCGTGGAAACCCTGAACCCCGGGGAACAGAAAGGTCGCATGGAGTCCGAGCTGGACATGGCTGGAGCCTGGGCCTGGCTTCCCAGATGAACGGAGTAATTAGGCTGAGCTGTGGCTCCCGGTTCTGCTGGGAACGCGAAGCCCCTGAGCGCAGAGATAGCTGGTTCCGGGGTCAGAGTCCTTTTGTGATGATTGTTAGTGGCTTTAGAGGAAACTGCTTTTCTAGATGCCGTTGCGGTGGGAGGAGGCTGACTATTTAGAGCTGGAGCTAGAGAGACAGAGGTTCGGTTCCAGCCTCGGCCTGCGCCCTGGGGAGGGTGCTAAGTAGATCTGGACAGCCTTGCTGCTCTGGGCTCTCAGGCCTCCCGATGAGAGCCCTGGACGGTGTTCAGACGTTAGTGGCTGGCTGGTGGGCAAGGCCTTGGCTACTCTGAGCCAGAGCTGTGGTGACGGTGCCGGGCCCCCGTGTGCTGGGTGTGCCACCAGCCTCCTGTGACGTGATGGAGATCCCTGCCACCCAAGGCATTCTGGCATTGTGACCGTGGGGTGAGGCTGCCCTGACAAGTCACTTCCGAGCTACTGGGGTTCAAGGCACTTGTCTGATGAAGATGAGGCTTGCCCATGTCTCTGGGGGACCATTGGGCCACCTGAGTCTGATCCTGCCACAGACGAGTCAGCGCCTGAACCCTGGTTTTCTAGGGTTAGATCAGACCTCCAAAGCTAGGCAGTCAGGAGGGAGAGGAACTGGGAGGAGGCCCCTGGGGGCTGGGAGCTCTCACCAGCCCAGGGGGTGGTAATGTCTTCACAGCTGAAATCTGCCCACCCCCACGCCCCCCACACAGCCCCCTTCCCTTATAAAGGGGACTTGCCAGACTACGTGAACTTCTTTCTTTCCTGCCTCCTAACTCACATTCCTTTCTGCCTTTTACAGGTGTCTCAGCGGCTGGGATTTAAACAGACCAGGAGCATCAGAGAAGCTCAGAGCTAGCAGCCGCTCCCCCTCCACACCCCCACCCGGCCCCCAGGCCCGCTCCTCGCTCCCCGTCACGCACCCTCACGGTCGGGAAGCCGGCGATGTTGAAGTCTCTGCAGACTGCGCTGTTGGTCTCGTCAGCACAGTCCAGGGCAGCGAGGTTCAGCGCCGGCCTCCAGTCTGCAAGGACAGAAACAGCCAGAGAAGGAAGAGGGGCTGGCACCTCTGCCTGCTCACCTCCCCCGTGCAACACCCACCCCCACCAACCCCCAAAGCCCTTACGAGAAAGACCCCCCTTCCTCAGAAAAGACCCTCTGATACAGTCAGGTGATGCATTTAGCTTGTGCTTAGGACACAGTTAAGCAGCACAAGCAATGCTGTCTTGTGATGGCATCTGTGTTCCCCCTAACTGGGGGAGGGGGCTGAAGGGAGATGGGGGCTGAAGGGAGATGGCCTCTATAGAGGACCAGTTCCAGAAGGGCGGAGAACACGCCTCAGGAAGTTTGAAATTTCCCAGGAGACCCTTGGAGACGTTTTTGACCAGAGGAACTGGCACTCAGCCCAGCTTGGGGGTGGGGTGGGTGGGTGTGGGACGCAAGGTGCTGGGGACCGGCTCCCCAGCCAGAGAGGGAGGCAGGAAGTCCGGGGAGGAGGGGGAGGCACAGGGAATCTAGGAACCACAGGGAAAGAGCCCTGAGGTCAGAGTCCGGAAGGAGATTAACAGCTGCCCAGCATCAGGCCCCAGGCTGCAAGTCCTCATAACTTACTGGCAGAGAGAATGATGGCACCGTCCTGGGCCACAGCCCAGGATCTGGGAAACAGAAAACAAACTCATCTACCAGGCAGGCCTCCAGAGCTCCGATCAAGGTCAAGGTGCCCCTTAAACACCCACCGAAGTTCCCCGTTACTACGAGGCTGCTCCGCTGGAAGGCGAGATCCATGTGAAGCCACAGGAAGGCCGAGGTGGCGACGGGCTGGCGCCATGCCGTGCCGTCTGTTAGATCCCTAAAGGAGTTTGGGCACAGGAGGCCCTGCCCTGGGGACTAAGCATGGGCCTGGCAGGAAAGGTGGAAACTGAGTGGAACCTCGACAGCCAGTCCAGCTGACGGAACCGAGCGAGCAACACGAGAAGCAGTGGGTTGGGACCCTCTGAGGGAGACCAGATGGCTGGAGAAGAGGCGCAGGGGCCCTGGGAGTGCT
>NW_005370412.1:1889021-1896912 GCF_000412655.1 Myotis brandtii
CCACAGCACCTAGAGCCCCAGCTCTCTGGGCAGATGCACGAAGGAGGGAGCTGCCTGGTGCCACATGTGCTCCCCACAGGGCCCTACCCCTCCTGGAGTACAAGGTGGGGTGGGGGGTGGAGGGGTCGCCTAGTACCCATTAAGTGCAAATTCCTAATGTCTGAATAACACCCCTGAGAATCATGGCTTTGCCAGGATCTCTTACCTCACCCCAAACCCGTCCCTTACGATGTCTGAAAAAGCTATTTCAGAAGGCATCAGCGCTCCCAGGAACATGTTATGCCTAAGGGAGGAGCGTTAGCCTCACTTCCACGAGAGACAGACCAGACGTAGGAAGAGGCAGGACTCCTCCCTGACAACCCTGACCCATCCCTCAGAGGGAAGACTGGTAGCAACTAAGCTGGTCCTTCTTGCGGGGACAGGAGGGAGGGGCCCGGGACCTGGAGGCAGGCCTGCAACAACACCCTCTCCCTCCCGGTCCCTCCTCCCCCCTCTTCCTTTCTTGCCTGGCAATCCACTCTTGGCACAGAAGCTTCTGGAATCCTGGCGGAAGGCAGTGAGCGGGGGTGGAGGGGAAAGAGGGATCGTGTTTAGTGTTTAGCGGAGACAGGTGGGCCACGTCCGGCCATGCCACTTCCCCAACCCCCACTGCTCTTTTGGGGAGCTCTCTCGGCTCCCCTGGCACATGAGGGCGGCAGTTTGCGTTTATCCAAATATCTGCAGGCTGGTGTGCACCCTTTGGCTTTAAATCACTTGCCGAGCAGCCTGCACAAACTGGCCGTGCTCAGGGCAGCATCTCTCCGGCCTCCCAGACACTCTGCCCCCCCCCCCCCCCGGGCGTTGGCACCACTGGAAGGGGCAGAGTCGGGCAGCCGGCCACACAGATCCAGGAATCCCAGCCAGACTCCGAATCCCGTCCACCCTCCCTCCCAAGTCTCTCCTCATCTGGAGCTCTCTCGGCTCCCCTGGCACATGAGGGCGGCAGTTTGCGTTTATCCAAATGTCTGCAGGCTGGTGTGCACCCTTTGGCTTTAAATCACTTGCCGAGCAGCCTGCACAAACTGGCCGTGCTCAGGGCAGCATCTCTCTGGCCTCCCGGACACTGTGCCCCCCCCCCCGGGGCGTTGGCACCACTGGAAGGGGCAGAGTCGGGCAGTCGGCCACACAGATCCAGGAATCCCAGCCAGCCTCCAAATCCCGTCCACCCTCCCTCCCAAGTCTCTCCTCATCTCCTCCCCATCCTACGTTCTTTACTCGCCTCACCACTAACCCACCCTCCCTGTCTAGTGCGTTTCTCAGGGCAGCCCCTCTCCAGAAACTGCTCTCACCAGCCCACCAGCCACCAAGCGAGCCTTTCTACCTGCCCATGTGGTTATGCCACTCTCTACTCAGGATTCTCCGGTGGAATTCTCCGATTGCCTTTAGAAGGAAACCTACAGCCCCAAGGCCGTTCTCCACGAGTCCCCTGCCCACCCAGCCCCCTCTCTCCACGTCCCCCAAAGGCTGAGCTTTTCTTCCATTTGTAGGGAGCACTCGGCCCCCAGGAAGAGCTGCCCTACAGGCCCAAGGCTCTGCTTGTGTTTCTACCACATGCTTACAAGCCTGTCCATCCCCAAATGTCTTTTCATTTTTGCATCCTCACTGCCTAGCACATAGTAGGTGCTTAGGGATGGCTGACTGGTTATTCAGTCACCCTAGGCCAGGAATGGCTCCCAGCTGCCCTGTGCAGGAGCATCTGCTCTCAGCCTCAGTGTATCCCCAGGTCCAGGGAGGGGGTGAGGTTAACACCAGTCACCTGCAAATGCAGGAGGAAGAGCGGCCCAGGCACAGGGTTTTGGCCTGCATCACAGGGAAGAGCACCCAGGCTTGCATTCTGTAGCTCCCTCCTGCCCAAATGAGGCCCCGGAAGGGTGGTCACCCCCATGGTCACCTGGCATACAAGAGGCCTGGCTCCTTCTGTTCTGCATCTAAGGCTCTGTTCGCCTTGTGCGGGGAGACCCACAGAAGAGGCCTGGCTGTTTTCAAAAGAGTCAGCAAGTCAACTAAACATAAGGGCAGAGCTGAGAGGCAACTTCACATCCTTCCACCGGGGAGGGCTGGGCAGGGTGACCGAGGACCACAGGCCTCGACTGCCCTGCTCCTCTCCAAGAACGCAAGTCACCATCCCTCGGGCCAGAGTCAGTGCCCGCTGCCCCCTGGGGCACAAGGACTCTGAAGGGATGGGGAGGGGAGAGAAGAGAAGAGAAAGGTAGCGTTCAGTGAGCACCCAGGGGACACCAGGTGGTCCCACTCCACCCCCGCCACTCGAGGTGCTGTCATGGCCCCGCTTTACCAGCAAGGACAGGGACTGAGAGGCCTCCAGCCGCCCCGGGGCTCCCAGGCTCGCCTCACCGGGGTCAGGGCACTACCTCTGTGTTTTCAGTTTGCTCACTCCCTTCCAGGAGAGAGGGAGGAGTAGAACCAGCTCTGTCTTCCCGTTCCACACCAGTCTCTGTAGCTCACACGGTCAATATCACAGACTCAGCTCTTACGTGGATGAGAACGATATTATGTGCCTGAGGGTTTACCATGGGCCTTATTTGTCTTCCGGTTCCACACCAGTCTCTGTAGCTCACATGGTCAATATCACAGCCTCAGCTCTTACTTGGATGAGAATGATGATATTATGTGCCTGAGGGTTTACCATGGGCCTTATTGATGGAGTTTAATGGTCCTAACTACCCTTTGAGAAAAGTAAGGTGCTTATCTCGAGGCCTGCTTTCCTGGACTGTGAAACAGAGATTAGAATGCCATGTCCGAGGCACACAACCAATCAACGGTGAATCTGGGATGTGAACCCAGAAAGTGAGCCCCTCTGCTGGTCTCGAGGGCCCAGGACCAAACAGAGAGCTGCTCTGTTGGCTTCCCTACCAGGAGGCTCAGGGCGGGTGGGGTTGGTGGTAAGGACAGGGGATGCCTGGGAGTTCCCAGCCCCTTGCTCTGGGCGGTCTTTGCCTCCTTCTCTTTAAGCCTGATTCCCTGTACCTCCAAGAAATGGAACCAGGGCCTCTTCTGACCTGCCCCAGACCCAGGGGGAGGGAGAGGGAGAGGCTGGGGCCGGTCAGGTGCTGGGAGAGTCCTGGCTGGGGAATGTTTCTCAGGAATATCAATGTCAATACCTTAATGAGCCATAATGACATAAAGATCTGGTCTGCACGAATCACCGTGGCCTGACTATGCATCACTCTAGTAACAGCGCAGGAGTGGAGAGGACCTCGTCTGGGTGCGCCACGTAAAGCAAAGGGCACCGCTGTCACCGGAACGGAACCGGTGAGAGAGGCTTTTTAAAGTGGCAGGTGACTTAATTAAATACCATCACCTGCAGGCCTAACACCACAAGATCAGCAGCAGCAGTCCAGCCCTGCTCCTGGGGAGGGAAAAAACCTCCCAGTGCGATTACTGCCCTGGCAAAGCAAGTTCTCTACGAACAAGAGAGTAAATGAGCCAATGCAGCGGGGATGCGTGGGGAGGCAGGCGTGACCCAGACAGCTGTGACCTGGACTCGGGGTGGTGGCTGAAGGGACACTCTGTGGTAAGGGGATGATGGGCTACTTCTGAGGTCCCAAGCAATGCCCCCGCCCCGCTCACAAGTCCAGGAAGGGGCACTGGACCCAGAGTCACAAGACTCGCTTAGAGCTCTAACTGGCCGAAGAGGCGATGAGCCCCACCCATGTCCTCTCTGGGCCCCCGTTTCCTTGTGGGTCAAATGAGGGCCCGGGTTGGTGTTTTCTCATGTCCCTTCCGGCTCTGACGACCGTGTAGATGCTCCATGGCAAACACAAGGCGAGAAAAATGGCCGTGAGGCCTGTGGGTGGTAAGCAAGCCTGAGTCTCTACTGAGGCAGAGGCCAGACCACCAAGAGCCAGCCAGGTCCGGTGGCCAGAACCAGAGCCTCACCGAAGTGTCTAGGAATTGTCCTGACACAGGGAGTCAGCCAGTCCTATGAGGTCACCACCTCGTCCCTTCCTCTCCATGGCAGGCTTATGGGCAGTGAGGTCACGAGATGAACAAAATACCTTCCCTGCCCCTCACACCTGGCTGACACCCCAGGCCTGAGTCAGGAGGAACCACAGAGCCAGCCGAAGGCTCGGTCACTCACATTCACATGAGTCCTGTGAGGCTCATGCCACTGGCCTGCATGAGTGTTCAGTGGGCCCCGGCCCCGGGCCAGGCTCTGCCTAGGCATCGCAGGGGTACGTGGAGGAGGGCTGGTCTGTGCCCTGGAAGAGAAAGGGAGGCAAACCAACACTGCTCACCACCACTGAGACATCCGTGTCTCCTCTCCACAACCTGCACAGGCCGGGTCCCACCTGGCACTTCCTTCCTCCTCCCCCCACCTCTCCACCGGCCCAGGCTCTGCAAAGTCGGAAAGGGCTGGGCTCAAGGACCTCCTCTAGCATCTATGATAGAAGACAGCATCTATTGCTCAGATAGATCTCATAAAGATTATACAGAACAGTGGCCGGGAGAGGCCTTTAGCAAAGTGCCTGGCATTAGGGGAGGGTATAATTCCTAACTGCTTGAATGAAGGCCTCTGGTGACCAGATAGCCTCCTGTGACTTTCCCCTTCCCTGAATTCCTGCAACAAGAAATGACTCAGTGCCCTGGCCGGTGTGGCTCAGTTGGTTGGAGCATCGTCCCGTGCACTGAAGGGTGGCAGGTTCGATTCCCAGTCAGGACACATACCCGGGTTACAGGTTTGATCTCCAGTCAGGGTATGTACAGGAAGCAACCAATCGATGTTTCTCCCTCTCTCTCTCCTTCCTTCTCTCTCTAAAACCAATAAAAAAGAAACAAACAGAAGCCATAAAGGATACAGACAACAGGGGGGTGAGGGCATGAGTGGGGGTGTGAGGGGGCAATGGGGGGATAAGGACACATATGTAATACCTTAATCAACAAAGAAAGAGAGAAAAAAAGATACCAGCACTGGGTCTAGAGCCCACCCTGACTCAAAAAAAAGAAAAAGAAAAAAAATATCTTCTTATTTCATTAAATAGTCCAAAATACTGTTTGTTTAAAACAATTAGAATATCTGATTCTAAAGTAAAAATTTTTTTAAGTTGTGGCATTTAAATCACTTGAATTTTACACATTATTTTGATAGTAATTAATTTTTCCTTATTGTTCAAAAGGTTATTGACAAGTATCCAATGTCATGTTAGTTCAATTTGTTGTGAAAATGTTACCTACATTAAAAGTTAAATACTTATAAAAATAAATAAATAAAAGAAAAGGAAACCATGTCCTCAGATAAGAATTTTAAAAATCTTTAAAAAAAGAAAAGGAAAAAGAAATGACTGCGCAGCTGTTGGCCCTTTTCAAACACCGCTTTTTCCTGGTGCCAGTTCTCCTGCCGTGTGTAGTTCATTTCCCGCAAATGCCATGCAAACTATGCTTTGTACACAGAGGTCATTCAACAAATATTTGCTGACTGATTAGCCGGTGAAGAGTAAGGAAGGTCTAAAATAACACAATCAATTTCCCAAACATACGTGAGGCAAATAAGAGATGCTCCGGACTAGAAAGAGGTGAGCCAGGTAGGTCCTCAGTGATCTGCCCCTTGGCAACCACTGCCCCAGAGAACCTACCCCACAAGTCCCTGAAGAAATGAGCCCTAGCCAGTCAGATTAAATGCCTGAGGCCAGCTGGGCAGGGTTGCAAAATTCTTCTCTCCCCCCACAACCTTCCATAGTCTTGCTGCTCCTACCCTAGATACACACACCATGCGCAGGGGGCAGAGGCCAGGGGCCACCCTCCCATGGCCCAGGGTGGTGTGAGAGCAGCCCTTTGCTGTCCCACAACCAAACTTTCGCAAGGAACCTCAGAACCAAGATGAGGGGAGAGCAATCTGGCTTCTCGGCAGGGCCTCACCAGGAAACACCCTGTTGGCTTGGAGGGGGGCCTTCTCCACCATTGCAGGTCGGCCAGTGACCTTCCTGACATGATCTTGCTTAGGGGGCTGCCTCACTCCCACCACTCACAGGACACCCACTGTCTACCTACATCTCTCACCTCTATAGACTTCAACGCTCCCATTTTCCTTTCTGATGTTACATTTTGCTTTTGGCTCCCCCCCCCCTTTTTTTTAGGGACTGTCATTCCATGAACTGGGGAACAGACCCCCTTTGGAAGTGGCAACCCTGATCCAGAAGTAGGTTGGGTCAGTACCTGCTGTGCTATCCACTGGAAAAGTCTGGGTTGCAAGAGGCCAAACACCTGAGTCAGCTGGAAGTTAAGCCTCTCAGGATATGAGACTCTTGAGGACACGAGACTCTTCTAGGTTGAGTCCATCTGCGGCCACTAAGGACCTATAGCCTCAAAGTGGACACTGATCTCGGGATTTTTACGATGTTCAGGCCCACAAAGTCCCCTACACCCCTAATGGGTTCCAATTCCACGTTCAACATTCTTCCTCCCTCCTAATCAGATGTGCTGACATCACTGAAATAGTGTGAAGAGCTGCTGAGAAATGGCACATTCAGATGATGGGACCAGAGAGGCATGCAGACAAGTGTCTACATGTAAACTGGAGGTAAAACGGTTTATTGGTTTCGTTTAGAAATAACTTCCCTGGACCATATGGTTTCTTCGGTAACCACTGTCCAAGCTACTCAAGGAAGAGGTGGCCTGAGTTTGAAAACCACCTCCAAAAGAGCTATTCGACCACAAACAGCTGAGTTTATATTAAAAAAAAAAATACCAAGGGCACAGCAGGGGAACAGTAGTTCCAATTCTCCTCTTCCAGGAAAGAGGCCTGTTTCTTAAGATGCCCACAGTCCTCATTCAATGACCATCAATGATGAGGAGCCCTGCTAGGCCCTAGCCTCAGTCAGGAAGTAGCTCTATTCAGAGGAAGCAAATCAGAAGCAAATCACTACCACCAAGCCACTCCTGCCCCCCAAATACCACCAGCTAGGCAGATGTGTGACACCACAGCGGCCTTTAAACTGTGGTTAGGAAACTTGGAGAAAATGTCTGGCAAGCGCTTAGGAAGATGTCTGACATGTACTCAGCACTCAGGAAATATGAATTACTATTATTCTCACCGTATTCCCTCGGCTCTAAGTCTTAAGTTTTCAAAAATGTTAACATTTCTACAGCAGAGCACACCTTTCACTCCCTACACATAGGGGTCTTCTCATCGCTCTACCCCTCGGGCTGTTAGTAAATGAACGGGGTTTCCCACAATGGATGGGGCTTTTCGAATCAAAGCAATATGGTTAGAGGGGAGCAAGGGCCAGACACACGCTAACCCGCTGCCTTCAGTCAGGCCTCTGGGCTCACGAGGGTAAAGCAGAAGGGTGTGAGAGGGTGCCTGGACCGGGGGAAGAGAGCAGGAGGGGGCCCAGGAGCTGAAGAGCTGGAGGCAGCAGGCCTGGAACGGGCACAGGAAAACGGCCTCAAAGGTAAAGCTGAGAAAGGACGTCTGCGTACCAGCTGGGTCAACCCCCCATGAGGGGGGCCAAGAGGGAGGGAGGGGGCCGAATGAGTGTCAACTCCTGTTCTCCCAGCACCGACCCACAGCAGCTGGGGAACCGGGCGAGCAGGCGACGGGCTCCCTGAGCAAGAAGAGGACGGGAACCGACTGCCACGGGCTGGCCCAGAGGAAGCCCTAAGGTGTCAGCCGAGAAGGAACAAAGAAGACCCCGCCGCAGGGATGGGGCATCAGCCGGAAAGGGCGGACGGGAAAGCAGGGCCGGTCGGGGGGCCCAGGCCGCGAGGCGGGGGGGACGGAGAGAGAAGCTCAGACAGGGGCCAGGGAAAGACAGAGAAGGGAGGGAGCAACCAGGGAGTGGGGGGATGTGAAACGGGGGAAGTGGGAGGGGCGGAGAGGAAGAGGTGGGCGGAG
>NW_005370412.1:1897515-1900288 GCF_000412655.1 Myotis brandtii
CACCCACGTGCCTGAGCCCAGGCTGGACCGCGAGCGCCCCCTTTGCGGTTTACCGAAGCCTCGGAGGCGCGCTAGCACCGTCCCGCCTTGGATCCAAGGAAGCGGGGAGCGCAGCCCAGGCCCTGGAGCCCCCACCCCCCAAATGGAAGGAGCGGGGAGTCCGCGGAGCTGCTAGGGACTTGGGGAGGTCGTTTGGCTTCTCACAGGCCCTGTATCCAACCGAAAATGAGTTGGAATAAGCGATCAGACGTAGTAAATTAAAAACAGGTGGGAGAGAAGACGGACCGGTGGTAGGACAGGCGCTGAGTCTCTGACCACCATGACTCCCACAGGGATCAGAAGTGTCCACACCGCCTGAGGCCCGTGACCAACTCAGCTCTTTCCCATACTTCAGGGGGCCTGTAACTTCCCTGTCTGCACAGCCTAGATCCTGTAACACCCCTGTCTGCAACCCATCCACACCTCCTGCACACAGCCACTCCTGGGCCCCTCAAGAGGATAGACAGACCTGGGCAAAGCTGATGCAATCTCTATGGTAGAAGCTGGCCTGGCGCTACTGGGCCGGTGAGTTCTAGGGTCTCGGGAACCACAGTAAGATCTGAGAAGTGAGGAGCAGGAGCTTGGGTGGGCACATCCCCTTGGCCCATGAGTTTCTTGCTCTTTGGAAAGGGGCATGGTTGGAAGAGGGCCAGGATGCTCAGAACCCCGTTCGAATGCGGTAACATTCGAGCCAAAGACCCAAACGCAGTGTTGGAGGAAGCCCTGTGGCAATCTGGAATGAGGGAGCTCAGGGGAGAAATCTGGAGGCTGGGGCTTTTGTTGCCTTCCTGTGTTCCTCTTCTCTGTGCGCAGTCTTGAGCTACACAAAGAAATTACATGTTGACCGGATGGAGTGTTAGTACCTCCCCAACTCCTCCAGCCAACTCAGATACTGGCTCCCCACTTCCCGCACTTCTAGCAGCCACTGAGACCAGGCCTGGCCCAGGGTCATCAGGATAGATGGTCCTCTAGCAACCTTGGATTCCAGGGGCTGGATCAGGTGCCAGTAAAAGTCAAATGCCTCCCAATGTCTTCATTGTTAAGCAGTAGTTCTTTCCCCCAGGGGCCTGATAATTAAGGAGACAATGTCTGCTAAGCATGCCAGCCTGAGAAAGACACCCTGGATGAGTACACAAAGATGTGCTTGTTCACATATCTGTTTCGGTGTCAGAAATGGAAAAGAATACAAACTGCTTGGATAGATTAGAGATCCTTTCTTGGCAATGGGGCCAAAGAAACTGAGAGTTATAAAATCTGGGGTTCCAATATCTTGGAACAGGGATTTTTGACTTTTTATTCTCAGAAGACTTTGTTTAAATGTAATCTTTTTTATTTTTTAATTGATTTTAGAGAGGAAGGGAGAGGGAGAGAGATAGAAACATCAAGGATAAGAGGGAATCATTGATTGGCTGCCTCCGGCACACCCCCTACTGGGGATCGAGCCTGCAACCTGGGCATGTGCCCTTGACCGGAATCGAACCTGGGACCCTTCAGTCCACAGGCCGATGCTCTTCCACTGAGCCAAACTGGCTAGGGCTAAATAGAATCTTGAAGGGAAGCTTAAACCAGTGGTTCTCAACCTTCTGGCCCTTTAAATACAGTTCCTCATGTTGTGACCCAACCATAAAATTATTTTCGTTGCTACTTCATAACTGTAATGTTGCTACTGTTATGAATTGTCATGTAAATATCTGATATGCAGGATGGTCTTAGGCGACCCCTGTGAAAGAGTCGTTCGACCACCAAAGGGGTCGCGACCCACAGGTTGAGAACCGCTGGCTTAAACACACAAAAGCAAGCTGAAGGCGTGACCTAGAGTGAGTCCCTCTTTCTGTGGTCTTTGGGGCTTCTTGGGAACCCGAGGGCTCCCCATGTCACCATTTGAAGCCACTGGTCTAGAACTGAGAGCAGAAAATATAAGAATCACAATTTGCCCTGCTTGCCCTTCCAGAAGCTTCTTGGGATGAAAAGGTGGCCGAGAAGGAAATCTACTCAGGAATGGGGTACAGAGAGGGAAAGAGCGCTGAGGAAAGCGTTGAAACTGGGGGCACTTAGGAGCACCTACCCAGGTCCCCCGCTCCCCTTCCTACGAGCTGTAGGACAGTGGGCCAAGATGAGCCCAGTGAGAACAATAACAGCATTAGCTGAAACTTTGCACCTGCTGTTCTAAGCACGTACAGATATCACTCACGTAACCCTCACACCAGCCCCCTGAGGCTGGTTGGCATTATCATCCCATGTTTACAGGGGAGGGGGCTGAGGTAGAAGGAGCCTGCTGACTCTGCCACTTGTGATTCATTTGTGCGTTATGCATGACCTAAGAGAGGGAATCGGGGAGCCGGTCAACCAAAAATGAGGTAGACGGCGAGAGGAATGCAGCTTGTACACAAATACAGGTAATTATTATGAGCAACACCATCGTTTGGGGTGAAATATGTCACCCCCTAGCAGAGCATTACGTGACCTGCCACTTACTCATTTGCAAGGAGGATCAGAGAGGCATGTAGCCGGGAGGCAAATGCCCAGCAACAGAGAAGGGACCTTTGATTTGTCCCTTCACAACTCACCTCCAGGTCTTCCTGCTGCACCTGCCCAAGCTGAGGTTGGATAGAAAACCAGTCCTGAGAGCCACAAAAGAGGACCCGGAGTCTGTGTGGGTTGGGCACCGAGGAAAGTGAAGGCACATTCAAAGGGCTTGCTGGCAGGGGCTCATGGGGTTAACGGTTAACTTACA
>NW_005370412.1:1900490-1907345 GCF_000412655.1 Myotis brandtii
GGGGGGTGGGGGGGGGGGGGGGGGTAAAGGAATGAGGCTCCGGCAGGCTAAGAAAGCTGCTCCGGGTCATGTGTCTGGGAAGTAACATACTCCAGAGCCCACCCTGGACCCAACAGACCACTCACAGTCCCGGTGCTGGAAGGAGCTGGGGAGGGAAGGACACAGCAAAGGCCTGAAGCCATGCTGTTCTACCTCTGCAATCTGGTGGCTTCCCACGTTCCAAGATAAACCATTTCATATCTTTTTCTGTCTCTTTGAACCTCCAACACCCTCCTATCCTCACAAGAGACCTCCCTTCAGTCGTTTTGATGACAAAATAGAAGCCATCAGACAAGAGCTCCCTTTCCTTCCACCATCAGCCTTGCACCTGTGCTCACCTTGGCTCCCAGCTCCTTCCTCCCATCAAGGCCAACCCTTCCCCCTGGGCCAGGGGTGGGCAAACTTTTTGACTCGAGGGCCATAATGGGTTCTTAAACTGGACCGGAGGGCCGGAACAAAAGCATGGATGGAGTGTTTGTGTGAACTAATATAAATTCAAAGTAAACATCATTACATAAAAGGGTACGGTCTTTTTTTTTTTTTAGTTTTATTCATTTCAAATGGGCCGGATCCGGCCCGCAGGCCGTAGTTTGCCCACGGCTGCCCTGGGCTCTGGGTCAGGGCCCTCTCATCGCTCAGGGACTTTGCTCCTGATCCCCCTCCACCTGCCCTTGCAAAGCTAACTCCGGTCTCTACTAGATGGGTTTCTCCAGCGAACAAACGTGCCCTCTGGCTTCCCCTGAACACCGACAAAATGGAACTCCCGGATGAACATCCCCTTTCCGGCGATGGCCCCATTTCCTTCCCTCTCTCCACAGCCAAGCTTCACAACAGACTTGTCTGTGCTCCCGCCTTCACTTCCTCGCCCTGCCCTTCACTCCTCAGCCCACTCCTGTTTGGCTTCTGACCTCACCACTCGGCTGAAACTGCCCGCCAAGGTTCGCAACCTGCTCCCTGGCTCCCCACCCAGTGCTCACACCTCTTCCTCTTGCTCAACCTCACTCCGCCTTCGACACAGTGGATGGCTCCATCCTTGAAACACTTTCTTCTTTTGGCTTTTAGTTGAAGCCACATGAATCCATCTTCTGTTGCTGCAGCAACAAGTTATCCCAAACTTTGTGTCTTAAAAACGCAAGTTTATCGCCTTACAGTTCTGCGGGTCAGAAGTCCGACAGGGGTCTCACGTCCTAAAATCAAAGTGTTGGCAGTGCTGAGCTGGAGGGATGTGGTCCAGGTGGTCCCTGCCACTGGACCTGTGGGCTGTGGGGAGCCAGTGCCGTCCTGGGTCCTGGAACGTGGCAGACCAAGCCTCCACTTGCAGAACTCTCCACTATCCTCTAAAATTCTCCCTGCGAGCTGTGCCTGACTGTGGCCTTCCCCTTTGCTAATAGTGATGGCACCACACTCACAAATCCATAGATATATGCAAATTGGTTTAGGTAGGTAATTTTGGGGGACTAAATAGAGACCATTATTTGATAAGCGTTTAATGTCCTTATTGAGAAACAAAGGCTGCCTTTCAACTCAAAGGCTGCCGTGGGTGGGACTGAGGAAGAAAGTACCAGGGATTTCTAAACAGGATGTTGAAGCTGCCATTCCTTCCGTTGCCCTCTGAGAGCAGATATGGCTGTGAGTTCATAGACAGGAATTGAACTTATGTGGTCCTCATGGCTGCAGACCTAAGGAGTTTTCTCTCTTCTCGGCTTGTTTTCTTTGGATCTGAGACCTAATACTGATGGTCATCTTTGGACAGAGGCAACACAGAGTTCTTGATCCATTGTCTGGATTCCAATCCAGCTCTTCCACTTGCTAGCTGAATGATATTGGGCATGTTAATTACCCTCCCCATGCCTCAGTTGTTTTGTCTGTTAAATGGGTCCACTGATAGTATCTGTTTCAGACATGCAAATACTCAGAAGTAAAATGCTTAGAATGGCAACCAACAAGAGTAAATACTCCGTCATGATGCTTATCATTATTATTAACCTCCAAGGGGAGCGGACCACAGGCTTGGGAAATGGTGCAGGAATTATCAATATTGCAGCTCCCAGGGAACTCCTGAGTGAATGCTTTTCTTTGAGGAAACTCAACCTTGAGACCCGCAGTAGGAATGTGGAGTTCTAATTCCATTTCACTCAGCTAATCATTTGAATTGATTTTCTCAAAATAGCAGCAATAACACTGACAAAGCAGTTAGGGAAGTTATTTAGGTGATTATTATTTTTAAAATATATTTCTTTATTGATTTCAGAGAGGAAGGGAGAGGGAGGGAGCGATAGAAACATCAATGATGAGAGAGAATCATTGATTGGCTGCCTCCCACAGGGCCCCTACTGGGGATCGAGCCTGCAACTCGGGCATGTGCCCTTGGCTGGAATTGAACCTGGGACCCTTCAGTCCCCAGGCCAACACGCTATCCACTGAGCCAAACCGTCTAGGGCAGTGATTGTTATTTTAAAAAATATTTTGACTTACTTCAAATGGGTCATCACACATGCCCCTTTGTGTTGTGGGAACTCAGAATTCTGGAATGTGTTTGGAACAAAAAGTGTGGTTTCGAATTTCCTGACATGCATTTTTCAGGTGGGGAGACACATGCAAGAAATGTGTTCGTTTTGTTTTTTTTTGGTTATTGTTGTTAATCCTCACCCACGGATATTTTTCCCATTGACTTTTTAGAGAGAGTGGAAGGGGGTGAGGGCCAGGGAGAGAGAGAGAGAAACATCGATGTGAGAGAGACACATCAGGGATTGAACCTGCAACTGAGGTAGGTGCCCTTGACTGGGAATCAAATCTGAGACCCTTTGGTGCTTAGGCTGACACTCGAACCACTGAACTACACCAGCCAGGTCATAAAATGTATTTTTAAAGGATATTCTTGTTCAACTTCACTGGAAGGAGATAAGGTAGCAAGCGACCGTGTACTCTGGAGGAGTCTCCAGATGGGAGTAATTATAGGTCTTTCCTGCAAGGCCATTCCATTTGTCCAGAGAAGGGTCGTCCTGTCTTCTTGCTGTTGCCTCATTTTTGTGCTGTGCTGTGTTCTCCAGCTCAGGGCCTCCCCCGTTCCATTTCTCCGGAGAATCAATGATCCCTCGCGGCACTGGAGAGGGGATGCGCAGTGACCCGATCGGGGTAGGGATGGGTGCCAGGACTCTACCCGATCCTTTCAGACTTCAGTCAGTTTCTCAGTTCTCGTTCCTGCTGCGAAAGGTCACGAGCAGAACCGGCCTTGGCCCTGGGACACTTACCAAGAGCTCCGTGCGGGCGGCCGCCTGTGTGGGAAGCCTTCCTGCTGACTCACCGTGCGCTCCTCGTTCCGCTTAGGTGCAGGTGGCATGGCCCTCGGGCCCGCCCTCAGCTTCTGTATTTCAGACCCGGCAGGTGTCTGGCCACGGGGGTCAATGCATCATGACGGGGCCAGATCGTGTTGGCTCTCTCTGTTGCTGTAAGTAAATCCTGTGCCACTGGAGCATGGGGTGCTGTTGTCTATTCTCAGCAACCGCACAGCACACGTTGGCCTCTTCCCTGGAGGACACGGATCTGCCATTTAACCTCGGCCGCACAGCCTGGCTACCAGGAGGGGTGAGAGAGACTTGGTGCGATGAGCCCGGTTATGAAAGAAGCCTAAAACTTGCCCCCCAGGACCCCATCCCAGAGCACTGTCGGCCTCCTGGGGTTGGTGGCAAGGCTCGCAGGAGGACTAAGGGACGGTGACGACATCTGTGGATGGAATAAAAATCACTCATATTCATTGTCTATAACAAAGAATCATAAAAAACAACAACACTAAAACGCAAAGTAACCTAACGTGCTCAGCAACTCGTCATAATTGCCCTGTGGGTCCACCACAGAAGGGAACATAAAAATCCACTTCAGCCCTAGCCGGTTTGGCTCAGTGGATAGAGCGTCGGCCTGCGGACCGAAGGGCATGTACCTCGGTTGCAGGCTCCTCGCCGGCCCGGGGCCCTGGCTGGGCGCGTGCAGGAGGCAACCAATTGATGTGTTTCTCTCACATCGATGTTTCTATCTGTTCTTCCCTCTGTCTTCCATTCTCTCTGAATATCAATGGAAAAAAAATCCTCGAGTGAGGATTAAAAAAAAAAAGTTTACCTCAGGTACAGAAATGGACACAATCACAAGAACCCACCCGCAACTGGGCCCCGCCGAGCGGGCACAGGCCCTGCCTACACCAATGTGGTGAATTAGCCACAACCGACTGCTAGTCCCCAGCCACGACTCCAGCTGCTCACCGTGCGGGCATCCATTCCAGGTGCCACATAGACACAGACACGGTCGCGGCTTAGAAAACACCTTTGCCACATGTTCAGATACACAACTCTCATCTGATCACCTCACCATATTCACAGTCCAAACAACACAGCGGCGGACTTCTTCCTGCGACACAGGTGGGGCTTTCACGCTCCCCATCGCCCCCAGACAGACGGGGGGAGGGGGAGGTGTGGGGGGGACAACAGTGACATGAGCCGCTCAAGCAACAACTACACAAAGGCATCAATAAGACAACTTACCAGATGGCACCCCACCTGAGAAAAGTCATGCGCACACCCAACACTGCACTCAACACGCAGCAGGAGAGAGTGAACTCAGGGTGGGGGGGGACCAGGCAGTCACCTGATGAGGCTGCGATGGCGGAATCCCAGCCTCAGGAGACCCGTCACTCTTTTCCTTTTCTCCCGCTGGAGCACAGGCCCTGGGGTGACCTGTGCTCAGGGCCAAGTGGCGTCCCCAGGAGGGTCTCCCTATTCAAATGTGAGGCAGTGCTACCCTTTGGGTGTCTCCCTCCCGGGGGACCCCACACGAACAGAGGAGGGGGCGACAGAACATCAGGGCCCTAGGGCTCCCCCGTCTGCTGAGCCCTCTGACTTGCGTGGGTGATATTAGAGGATATGTCCAGGTGTGACTCTCCTCCCCAGGGTGGATGACTGGGCCGAAAGGTTTGGGTCAAGCAACAGGGGCAGTGGGTTCTGAGGCCGCAGAAGAGGAGCATCTCGGGCCTCAGAAGCTCATGGAGCGCAGCGAGTGGGAACTTGAACCTGTCTTCTCACCCCCACAGAAGCCTCCCCCGGCCCTGGCGCAACACTGATAAGAATGAGCACAGCCTGGGGAGAGGAGGCGAACTCCAACAATGCCGCATCTGTCATCCCAGAATAAAGTCCGTCTTGTCCCACACCCCCATTTTAATGGCTTGGCCAGGACACAGCGACTTGGACTTTCCCTCTCCAGCGGTTCTCAACCCGTGGGTCGCGACATCTTTGGCGGTCGAACGACCCTTTCACAGGGGTCGCCTAAGACCATCCTGCATATCAGATATTTACATGACGATTCATAACAGTAGCAACATTACAGTTATGAAGTAGCAACAAAAATAATTTTATGGTTGGGGGTTACCACAACATGAGGAACTGTGTTTAAAGGGCCAGAAGGTTGAGAACCACTGCGACCAACACGAATCATTGAATTCAGTGGTCAAGTTAGTGACAGGCACCTGAACAGCCCTCAGTGATCTGCTGGCAGAACAGGGCAGCTTTTGTGTTCTTGCCAACGCCTCCTGCTGTGGGCCTATCCACAGTGCAGGTGGGGTGCGGGGGTGGGGGCAGAAGCCACAGCTTAGGCAGATGTCCCAACGCAGTCCCCCGAGACTCATTTTTTGACACTGGGGGTTCTGGTGGAGGACCATCCTCCAGAAAGGCCTGATCGTGGTCCTGGGTCTGGTCTCCCAGTGACCACGGTGAAGTGCTGTCTCAGAATGACAAGGAGGCTCTGTGAGCACGGTGTCCATCGAGTGGTTCAGGGGCCCATCGACCCAGCGCTGCCTGCACATCCAAGGCACTGATGGCCGACCTGGAGGTGTGTGCTTTACCTGCTTCTTCAGTGGCTGCACAGGGTGGGCGGGGTGGCTGTCGGGAAAGGCAGTCGTGCGAGGCTTCAGCTTCAGGCCTCCTGCACAGTCACATTCGAATGGGCCTGGAACACTTCCTTCATTGCCAAGGGAGAACGCCCTCCCAGCCTGTGCGGGCTTGTCACCTTGTGTGGGAATGCCATTCCTGCCTCAGATGCAATGCATGCTCCTTCGCTCTGCTTAAGCGCGGTGGCCGTGGTCCTTAGGCACACCCAGCTTCCTGCAGGACTTCCTTCCACTGTAGCAGGCACCCCCTGTGCGTGCAGTCACATCACCCCCTCCAGCTTCAAGGGAACCCGCTGGCCATGGGGGATTGATGCTTTGCCAGGCGCTGGATCTTGTGCACTCTCTTCTCTCTTGCTGTAAGGAAACCCTGGACCACTCGGGCCTGGGCTGCTGCTGCCTGCTCTCAGCGACCTCTGACCTCGCATGGGTCTTTTCCCTGAGGGGCAGTTATTTGCCTTTTAACCTTGGCCCCACAGCCTGGCCACCCAGGCCCATGCTCCACCTTTTTCTGTGGCAGCCATGGCCTCCCATTTCTGAGCCTTTCTGGGGTTTTGTAGGGCAGTTGTTTGTTTCGACATTTACTTGTAGGTACTCGCCATTCTTGGCTCTCCTATGTCAACTGCCATCCTCCTATCTACCATTTTCATATATTTTGAGTCAAGGACAGAGATATTTAGTCTTTTCCTAGATTCAACCTGTCATTACTGTTGTGTCCTTAGCACCAAAGACAGTATCTGGCACATTGTGGGCACTTACATGTCTTTTATGAGTCAAAGAGTTCTTAGAATCTGCTGCAACCTGGGCTCAGTCATTTTGCAAGAATTTCTTTAACATCCATGGTTGTGTAGGGGTTAAAGGTGTGTGTGTGTGTGGGGGGGGGGGGGGGG
>NW_005370412.1:1907391-1932076 GCF_000412655.1 Myotis brandtii
TGTGGGGGGTGAAAGGGTGGGGGGGGTGGGGGGGGGGGGGGGGATGGCCATCAGGAGGCTACTAGAGGAACCCAGGTGAGATTATGGTGGTTTCTTTTAATCTGTGGGAGCAGAGATGATTCACTATCCTGAGGGCCATACACTTCAGGGTGCTCCATGTTTGAAATTCTTTTATTCTTCTATAATCTCTAGCTCTTCTCCAAGCTCTATTTCTAAAAGTAAATTATAGCCTCCACACCTAGTCATCAGATGGCTGCCCTTCTGTTTTCCTGCAAGGGCGATCAACCAGAACTCAAGTCATTTGCCATGAATTACAGGGAAGAAGCTCATCACTACAGAACACATGGTTCTAATTTACCTTGAGCTCTTCTCTGACCACTCCACCCTTGTTGGATCCTTCCATTATGTATTCTCAAACTCATGTCCACTTCCTTTGCAGCACCTGTTGCAATTTGTCATGCCTTGTTTTTGAAATTGTTTTTGATGACTTTAAAATCCATGAAGTCAGGGGCCATGCCTGTCATCTTTGCTGCCCCCAGCACTCAGCACAGTGCTCAGACAGAAAGATGTGCTGACCGCCCGAGTGATGAACGTAGGACTGCTCCCGTGTGTGGGGCCAGGCATTCCTGTGCAGAGTAAGTAGCTCCCACACACTGCTCACCTTATTCTACGGCCCGAGCACAGGTGCTCTACTACCCACAGAGAAAGCAGGAATTAGTGTATTTTGGGAAGACTAGCTTTCTAAACTTGACTCTAAATCATGAAAAGTGAACAAGTGACATGAACTTAATTTATAAATCAGTTTATTTACAGATTTTTATCTTTTCTTAAAGTACATTTCAGTTAACAAATCTATTTACATAGGTGTACATGGGAATTCATCCCAGTTATTTTACAGATCATACATACAAACCACACCCTAAGTCTTGTGTGCAAAGTTGCACTGGATGTGACTATTGGCTGAAAACGACCTGATGACCAGGCTATTTACACATACACAGTAAACGGGTTTGTTTTTCATGTCTGCACGATACAGTACACACGCGGAGGCCAGGCCTCCCAGAGAACGCTTTGCAGTGTGTTTCCCGAGAAGGCTTTGCAAAGTCCGGAAGGAAAAGCTATTAAACATAGGTTAATTAAAATGACAGTACCTCCTTTACATCAGTTTACATTGTTTTCTTCACATTTTTATAATACAAAGATATTTTATTGAATTGCTGCACAACCAGTTTAAGATGATTTGTAAACATGTAAATTCCTACAATTTGCATTAAACATCATTGTAGTTTCTATCACTTGCTCTTTGAATTAATGTTTTATTCACTAGTATTGTTAAGGTAGTAAAAGAAGATGTAAGTTTGAACTTCTTACGGAAAGTTATGAGTCTCTAATGCTGTGCGAGTACACACTTTATTCAAGTATTGCAAAAAGCTAAGGCCACTTTTTTTCAAGACAAGAAAGTGAACAAAATTGTTTTTATCAATAGGCCACAACACTCTTATGAGCAATGAAATCTCTTCTGAAAGATAATTTCTCAGAGACCTGTAGTCACAGAAGGGATTTTCTTTTCTTTTAGATAAAAGAAAAACAAATTACCTTCTTTGTTAACTACTTTTGAGCTCTTCCCACTTTTCCCTAGAGTAAAAATTCCTGTTTAGACCTGAAGAGGGAATCTATACCCTGTACTTGTTTAACCCAGAGCTAAGCACCCTGGATAGCACAAATTGTTTTGGACTCAGAAATAAATCTGAAGCCTATACGTTGGTTTACTACTAAATTCTGAGTGCTATTCTAAAAGATATTACTGCTGATGCAAAGATCTTTTTCTTAGAGGAATTATGAAGAAAGTGAAAGAGGATGGGAGTGGGGAGAGGAACAAAGATTACAAAGAGGGAATATTTAGGTTCATGGTTAAGAGGCAGAGCTTGATTAAAAAGATCCCAATATGGAACAAGTGGCTGGGTATCCATAGTTATCATTCCAACCCTAACAATCATAACGCTTCCAATTATATCCAAATGGTTAAAATAGTAAGAAACCTGCTAATTATAGATTCCTTTGTTTTCTGCTACCAAACTATGGATAATCATTTTTAGCCAAGAGTAAGACTGGTCAGGAATCACTCTCATCTGGAGCCCAGGGCTCCTGGGCCGGTGAAGACAGCGGGAGCGTGTGGGGCTGCTGCCACCACATTCTTGGCAGCATTCTTACCAGGGAACTCTCAGCCCAGACTGCTGACTCCACAGACTTTACAGTATTTCTTTGCTTTTCTGGAATCATAATGCCACAAAAAATAAAGAAACTTTCTTATTAAAAATTGATTTAGGTCCAAATTATAAGGATGTAGAAAAAACAACCTATATTCCTATTATATTGTTTTTATATTCCTTTACAAAAAATTAACAGCAGCTGTAATGTTTCAGGTATTGTAAGGACAATGCTATCTTACAAACGGCTGAAGGATGTAGACAAGATGTTGTGCCGTCTTCCAAAGCTCACAAAGCGGACAGAAAAGGCCTTTGCTTTTCCTTGGCCCCATGAAGCACATCTCCACTCCACTGGTCAACAGCCCCAAGCGACCCTCGCTTCTCTTAGTCAACTTGCTCACTAAGGCTAGGAGACCAGAGCTCCACCTCAAAGCCCAGAAGAAATGCTGGCAATACATCAATCCGAGCGTTTCCCGAGACCCAATCACGTTTAGTCAGTGCTTTCCTTATTTGTCAAGAGCTATCACACCAGTCATTGTGCAAAATGCAAACAGTCCAATGTTATTTCGGTAAGTTTCTCATAATGACAAGATGAAACCGAGAGGAATGGAAGTGTGCATAATGAAACATCTGAGACGCAAAGGCAAGTCAGGAGGGAAGATGCAGAAATGAACGAACGTGCACACTTAATGAATACGCCATCTTTGGGGTTTTTCTAACATATTCTGAAGCTATAACATTCCAGGATATTTGTAAATAGGAATGCAGTGGATGTCTTACATCATGCTTCGAATCGGGACCTTCAATATTAAGGCATTTACATTCACGCCTAAGATTATCCACATTCTTCTAGGTACTTGAAGGACAGGACTGAGGAAGAGGAATCAGTCAGGAAGGCAGGGCACCGATGTCCTGAGAGCATCGCACATGCTCTAATGTAGCAGCTGGAGTTTAGGTAATTTTTCAGATACAGGTAACAGTTGTGAGAAGCAATGCTGCAAGAGGCAGAACTGAACTTTACAGTGTCTTTCAATCATGTTATCTCATTCCTGCTACTGCAGGCGATCTTGGAAAAGCCTGTCTTTTCTTCACTGACTTAAACTGCCTTCTTTGATGTGTGTGTGGTTTTGTTAAAATTGGAGGATTCCTGTGCAAAGACCACAAACCAGAGAAGCTTCAAGACGGAAGCAGAACTATTATAAGAAGAATCTTTCGCTTCTGAGTAGGGACACACATTTTCAACTTAATAATTTATCTTAAAATAAATTAAAAAAATGTTCCATAGCACAAAACAAGCACACAAACAACAGACAATATCTTTTTGTCTTTGGTGCACACACTCATTTCCTAAATCATTCAAGTAACGGCGTCTCTGATTTCTTGGGGAGGGATGGAGCTGAAAGTCTGAAGGCCAATGAATGACTTCCACTGTTGCCATGCCTGGATGCCTGAGATGGTCTGGAGGGCCTGCGATTCTGGGAGCAGCAGCGGAGGTTCAGAAGAGAAGAACAGTGCGGGGCAGGCAAGGGGCAAAAGAGCCAGCCCTGCATCGGTCCTTTGAGCCCAGTCTTTAGTGGGGGCATTCTTTGTTCTCATGCCCATATAGAGAAAACTAAAAATAATGCAAAGATTTACAATTCTTTAGATGGTGCTCAGAAAGCAAGGCTACTATTAGTTTCTGTTAACGTGACAGTCCACTTGGTGCTGCTCAACTACAACGATGGAAGAGAATAGTCTTCAAAGAGAAAGGAACTCCAGGATGTGAAATAGGCACTTGCTATTAAACTTGCCTATCAGAAGTGGTTAAGGACTTAATACTGTTTAGAGACTATCACAGACCAGGATTACATTTCAAAAATGGTAGGATGCATTTATCTATATACCTCTCCTGCCTGACTTCAGACTCAAGAAGTGATACCCTAGTCTAAGCTACGAGGTAAGTCTGGTGTTTTCAGCCCTCATCTGAGACCCAGTAGGGGTGCTAACAAGAGGTGTAGAATTAGATACTGTGTGTCCACATCAGGTGTGCAACCCTGCCTACTAAACACCAACACTAATCCAGTGGACAGTCTCTAAAGGCAGAGGCTGTAATACCAGATATACCGCATTGTCCCGTAGGCTCCAAACCAGTAGTCTTTGAGAACAGGTACCAGGTCCAGAAGCATTCTTGCTATGATGGAGATGGGGTGTGTGTCAGGAGGCAGAAAGGCCCAGGACTCATATTAGCACTCAGTGTTCGATTTATTTGCAAGATGTCACACAAGTAGCACTCTCCCCTGTTTTTCACTGATTTGATTCAGAACATCAATAGTATCTCTGATCAAGGTCTCAAAGATCCCATCAGCTAGTTGCATCTTCACACACAACTCATCTTCATCATAGTTCACCCACTGTGCCTCCTCTTCATGGAGCTCCTGCACCTAGAATTTAGAAAACACAAAGGTTAGAAGTTACCATAAAAGCTAGGAAATGTATTATATTTGATGGCTTTGCAGTCCCATCCATGGGAAAACAGGCCAAGGAAATAAGCCAGAGAAAAAGGATAAGTTATATGATTCTATCAACAAACTTTCAAAGTTGCAAAAAATATCAAAAAACTCAACTGCCAACTAAAATAAAAGTGGTTTCAAAACTGTCAAAATGGAATTTAACAATATTCCAGTATTTTATAGTTAGTAAGGATCGCAAGCATGTTGTCTATGTTAACAGAAGATAACGTGTATGAGAACTTAAGGAGGAGAGAAGAAAGCAAGTTACTAGCTATATAGCTTTGCAATTATAAAACACATATATCCAAAGACAATGCTGGATATGATTCTGAAGTATCTATACTAGTACAGTGGGGCCTTGACTTATTAGTGTTCCGACTAACGAGTTTTTTGAGATACCAGCTGTCTCTCAGCCGATTTTTTGCATTGAGTTGATAGAGTAATTTGAGTTAACGAGCTCCTTAACGAGCTCGGTCTCGGAACGAATTAAATTCGTAAGTCAAGGCCCCACTGTATATATAAAAGGCTAATATGCAAAGTGTCCCCTCAGGAGTTCGACCAGGAGACCCAGAGTTCGATCGCTCTCTATGATGTGCACTGACCACCAGGGGGTGGCACAGAAGAATGAAGGACCCCTGGCAGCTGGCAGCCAGGCAAGGAAGGCCCTGATCAGCCCTGATTGCCGGCCAGGCCTAGGGAACCTACCCGTGCACTAAATTCGTGCACCGGGTCTCTAGTTATAAATAAATGAATAAAATTTAATATTCTTTAGAGTACTTTAAAAAATGTACTATTGCTTAAGCTTATTTTAAAAAATCACTGTTATACAATAATTGTTTCTTTTGCATTTTAGGACTTTGGGATTCCTATGGTAAGCCACAACTAATCAAATTAGAACTGCCCAAAATTTTTTGCTTGTTTACAATAAACATTTTAAAAGCTACTTATAAAAGAAACATATCAGACTTATTATATGTAATGATGCCAGTGAGATGGAGGCTAAGTGGGGAAAGTAATTATAAACCCCGATCCAGCCCCAAACTCAGCAGTTATTGTAGTGATAAGGGTGTCTAACTAGAAGTCTAACTGGGCAAAAAAGCCATGACAACAGGCTCCCGACTTGCCCTGATTACAGTTACATCTTGAAAAAGACAGAGGAGGCGAAGAGGGGAATGTAGTTCCCATTACGAGGAAATGAGAAGATTCCTGGGAGGAAGAGACCACATCATCCAGGAGCCTGGGCAAGCAAGAGGGAAGAGCAGTGTTGGCCAACACGTTCCCTTGGCCAGGGTTGACAAACACACGATGAGGTGGCTGCTCCATTCTTTCTCTTTGAGGGGGGATGTTTGAAGGATATGTAAATATTCATTCCTTCATTCCCTAACTTATGCTCCATGAACAGATATGCCACCCAAAAGGACTCTTTGGTCAAACACGTTTAGAACACTGCCTGTGCGAGTTTCACAATGGACATGAGCCTATTAAAGAGAATTCCACCAGGAAAGGACTTGTTTAACTCAGAGTTGCCTCTATTTGTTTTGTGTGGATATATAAGAAATATTTTCACCTACTAAGGAACTGGTGCTTATGTAACAGCCCAATGCAACACTTCCCAAGCTGGTGCTGAGAGAGAACCATGTTCTGGGAAAGCTAACAGGTGTGTCCCCCACAAAAGATTTCATACCTCCTATAAATTTGTTTATTTGTTCAAACCAAGTTGCACAGCTTTCCTTTTTTATGTTATCTCAGCAGTTAGCATTAAATCTGTTCTCTGAGCAATTTCCTCCCCAATAACATTTGGAACGCATTGTCCTAAAGAAGTCACTTTGACCTCACAGTAAAAAGACAGGCTCAGGATGTTGTCCCTTTGACTCTCAGTGTACCCTGATGAGCCCCCACAGTGCTCTCATCAGTAGCAGCAAAAGCTTTGCTTCTCCTTAAGGACAGAAGCTATTCCCTCTCAGCTGGTGAGAACTAACATGTTCTCTGTTGTGCTGTGGCCACAAGAAAGCACAAAGCCAACTTGGAACTTCACCTATGGCAACCAAGGGATCTTATAACCTGCAAATATGCCTCCATTTTTCTCTTCTGGTTTTTAGAGTCTATTCTATTCTATTACAATTTCCCCTGCTCCTGAAGATGTATGTGTGTGAATCAATGTGCGCTATATATAAATCAATTAAATCACACTAACAAGTCAGTGTAACAATAACTTCATTTTCCTTTTTCTCGACAGGGTATTAGCTGGTAGGAAAGAGAAATGTGGACAGAAGTCAGCAACACCTGTCAGGTCTTCCACCATATCCTTTGCACAAGATGAGGAAATAGAGATGTCAGGTAGGTGGATTTGTACTTTTTTGATTAAAGAACAAGACAACTATCAACCTGGAAGGAAGGTTCTGCCTGCAGGACATGGGCGCTTCTCCCTCTGTGTTCCCAAACTCTCCTGTTCCTGCTCCACAGTAAAATCATCCCATGGAACTGTATTCTGTGAGGCCCTCGAGATTTTTCTTTTTATTTATGATTCCTCAGTGACCAGGACGGTATTACAAATAGGTGTTACATATCTGGCATATGGATTTTTTAGTGAGTGCTAAAAGGCTGTCTGTCTTTGGCTCTATCCAATACACCATTTTTATCTATGACCTAGGTCCGTGGTCGGCAAACTGCGGCTTGCGAGCCACATGCGGCTCTTTGGCCCCTTGAGTGTGGCTCTTCCTAAGCCTTATGAGTACCCTAATCAAGTTAATAACAATGTACCTACCTATACAGTTTAAGTTTAAAAAATGTGGCTCTCAAAAGAAATTTCAATCGTTGTACTGTTGATATTTGGCTCTGTTGACTAATGAGTTTGCCGACCACTGACCTAGGTGAAAACAAGCATATCAATTTTAGAGGTACATGAAGCTGGGAAATACAACAACCATGTTAGAAGAAAGAGCCCCAAAATGTATTGGTACCTTGGAAAGATGGGCCAAAGTTATCAAGATGAAGTAATAAAATAAGATCCTGTACTTGGGCCCAAAAAATTACTACAAAAGCACAAGTTGAGATTTTGGTCTTAGGGTTTTTCTAAGCTTTTGTGGGTTCCTTGAGAATAATACAGATGAAAATAAACAAATGTTATTAGAAACTCTATGAATCAAAGTACAGTTCTTAAGAAATGTGTCGCTAGGCAATTTCATCATTGTGCAAACATCTCAGAGTGCACTTACACAAACCGGGATGGTATAGCCCCCTACACACCCAGGCTACGTGGTATAGCCTATTGCTCCCAGGCTCCAAGCCTGCACAGTCTGTTACTGTACAAAACAACCTAAGATTAAATCAAGCACAAGAGAAAATGATGTAATCAAGAAACTCAGTAAACTGGAGATGTATGAGCCATCCTGTCTTACAGCAAACCTTTTTTTTTAATGAGTAGCAAGAGTGTACTCTAAAATAACAAGAAGTATAGCATAGTAAATACATAAGCTAGTAAGAGAATTATGTACTGCACATACTTATATGTGCTACACTTTTATACAGCGGGCAGTGCAGGTTTGTTTACACTAGCACCACCACAACACATAATATTCTGCGACAGCTAAAATGTCACCAGCAATATGAACATTTCAGCTCCATTATAATCTTAATGGGACCACGGCTGTATATTGATTGGTCCATTGTTGACTGAAACATCGTTATGTGATGCTTGACTGTATAGTATATAGGAAAAAGGAGAAGGGTGTATGACTGTGCTAATGTAAGCAATTCACAAAATATTACATGGTCAGTTCTGAGCACTGTATTTACAGAAGGGCACTGACAGAGCTAAAGCTGATATTATAGAAGGGACTGAGAAACTCTATCAGACAACAGGAGAGAATACCAATGTTTAGCAGGGAGAAAAAGACTCAGGTGAAACATGGCAGATGTTTCAAAGGCGTGTAGGACGAATTAGAATTGTTATATAAAACCTTAAAGCAGATTAGAATTAAATATGTAAAGATCAATTTAGGCTTAACATGAGAATTTACCAACATTATAAGTAGAAACTCAGAAGCTATCCAATACCTTATCAGATCATAAGGGGATTCAATCATTAGCTAGGTGGTTTTGCTGCAGGATTTGAATGTTAAGTGCAATTCTACCTACAGTAGGAATATTTTTCAAAGTTACTGTATACAAAGGACATACAAAAGTTGGTCTAATTATAGCAGTACTCCCTTATTCACGGTTTTGCTTTCTGTGGTTTTAATGACCCACAGTTAATCTTGATCTGAAATATTAAATGGAAACTTGTAAAAATAAACAATTCAGAAGAGCAATTATTTATTATAAAGAGTTTAATATAATTTGCCATGTCACAGGGCTTTAAAAGGGCAATGGTCCTTTTGAGGCCACCCCTCCCTGTATGGACTCCATCATCCCTGCCTGTTCACTCCAACAGTTACCTCCTCCTCTGCATCATCAAATTTTCTCCTTTGAATTCCTCCTACCAGCCTATTTCTCTCCAGCAGAAAAAACCCTCGTCACCAATTCCCTCTTTACTATTTTCTTTACAAAAAATACTCCATTGAGTTAATTACTGTGAGGATCAAATAAAGCACGAGGAGGATGATGAACTGTAAAACACTAAACAAATGTTTATCTGAGTAAATGAAGCACTAGAGAAGTACATACTTGGGGAAAACTGATCAACTTAAGTATTACTCATTTTTAATTATATGAATGTAAATATAGACAAAATAGGAAGTTCAGAATGAAAATATTTAGAGATAATCCTGAACCCAGTAACATCTGAGTTTCCTAAAGTTCGACTCAGGAAAAAAGGACGAAAGACCTTTTTTCCCCTTTCCTTTTTGTTTGTTTGATAAATGTTTTTCTAATGCTAGAGAAATGTATCACAAAATAGAATAAATCCTACCCAGCTAAAATTCTGAATAACAATGATGAAATAATGATTGCTAATATCTATTGAGTTATCTAAAGTTCGCTCAGGAAAAAAGGACGAAAGACCTTTTTTTCCCCTTTCCTTTTTGTTTGTTTGATAAATGTTTTTCTAATGCTAGAGAAATGTATCACAAAATAGAATAAATCCTACCCAGCTAAAATTCTGAATAACAATGATGAAATAATGATTGCTAATATCTATTGAGTTATGTGCAGTGAACTGTTCAACATAGACATACAAATGCTCATTTAATCCTCTTAGTAATTTTATCACCTCCATTTTGCAGATAGGGAAATGAGGCACAAAGGGGTTAGTTAGATGACTTGTCGGAGATTACACTCCAAATAAGTGGCAGAGCAGGGACTTCAACTTAAGAGACTACACCGGTTTCTTCTCAATTCAGTTCCTTAAATTTTGCTTTCTTAACCTTTTATTTCTCAAGTCCTCCACACCTACAAAATAGTGTTAAATTAAATATTCATCTACTGAGTTCAAAAGAAAGCAATTTCCAAAACTGAGGAGCAGAAATGCAGCAGGTGAAAGCTTTACGACATTACTATTATAGACTTAAGGTCAACTCTATTCCCTTTCCTTTCAGGACCTAACTACATCTGGTTTCAGAAGAGATGGTCAAAATAAAAACAGCTGTTATATATACTGACCAGGATATGATCCACTCGGTCTCTTTTCTTTCTTCCAAATTTCATCATTTTCTGCCAATCTGTTTTGTGGTTTGGCTCCTTTTTAAGACTAAACAACTTGAGTACTTCGGTTGCTATGAAGCTCTGTAAAAACAAGAGGAATGAATAAAACACAAAATTTCTGAGATTCCATGCTTATAATAATGCAGCAAACAGATTTATGCTAAAAATGTAACATGTATAATAAAGAGTATACAAATTCCTTCCACTTACAGTTCCACTTAGCAATTTGAAGAGAAAAGCATTCCAAAAGCTCAGACTTTATTCACTTAAAGAATTTTTGTTTTTACACAACATAAAAAAGTAAAACCCACTGATGAATCTGCAAAGAAAAATCACTTTAGAGGTTCCCAACCCAAGAACCACCGTTAGCTGACTTCAAGCTGGCAAAAGTAGTTAAGAAAGCATTAAATAAATCTCTGACCCTAAAAAATCCAACATAAATTTGGGAGCAATGTCATGTGAGCAAAGTACAAGGCTTTAGCTGGGATAGTTTATTTTGAAGTATCAAGATTCAGTTAAACTTTAAAATGTTAATCAACACTTCAGTATGAGAAGCCTAATAATTTTACTGCTAGCAACATTAGGATTATCATCTTTTTAAAACTTTATGAAATGTTATTTCAATATTAAAATTAGTGGGAAGCATCATTGTGAAATATATTAATATACACACTCTGATACTGCTTATATATATCATGTATCTTGTGTTATTTTCAACTTATTTGTTGTTATTAATAAGATAATTTTTATTTTTATTACTTTTTAAGTATATTTAAGGTCTATTAAATATATATTTAAGTATATATTATTACTTATTAAAAAACAATGTTCTTAATGGAGGAATTGGCACACTTACGAATCAGAATCATTTGAAATGATTCTCAAACTACAATTGTGCTCCCCAAACTCCACTACTCCCTGCCTAAACACACACACATTCAAGGATGTATAAACTGTGGAAGGCTGAAAAAAATGAAGTACACTAGTGTTTTGAGAAAGCTCCCCAGGTGGTTCTGATATTCCTCAAAGTTGAAAATCATTTTAAAAGTTTCTTTTCTTTAAATTAATCAAATTTATCTTTAAACCCACCCCCCCCCCCCTTTTTTTTTTTTTCCCACCCCCCCCTTTTTTTTTTTTTGCTACTTACCTTAATCTAAGCAGAGGCTAGAAAACTTTTTCTGTAAAGGACCAGATTATAAATATTTTAGCAGGAAAGTAGCCCTATAGACAATATGTAAACAAATGGATGTGGCTATGATCCAATAAAGCTTTATTTATAAAAACAGGTGGTGGGTTGGATTTGACCTGTGGGCCATAGTTTGCCTACCCTGATATAAGCATATATCTTAAAACCCGTCAGTACAAATATTTTCAAAAGCTTTCCGTAGTCAATAATACTGTCTGATACATTTAAAAGTTCCTAAGAGAGCAGATCTTAAAAGTTCGTATCACAAGAAAAAAAATTGGTAACTATTTGTGATAACAACTAGACTTATTATGGTGGCTTTTTCATAATATACACAAATATTGAATCACTATGTTGTACATCTGAAACTAGTATGTCAATTATATCTCAAATTAAAAAAAGACTGTTGTTTAGGCAATGCCATCACATTATATACCGGGATAATGTATATGAACAGTATTAATGTATTTTGATAGTTCACATATACTCCTGGATGATGTAAGAAAATACACCAATAAGATGAGTAACTAGATGAGCAGGTATGCTCTCTGGAAAAAGAAAAGCTTTCTATGATCAACTAAGTTTAGAAAACAACTCTAGAGCCTTGCTCCTCAGAGTGGTTCTGGAATCAACAGCATCAATGTCACTTGAGAGCTTGATAGAAATGCAGAATTTCAGGTCCTATTCCAGACCTACTGAGTAGGAATCTCCATTTTAACAAAATGCCCAGATGGTTTATATTTTTTATATTTTTATTGTTTTTTTTATTGACTTTTTACAGAGAGGAAGGGAGAGGAATAGAGAGTTAGAAACATCGATGAGAAACATCCATTAGCTGCCTCCTGCACACTCCCTACTGGGGATGTGCCCACAACCAAGGTACATGCCCTTGACCTGAATCGAACCTGGGACCCTTCAGTCCGCAGGCTGACTCTCTATCCACTGAGCCAAACCAGTCAGAGCTGCCCAGATGGCTTATATGCACATTTAAATCTGAGAGGCACTGCACTGAAAACATCGCCTTTGCTAAATTAAAGAAACATGTAAATAGGCAGAGTTTCCACCAATGTAACTTTAAAGCTGGTTTGATGGGAGTCCTTGTAGCTTCAGTCACTTCATCTTTTCAGGGGCTTCTTAGATAACAAAGTATTTTTTATATATCATATTACTATTCCACATATTTCAAAACCACATTACCAATTTGAAACCTCCAAAATGGAAATCAAATATGGAAAGGTAATACCTATGTGTCTAGGGCGGACATGTTTGATATATGATATGTTTTCAGATGTACTTCTAGAATATTACACTTATCTCTAAATTACCAAAAAAACATCAAAAATGCCTAAGAGATGCAATAATTTATCTGAGAATTTCCTAATTTTTTCTTAGACATTATAAATTGTATATATATAGGAAATGACTTTTAAAAGTTATGTTTTGTTGCCCTGGCCAGTTCCTCAGTGGTTAGAGCGTCAGCCCTTGGACTGAAGGGTCCCAGGTTTGATTCTGGTCAAGGGCATGTACCTCGATTGCAGGCTCAACCCCCAGCCCTGGTTGGGTGGGTGCAGGAAGCAACCAATTGATGTGTCTCTCTCACACTGATGTTTCTCTCTCTCTGTCTTTATTGCCCCCTTTCCACTCTCCCTAAAAATCAATGGAAAAATATCCTCCAGTGAGGATAAAAATTAAAAGTTATGTTTTGTTTTGCAAATCTTGCGGATTCAGGATTCCCTCTTGTCCCCTCCCTTCCACTGTTCATGTTTTCAATGAATCAAGTATTTATTGAATACCCAGTATGGAACAGGCTCTGAGGACAGAAAGGTGACTAAGACAGGGAGTACCTGCTTTTACAGCATGTATAGATCTGTGTAAGTGAACAGCATTCAAAAAGGAGACACTCTATAGTTTGCAGTTTACCTTGATTTCATCAAGGTTATTTGGATTTTTCACTCGTCGGAAATAATTAGAGTTGATTCTGCATGGCTTCATCCAGACAGGTTGATTCAAGTTGGGATCCTCAGCAAATATTTCCTCAAAAATCTCTTTTGTTAAATCAAAAACCGCCTTGATAGAGAAAAAATAAAATAAAATGGCTAAGAACCCAAATTTCAGACAAGAGGGAAGTTTAAAGTTAGAATTATCCTTCCAAGTTACATACCTGTTTGTAGACCCTTTTACTAGTGCTTTCTATATCGAGACCCTTACTGGCACAGCCAAGCAGCTTTGAAGGAATACTGATGCTATGAAGATCATGACCTAACTCTTTCCATTTCCAAAGTTCTTCTGCAGCACTGTGAACAAGGACTTCTACTTCCTCTGCAGTATGTGGGACTGCCAAGAGTGTATCACATGGCTTTTGGGGAGGTCTTTTAGGTTCTGCCATTAGAGGTACAATTGCTTCTTCTGCTTTGTTTTTTTGGATCTTGTGAGAAGAGCTCAAACCAAAATCTTCATCAAACCAGTCTTGATCATCTCCTAACGCGCTCAGGAACTCACGACTGATCTCAAGTTCAGCAAGTCTCTTAGCAAGCTCTTCCTGTCCACTAGCACCAAATACTGGACTCTCCTGCAGAAATGGCACATTCAAATAGAACACCTTTTAGTGACCTCAGATCACTTAAGGTTTTTTTTTTTTTTTTAAGACAAAGCAAATATATTTGTATATTTACTATATCTCTAATAAATAAGCAAAACAAAAACTATATGGTGGTTACTAATTTAAGAAAAAAACTATCCTCTGTTTCATAATTCTGTTTACATAAGCTGAATTTTTATAAAATATTGATTAGTTTTTGTTTCCTTTTTGTATCATTATTATTCTGTTTCTGTAGAACTGTCTGGTTTCTGAGATTTGGAAATGGGATAGGAAATTTCTCACCTTAGTGATTATTTGGCTCAAATTACTCAAAATCATTACTTTTGTTCAACTGTCCATGGACAACCCAAACAAGTTGATGGTCTGAGTAGATGCCATAGTGGATATAATTCAGTTTTACCAGAATCAGTATCATAACTGGTAATCTTTGCAGAACAACTATGACTGAGTAGATATGGGGACAAATAAATTCATAGGCAAAAAAGAACTGGGTTGAGAACCACTGTAAAGCTCCATGGGAAATCTGTTCAATGAATCTGAAAGGGAATCTATCTAATCTGTGGGCAGTATTCAAGGGTTGTCAATCCAACATAAACCTGTCAGTGTTTGTGACAACCCTATAGTGACCACTCATGACATAACAGAGGACAATTATACTTGACAGAAAAACAGTTAAAGGCCTTTAAAAACTAGTACACTGATCTTCATCTAATAAATAACCTGCCACACACAAAATCTGAATTAAAATGCATGACGAAAGTGAGGTTAACTGACATTTCTTCTAGGCAAAATACTTACAGGTCTGGGACACATATCTGGAGAAGAAATCTCTTCTTTTTCATCATCCAATTCAGACCTTAAGAAGTCACCTGGAACACTTGGTGATTGTTCCTCAAGATTTGGAGATAGGCCTTGGGGTGGTACTTTCTTTTGATCATCAAGAAACTCCTGATTGCTGAGCTGAATTTTCTCATTCCTAGCTTTTTTAATTTGTTGTAGTTGACTGACTGTGTCTGTCACAAAGACTTTGAGTAAACTGTCTGTTAGTAAGCTGACTGTTTCTAGTTGTTGCTTTGATTTTTCTTCCTCACTTACTGATGACCTCAGCTGGGCTTCCAACTGGTTCTTTTCTCTGGTTAAAAGATCCAAAAGTGGGGTAGAAAGTTTTTCTGAAACCTCAGGATACAGGTTCTCGTCCTTTTCTGTAATCTGCTGTTGCTTCTTTAATTCTTCAGAAAAGGTATTGTCTAAAGTATCGTCTTCTACAGCAATGGAAACATCTTCTGTGGCACCAGAAACAAGGTCTTTGTTTTCCTTTGAAGAAATCAGTGAATCCACTGGAGATTGCTGGTGAACATGGGCTTCAAGTACCTCAGAAATGTCCTGTAAATGGTCTGTTTCTATTTTAAGGCTTCTATCAACTGAGGCTTCAATATCGTGCACACCAGGTAAAGATTTCTCATACAAATATTCAACTGCATCCTTTTCTCTATCAAATGTGGAACCCTCTGCATCTTTTTGTTCTTGATTATTGTATTGATATTGTTCATCTGAGTAACAGTCTTCTTCTTCATTTATGTCTACATAGTCTTCAAAGTTTTCTGGAATTTGAGATATTTTTTGTGGAGGAGCAAAAATACCATGCTTCTCTTTGCACACAAAGTACACAATGCCATCATACGTTCCATTGTTATTTCCTTCAGGTTTATCCAACTCCACTCCAGCCCAAAATCCTTTAGCAAAACTAGTCACACCTTTGAATCGAAGAGTTCCCGGCTGAACATTGCCAATCAATACCCTATCACCAATGTGGAAATCGAGTAACTCATCTGCAACAGGAACTGAGGTCAAAGAAGAGCATTCAGTAACCCCCTGTTCATGCTCCACATCACTGCGCTCCTTACTTTTCATGAGCTCAGTAGGAGACTTGAGTTCTAACAGCCTTTCAGAGTGGATATTGCTATGAATAGAAATGCTTTTCTCACTGAGGCACTCACTGATTTCACCATCAGTACCAAAGCTGTTGGCTTCACTTTTAGAGCTTCTTGTTGGCTGTAACCTATCTCTGCAAGACTGAGTGTCTCTCCTGAGTGACAACAATGACGTTACCTCAAAGTTACCTTTACACAATTCAGCTGAAATGTCTTTCTTGACAGAAGACACTTCAAAATCTTCAGAGTATGATATCTCTTTAGGAGCAAGAAGATGTTCTGACAAAGACAAGTCTCTTTCCTTTATGTTCTTTTGTTGAAGAATGCCTCTTTCTGATTGGATGTTTTGACTATGATCCATATCTTGATCTGATAGTCTCTCTTTCAATTCTTTTTTATCAAGGTCCTCAATGGCTAAGCTAACTAAGTCTTTCTGAACATTTACAGCATCTAAAGAAAGATCTTTCCTTGAAAGAATTTCAGATGAATCTCCTTGTTCCAGGTCTAGTTTCAGTAAGACATCAGACTTCCTAGATTGTTTAAAATAGGCTTCTTGAACCGTACTCTTCTCTAACTCTGTGTATTTTACTTCTTGAATTTCTGAGTTTTGACTAGCTTCTTCTTCAACCTTGGCATCTGACACATCCAGAATTCTATTAGGGGCATTTAATTCTTTGGGAGGAGGTAATGAAGGTATATTTTCTATAGAATCTCCAGATTCTGCTCTGATTTTCCTTGATGATCTAAGAATTGGTGACGAAGTCTGAAAATGCTCTTCTATTCGACTGTCCAATTCAATCACTCTCCTGGCATAAGCAGATAAAGACCTTTCTGATACTGATCTCTCAGAACCTGCCAATGCAGCATCTAAAAGGAAAGAAAATCACATAAAAATGATTTAATCACAATTTCTCAATTTCTGGAACCAATGTTTAAATAAAAGCCAAATCTTAGTTAATAAACACTTTGGTCAATAAATCTGACCTGTTTTGGTTACAATATAAGGTAAGTTTTTCCTTTAAGAGAATATACTGTAGCAACAATAGATATTTAAAATGACTGAAAATTTAAAGTTGGAATAATTTCTTACTATCCTAACTTATAAAGTGAAAAAAAAAATGGATCTAAGTTTATGGAGGCATGGATCTGCATGATCATTCTCAAATAATGCAAAAACAGAATTTTGTGACAAATACTATATGTTATATACTATATTTGTCTCTCACTCATATATATATGCTTCTAAAAGAATGAATTTTCCTGAGGATTTTAACTAAGCTTTTGAATATAAAAAGTGGAAAGAAAAAAGATAAACTATTTCTGCAAATATAACACTTTAAGAGCTAAAATAGCAAAATAAGAAGAAAATAAGTACAGATGTGCTAACAAACCAAGAATTAAAATTTGAATTCAAATTGCTTATTTCACCATTGTTACAAGGTAAGGTTTTTATGCCTGTTTTATTTCCTCATTGACTAATACTTTATTTTTAATAATTCTTATCTTTCTTTGTATTAAATAGAAAAAATATATTATATATAACCATTTACCCTGAGAAATAGTATAAGTTGAAAATATACATAAACAGAAACAGAATCTGACTAAGGAAGAATTTAGAGATACTGATGATACACTCAGCCATTTTAGATTAATGTCTCTATGCCTCAGGTTTTAATCATAAATTTGGAACAATAAAGACAGATTCATATAACTGATGCATAATCAAGAAACCACTTAAAAGTATAAAAGTAACTTAAAATATTAAATAATCTATTATCTTTAAGAAATTTAATCAAAAAAGCTGAAAGGGAGAATTGTGTAGGCATCAGTATAGATCCTCAGTCTATGTAGCAACAGTGTCTTTTTTTTTTCTAGTTACATACCAACATGTTCAGCAATAGACTCCAGGGATCCTCTGGAACGTTCTGAGTCCGTTAGTGATTTCCAATTCTTTGCTGTTTCAGATCTGAAGTAGAAATTAATGAACAGTAATAAATGTAAGGCTGATACTATAATAACTAATAACAGAGCAGTCAATTCTTAGAAGACCACTTCTTTCTTCTTATCCACAGGGGTATTTCCAACATTTGCCACTTTCATCAAGCCTATGTCTGACCCTTATCAGTCTCAGTAGATGGATGATCTTGCCTCTTTTAATGAGAAAAACAGGCCATCAGCATGAACTTTTTTGTCTTCAACCTTTAACCTACAAATTTATCTATAATCACAGCCATTCCAACCGCCTTTCCTCTTATATGCAGGAAAGAAAAAGGTGTGTCTCTCATACTTGTTCAAAGCTAATTGTTCAAACCTCATTCTGCCCCAAATCACACACATTTCCACAGTCTCATTGATGATACTCCTCAATTATTGATTCTTTTTCCGTCTTTAGTCCTTCATTCTGGAAATTTCCCCCCTCAACTTATAAGTATGCCTCAAGACTCAAAAAAATCTCCCCCTTAATTCTTCATTCCTCCACCTCATGCTACTGTCTCTCTTTTGGTTTCTAATCCTGCCTGTTATAATGTTCTTAAACGTTGCTATTTTATTATATTTAGTACTTGGTATTCTCTCTGAATGCATACCTTCTTTGGGTTATGTTGCTATATTTTATGGCTTCAGCCACCGTCTATATGCTGCTCATCCCCATATATCTAACCCTGACATCTTTCCTGGATAATTCCACTTATGAACTACAGGCAACTCAAAACTAACATTTTAAAACCAAATCATGAACTTCTCACAAAAAGATACCTGAGGATTATAGCTTTTAGGTTAATGAAACCTTGACCCAACCAACTACTTAAGAGAAACCTGGGAATTATCCTAGATTTCCCCTGCTTCCCTATCAGTCAAGTCCTCTTCTTAAATATTCCTGAAATCTATCTCCTATTCTCTATTCTTATTACTGCTGATTACTTGAGTCCTGGCTTAGACTACTTTCTCCCTACTTCTAGGCTTATTCCTTCTATCTTTCCTTCATATTGTAGTCAGAAAGATCTCTCCACACACAAATATGATTGTATCAATCTCTGATAAAAATCCTTCAGTAGCTTGATTAATAAAACTCTAAAACCATTCAATAGTATATTATGTAGAAATTAAAATAAAATTTACAGTTTATAATGAAAAAAAATATATGTAACAAAAATACATAAAAATCGAAGCATAAAAAATCCTAGAAAGAAATATATCTAATTGTTGACATTTAGATTTTTGGGAGACCTAGGTACGATATAATTTAAACATTTTTTATTGCTTTCCTTAATATTCTAATAATAATAATAATAACTAATACATAGTACTAATTATGTGCTAGGCCCTATTCTAAGTTAAGTATTTTAACCCTCATAACATGTTCATTAGTAAGGTGTTATTACAGGAATATAAATCTCTATTAAAAAACTGAAGCACAACCCTGGCCAGTGTGGCTCATTTGGTTGGAGCGTCATCCTGTACACCAAAAGGTGGCAGGTTCAATTCCCAATCAGGGCACATACCCAGGTGCAGTTCGATCCCACTGAGGCAGATGTGGAAGGCAAGTGATCAGTGTTTCTCACATCGATGTTTCTCTCTCTCTCTCTCTCTCTCTCTAAAAATTAATTAAAAAATTTGTTTTAAATTAAAAAAACAAAAACAAAAACTGAAGCACAGAGAGGTTAAATAACTTGACCAAAGTTGAAGAGCTAGCTGGTACTGGAGCCAAGATTCAAACTCAGATAATGTTAATTTAATTGTAATGAGTCTGTATTACTTTTGTAACAAAGAAAAACACTTCCAAAATATTTTTTTAAACCTAAAAGGCTTTACATCTAAAAAATAAAATAGAAACTACTAAAAATGAATATAAAGTTATCACAATTTTTCTTTGTTTTTCTAGTTGCTTCTCACTCCAGCAAAATGTTATGTTCAGCTTCTATTATATGCTTTTGGTCATTCATAAATACCCTTCTCTCTGAAATGTCCATTTCCCAGTCCCACTGACTGCCTAAGCCCTAGTCATTGTTCAAAATTTAGTTTGAATATTACAACCTCACTTTTTTATATGCCATACTAGAGTTCTGGTGCATGAAAATTCGTGCACTTGGCGGGGGCGGGGGGGGGGGGGGCTGGACTCTCGCGCAGTCCAGAAGCCCTTGGGGGATGTCCGACTGATGGCTTAGCTGCGGAGGCGGGAGAAGCTCCTGCCACCACTGCTGTGCTCACCAGCCATCAGCCCAACTTGTGGCTGAGTGGTGCTCCCCCTTTGGGAGCGCACTGACCACCAGGAGGCAGCTCCAGCACCGCCCCTCATCACCCTGCTGCTGCCGCCCCCCCACCGACCGGTCGTTCTGCTGGTCGGTCGATTTGCATATTAGGCTTTTATTATGTAGGATAGGATTATGCATTCCTATGTTGCTACTCAGTTTCTTCTGTATATGCATTTACTGGTTGCATAGTATTCTATCCTAAAAAGGACCATAATTTATTGGGCTATCCACTCATTTTTGGACATAAAGATTGCCTCCAATGTTTTATTAATATAAAGGATATTGTGATAAACAATATTCTTTCAAATAGAGATTTCTGGTAGCCCATATTTTCTCAAGCTAGATTTCCCAAAGTGGAATTATTGAGTCAAAAGTTACAAATTTTTGCCCTACCCGGCTCAGTGGATAGAGCATTGACCTGCAGACTGAAGGGCCCCACGTTCGATTCTGGTCAAGGGCACATGCCCAGGTTGCGGGCTTGATCCCCAGGAGGGGGCGTGCAGGAGGCAGCCGATCAATGATTCTCTCTCATCATTGATGTTTCTATCTCTCTCTCCCTCTCCCTTCCTCTCTGAAATCAATAAAAAAATATATTTTTTTAAAAGTTACAATTTTTTTTTTACTTTTGAAACATTGCCAAATTGTTTTTCAAAAGGTCTATACAAACTTACAGTGCTAAGATTAGCAATATTAGAGAATACTATTTTCATTGCACCTATCAGATTTCAGGATTCAAACTATATTTTAAAGTCTGTACCTTATTATAAATTTGATTTTTAATTATATCATATATAATAATTTTACTTCAGTGAAACTAAAAATATAAATCAATATTTTTACTATTACAATTTCACAGTTACTTAAGATAGCTTCTACTAAAAGTTTTTCCTTATTCTTTTCTCAAACAAGGCAGAATATAGAGAAGTTATCAAAAATTTCTACCTGTGTAGTGGAAGGGGCTTGATCTTGGGTTTTTCAGAAGCTGAGGAGAGCGTTTTAATCTGAGGCTTGGCTGTTGGTGATGTTTCCAAATCTCGGCTAAGCTCGGCTTCAGTTTTCTTAATGAATTCATCATATGACTAAGTTTAGGAAAATCAGAGGAGTCACTATACAGAATTTTAAAAACTATTTTAAATTATAAAATAGTGTATTTTATAAAATATAAAACAGTAAAATGTAAAAATCTTTCTCCCAGCATCAGTATCGTTCCTGAGATGTCTATCAACAGTTATTTGTAAAACCTTCTTGAAATAGTCTATGTATAAGCAAGACGTAGAATTGTAATCCTAATATCAATTAGGAAATGATAAAGTCTCAATCTGTAGAATCTTAATACTTATAAAGCAATAATTCAGGCCCTGCCACATTAAAAAACTTCTTTAGCTGATGTAATTACTCTTTAAAGGATGGCCTAATACTTCCCATGGACTTTTAAAGAAGTTAGCCATTATGCCGAGTTTCGATGGCAGTATGCTTAAGGGGAAGCACTTACTAGAAATACACATCCTGAAGAGAAAGGTGTGGTTGGGAGTGGGATAGCTCCGAATCGCAGAGAATGTTTCCTAGTTATTAGCCATTCTGTAAATAAAACTTTCCTCATTTATAATTCTAATTTGTATGAAATCTAAGGCAAGCTCTTCATATATTAGATTTCTCCTTAGTTTTCTAAGCTAAAAGCCCTAGTTTTACAACTCTTACTATCCATATTATCTTCCTTTGAAGTCTTAATGTTTTAATAAAGTAACTTCTGGTATTAAACATATACTACAGCTAATTATTTAGCTCACTAGGTATATATGAGGATGAGGATGTCTTAGATCTGAAAGCGATATTTATATACTCAGTAAATCTGTGATCAAATAAAATCCAAAAGGCTCTTTTCAAAATGTGAATCGCTATGATTATATATTTCTCCATTATATACTATATTTTGAAAACCTAAACACAGAACTTTCTTTGGTCTTTATTCAAACCATTTAGTAAAATGCTGACTAAAATAGATTCTTATGCACTTCTCTAGAGATCTTTCTGGCTAATATATCCATTAATGAACATTTTTGAGCAATGCTATTCAGTCTAATAGATTTCATTTCGCTTTCAATGGCTCATTACCTATAGTAATGCTTTTAAATCCTGGGGCCCACCCTAGACCAATTAAATCAAAATCTCTAGGAGTGAGACTGGATATTTGTATTTTTCAAAAAAGCTCCTCAGTTAATTCCAATGTGTAGTCAGATTGAAGACTACTGACCCACAGGATGAAGTCCAAACACATCAGTCTGATTTCTAAGGTCCTGAACATGATTCTTTATATTTAAATTTGGTTTCTCACTACTTTCCAACATGAACTTCCCAGTATGGCCACAGTATCTTAACCACTTTTTCTTAATTCTACACATCTGTGAATTTCAACCCCAGTCCCTAATCCCACTGTGTAACTGTGTAACTGTGTAAATGTCTATTTTTTGTAGGTCTGCTAGCAGGCCATTTTCCAGGTGGAAGATAGTGTAGTGTAATAGTAAGGACACAGGATTTAGAATTAGATCTAGATTAAAACCTAGATGTGTCCCTGGATATCATTAATCTCACTGAAACTCAGTTTCCTCATCTGCAAAACAGGGATAGTAATATTCACACTTCGTTTCTTTGAGAATAAATGAAAAATACATATAAAGTAATTAGCCGACTTCTGGGCACATAAACAGGGACTTGAATATTTGATAAATTTACAAAATGTAGGACAAACACATGTTTGGTGTTACCAAGAGGAAAATTAAAAGGACAGAAATTTTGGCTAAACCTAACAAAGAGCTTTCTAATACTTAGAGCACCTCGAGTCCAACAATGAAACCAACTGCCTTGATAATTTGAAATTTCCTTTTACTAGAAGTGTTTGGGTAGAAGCTGAATGAGCTTCTCTGGTGATGCCACGAGAAGGGATTCTTGTGATGAGTAGGAAGTTCCAAAAAATTCTATAATGAACACTAGGTTGGCAGAATGTATGCCAGCACTAGAGAAGCAACCAGAGGCAGAGACATTGAAGAGGCTAAGCACACAGTAGAAGCAAGAGGTCCAATACTGCCAAATAGTCTGATGACAGTCGGAATAGGAAGGGACAGCAAGAAGCTTTATAAAAGGGAATCAATGGCATCTGGTGACTGAATGGATAGGAGAAAACAGAATGAGGAAGCTATCAAAATCAGGTTTCCAGCCCACAGAATCAGGGAAGGCTGCTAGCTTCTGGGAGAAAAGGCAAGTTTAGAGTTATTTAGGAACCATCCAAATAGTACAAAGAGCCATACTAATAAGTTGTGTGGCATGAAACATCATTCTTCTAACAATAAAAAAAAATTTTTTAAAGGCAGTAACAGCCTGGCCAGTTGCTCAGTGGTTAGAGTGTTGGCCCAGACAAGTGGGTTGCAGAATCAATTCCCAGACAAGGGCATGTACCTGGGTTGCAGGATTCCCACCCCCATTGGTCAGGGCGTGTGCAGGAGGCAGCCAATAGATGTGCCTCTCACATCAATGTTTCTCTCTCTCTCTCTCCCCGCTCCTCCCCAGCTCTTTCTAAAAAAAAATTAAAAATCAATGGAAAAGGGCAGTAATAATTCCAATAGCTAGAATTATTTACCTAATGGTTCTTTGCTTAAGAGAGCATGGTTAGTAATCTTTCTTTCATGGGTGTTTAATCTTTCTTATTCAGAAAAAAACCTTATTATAATACTTAAGTTCATTTTAATACTATTATTGTATTTACTATTTTAATTTAATATTTAATTTAGTGTTACAAGCAAGAGTTTGTTTAGATAGCCTCAGATTTTTATTTTCAGAGTTAGAATAAAATGTGACATCAAGTAATACTGAAAAATCCTAATTCATTACTTTGTTAATATATTAAAAACATCTGAGGCATCACATCTGCATTAGCCCTGACATTATAAACATCTTCCCCCCATGTCTAACCTCTAACTGTTTGATCAGGCTGGCTTCCTGGGCTTTCAGTCTTTCCTTCTGCCTTTTTTTCTGTTCCTTCTTCAACTGGTCCACAACTGATTTTCTTTTCCGCAGCTCATCTTTTAGAGCTCTGATCCTACCTTCAATGTCACTCTGGTCAGATGTAGTTTCTGAAAGAGATATAAAATCTTTTATTTAATTTTAACTTAAAAATAAAGTTAACTAAATAACTACTAATGAAAAGCAGCAATGTAATATTGCATTTAAACAAAGCCAGTCTAGAAACTAATACAAAAGAATATTAAGTAAATGGTAATCTACACTAATAAAAGAGAAACATGGTAATTAGCGTACGACCGCTACCCTTCCCATTGGCTAATCAGCATATCCTTATGCAAATTAACTGTCAGCCAAGATGGCAGCCGGCAG
>NW_005370412.1:1933487-1939701 GCF_000412655.1 Myotis brandtii
AGTGCACAAATTTTTGTGCACCAGGCCTCTAGTTGAAAAATAAATCTTAAAAAAAAGGCAAAGTCAACCTAACATTTAAAAATAAGAAATTTGAGCTTCTGAAAAAGAATGTATTAGTGATTTGCTATCCTGCTTCATCACCTCCCATCTCTCCTCATGGTCATCGTTAATTCATTCAAGAAACATTTAATAACTACCTATCATATGCAATGCAAAGGACCTGCTAGGTTCTGGTGCTACAACTGTTAACAAAATATAGACTCTCCTTTCCAGGAGTCTGTATTCTAGGAGGGGAGACCTGCTGGGTAACATTTGGTTACAACTGATGTGCTGTCTGGTGTAACAAGTGGAAGCACAGAGCACAATAGGAACATATAAGGATGCCTGACACAGAAAAAAATACTATAAATGCCTGATGAATAAATGACGCCCGTTAACACCAGATAATCTAAGTTTTTCATATTTAGTGTAATTGGGGATATAATTAATTATCAATGAAAAGCCAAGAACTATGAAATTTAATCCTGGCAAGAAAAAAGGCTTATGGCAAATGCAACAAAGGATAACATCATACCAACATATGGTTAGACAAAGCTTATTAAGAAAATTCAAGTATGGTACAAAGTAAAAAACTCTTCTTTATTAGTCTTACCTGACTGTGTCATAGATACTGACTCATCTGACCAACTGTAACTGGGTTGATGGGACTTGACAGGTGGACGACACTGCCCTCCAATCTTGTAACTTCCTTTGCTGGACTCCAGCTTTGACACAGACGTGCAGCTTTTGGGAGGTGACTGTGCAAACAGAAAAACTAAATGAGAACTGGTCTATGATATAGTTGTAAATTCTATTTAAAACTCCAGATATTAACCAGTTACAAATATTATTTACAAAGAATTTTAAATAACTCTATGACTTAAAAAATGAAAAAACACTATAAATTTTACAAAAGATAAGACGTCAATTTTTTAAAGGAACAGAAAAAAGTTATAGAAAAACATACTTTAAAAGATGTTTATAATGAACTAGTACTAATTATTGTATAAGTGATATTACCTCTTATTCTTTTTAATTTAAAACATACTAAGTTGGGGTGGTACAGATATCTCTTCAACATAGTGATTTTGTTTCCTCTGGACATCTACCCAGAAGTGTAAATGTTCGATCATATGGCAGTTCTCCATCAACAAATAGATGGTATATCATGTATGATGACATGGATAGACCCTGAGGGCAGTATGCTAAGTGAAATTAAGTCAGAGAGAGAGAAAAACAAATACTACATGATCTCACTTGTATGTGAAATCTAAAAAACCCCCACAAACTCACAGAAAAAATAGATCAGATTTGTGGTTACCAGAGATGGAGGATGGGGAATGAAAGAATTGAGTGAAGGTGGTCAAAGATAAGAACTTCTAGTTATAAGATAAATAAATACTGGGGATGTAATGTGGCACATGATGACTGTAGTTAACATGGCTGTGTGGTATACTTGAAAGTTGCTGCCCTAGCTGGTTTGGCTTGGTGGATAGAGTGTCAGTCTGCAGACTGAAGGTCCTGGGTTCAATTCTGGTCAAGGGCACAATGCCTTGGTTGCAGGCTCCTTCCTCAGCCCTGATCAGGGTGTGTGTGAGAGGCAGCCAGTCGATGTGCCTCTCTCACATTGACGTTTCCCTCTTTCTCTACCTCTCCTTTCCACTCTCTCTAAAAATCAATGTAGAAATATCCTTGGGTGAGGACTAACAAACAAACAAAAAAGACAGTAGGTCCTAAAAATTCTCATAACAAGGAAAATGAATTTTTTGGTAACTATATGAAGTGATGGATGTTAACTTAATGTGGCAATCATTTCATAATATATGTGTGTCAAGTCATTCTATGCTACACACCTTATACTTATACAGTGTTATATGTCAATTATATCTCAATAAAATGAAAAAAAATTAAATACTAAGTATGTACTTCTTGTATTGAAGGAAGAGAGGGAAGGAAGAAGGGAAGCAAACAGAGCATAAGAAGACTGCCCATAAGAGATTACTAAGGACATACTTTCTACCTTGATGTCAACTGGAAGTGAGAAAGCCTGATCTGATTCCTTGCTGTCAATCACTTCCTATCCCTGGGCAAGTTTCCTAGCCTGCTAAGCTTCAGGGTGAGCACTGTGAGGTTAACCACATAAGACATTCAGCATACTACCTGGCCCTTGGTAACTAAGTACTCAATAAATATTATTTTTATTATAAAAACCACTTTAAGGTACACTAATTTTGATTTCCTTTATATATTTTCTTGTGAGAAAACAACACATTTTTAGTATTCGATCAGATAGTGGCTATCCTGAACCTCAATAAGGATGCTAGGTAAAATCTAATCAATTTATAGCAAGTGATAAATAAGATTGTGTAAAAAGGCATAGTTTGGTTGCAAATTCCCGGAAGGTAGGAATCATGTAACAAGTAAATTATATATACAATAAGCCCATTTACAGATAATAACCAAGAAATCACTAATATGAAAATGTCATTAAAATCTTTTTACAACCTGCCCTAGCTGGTTTGTCTCAGTGCATAGAGCATCAGACTGCAGACCGAAGGGTCCCAGGTTCGATTCTGGTCAAGGGCACATGCCTGGGTTGTGGGCTCGGTCCCCGGTTGGGGGTGTGCAGGAGGCAGCCAATCGGTGATTCTCTCTCATCATTGATGTTTCTATCTCTCTCTCCCTCTCCCTTCCTCTCTGAAATCAATAAAAATATTAAAAAAAATCTTTTTACAACCTAAAAGCTCTATTTTCAAGTATGTGCACAAAGCATTGGAATATTTTGCAACATAACATGGGATGGGCTCTTCATTGGATAAAAAAATGATATCTATCATCTAAATTTTTCAGATGTTGTCACACAAGTGAATCTGACTGATTTTCCAACAGGGAAATGCTATTCTTTCTTCACATCCACAATAAACATACACTTTAACAAAGTATATTCCATTCTGAAGTTAGGTGAATTACTTTTTAAAACATAGACAGGCTTTCACAATGTTTGTGTCCATTTAATATTTGATATTTTTAGGTTAATTCCTTTATATACTTTATAAACTCAAGCTAAAAAGAAAAAAGTTAAGTCTGTAGCTTAAATTTTTACCAGCTAAATTTTATTTATGAAGTATAGAATTAAGAACAATGTGGAAAACATTTCTTATTCTAAAAGTGACCACTATTCTAATTTAGAATCAATAACCATTTTAGATCCTGCCTTAAAACGATGAAACCTTACTTTTATTCTGACTGAGTTTATAGAGCAGTTATAAACTACATTATAGAGCAGTTATAAGCTACATTTCAGAAAAGACACACTGTTTAAGCTCTTATTGTTTCTATTATTATGACAAAACAGATTTTAATAATTTGTGATATTCCCACATATTCTTTCCTATACCCTCAATATTAACAGACTTAATTGCATATAATTTTATAACTGTCACTAAAGCAAAAGGTCAGATATTTATAAATTTTTAGAAGTTAATGAAAAGCTTTATTTTTGCTCAAATGTCATATACTATGTTAGTTATGATAGTTGACACTGTCATTAGCAACAAGACTATAACTGTTAATAATATACCTTTTAGACAGTTTTTTCCTAAAGCTTTAAGATATCCTATATAATAAAAGGCTAATATGCAAATTAACTGACCGGCAGAACGACCGGTCACTATGACGCGCACTGACCACCAGGGGGCAGACACTCAATGCAGGAGCTCCCACAAGGGGAGTGCCGCTCAGCCAGAAGCCCGGCTCATGGCTGGCGAGTGCAGCGGCAGTGGCAGGAGCCTTTCCCGCTGCAGCGACAGAGCTAAGGATGTCCGACTGACGGCTTAGGCCCGCTCCCCACCGTGGGGAGTGGGCCTAAGCCGTCAGTCGGACATACTCCAAGGGCTCCTGGACTGCGAGAGGGCGCAGGCCAGACTGAGGGACTCCCCACCACCATCATGAGTGCACTAATTTTGTGCACTGGGCCTCTAGTAAATATATATTAACTTACATGTTTACTAGGAGAAGTAGAAGATTCCAGTTCTTGTGAAAAAACCATGTCTTCAGTAAGTATACTGTGATCTGGACTACCAGGCTGCTCCTGAACTATGGACTCAGAAGGTCTATATTCAACAGCAGGGCTGCCTAATTCTTCTGGAATAGAGCTTTCACTGTGCAGATGAGAGTAGGAAAGTACTGGAGATTCCGCCTCACTTGCTATTTCTAGAAAGAGAGGGTGAAAACAAAATAAAGTACACAATCTTGGTCAAGCGAAATATTCCACTGTTTTACTTTATATTTATTTTTAGCATAATTTCACTAGTTGTATTTAAATATAAGTTTTTAGTCCTATCATTTAATGAACCACATTTACTATAAAGTCTATTAGTCTAATTAAGAATTTTGGCCCACACACACTGAGAGATTATATATAACATATAATCAGCAATGACAGTTACTGACACCCTCAGTGTTTGTGAAGATGAAGAGCAATTACAACTATTATATTCATTGGTTCAATAACTTTGGAAGACTATTTGGTAGAATTTGGAAAAGATGAAAACTCTATGATCAGCAAATTCACTCCTAGGTATACATCCTAGAGAAATCTTGCATATAAACCGCAGGAGATATATACATGGTCATTAGCAGGATTGTTATAATGGTCAAAAACTGGAAGAAATGCAAATGTCTATTGACAGTAAAAAGAATAAATTATGGTATATTTATACAATGAAATGCTACATAGCAATAAAAATGAGTAAAGTATGGCTTATGCACCAATGGAGATACACTCTGAACTTAAATTAGCACTTTCAGAATCTGTAGCATTGTCTTGCCTCTGGAATTTCCTGTCCATTGTGGCCTGTGCTCTTTCTAAGAAAACAGAAATATGTTTGACACTAGACAGAAAGTGCTTTTATTTTTAACTTTCACCCAAAGGTATGCTTTTTTTAAATTGATTTTTAGAGAGAAAGGAAGGGAGAAGAGAGAGAATGAGAGAAAGAGAGAAAGAAAGAGAGAGAGAGAAAGAAAGAGAGAGAGGAGAGAAACATGGATTGGCTGTCCCATGTACCTAGGGCTAGAACCAACCCGCAACCTAGGTATGTGCCCTGACTGGGAATCAAATCACAATCTTTTGGTGCATGGGATGATGCTCCAATCAACTGAACCACCCAGTCAGGGCTAAACAGAAAATACTTGACATTATCTACATATATAAAAGCCTAAGCGACCATTACAACCAGTCAACTGAACAATCAGTCAACATTACGTGCACTGACCACCGGTGGGCAGATATTCAACACAGGAGCTGCTCCCTGGTGGTCAGTGCACTCCCACAGCCAACCTCCTGCAGCCAGCCAACCTCCTGCAGTCCCTGGCCCTGGCCAACTGGCCCGGATCAGCCCTGACTGGGACTGGGCGAGACAGCTCCAATCAGCCCTGATCGCTTGCCAGGCCAAGGGACCCCACCTGTGCACAAATTCGTGCACCGAGCCTCTAGTATTGTATAATCTTAAGAATGGCAATTGCTTTCCTTCTTTGTATCTACAGATACAATGCCCCACAAAACTTTGGTTATATTATACTTTGGTGGTCAGTAATGCTAACATTTGATATACTTAATTCTAAACCCCACTTAAGATTTTGGGCCTAATATCTGTAAAATAACTTTATTTAACACTAGAGGCCCGATGCACGAAATTCGTGCAAGGGGCTCAGCCCCCACCAGCGCCGCCTCTGCCTCGGCCCCTGCTGCCATGGCTTCACCTAGAAGGTCTTCTGGAAGGACTTCTGGAAGGATGTCTGGTCTAATTAGCATATTATGCTTTTATTTTTATAGATAATACCTATACCCCCAAGTAAACAAGGATAACCTGATATTTAAAAGCACTTCCGTTGAAACGTTAAAAAGGTCTATTTTTAGTGCTTGCTTCGGCAGCACATATACTAAACTTGGACCGATACAGAGAAGATTAGCATGACCCCTGCACAAGGATGACATGCAAATTCATGAAGTGTTCCATATTTTTCCATTTGCAACAGCATGGATGGAACTGGAGAGCATTATGCTAAGCAAAATAAACCAGTTGGAGAAAGATAAATATCACATGATCTTACTCATATGTGGGATATAATGATCAACATAATCTGATGAACAAGAATAGATCCAGAGACAAATGGT
>NW_005370412.1:1939757-1949713 GCF_000412655.1 Myotis brandtii
GGCGGCGGTCAATTGGGGGAAAAGGAGACATATGTAAAACTTTAGACAATAAAAATAAATAAATAAATAGGTATGTTTTTATATTGTTCATGTGTAGCATAATCAGAATGGTTAAATGAAGGAATTCTAAAAATCCTCAAGGATATTCACCTATTCCAAAATAGAATGTGAATAAATTTTAAATGGTTTAGAAAATGATTTAATTTTTAGGTAGTAGGCAATAGAAGAATCCTCTACAGTTTGGCTTTATGTCCTTCAACATATTTTTTTTGTTGTTCAATAACAATAACATATGCTCATTTTAAAAGTTCAAACAATATAAAAATTGTACAAAGAAAATAATGAAAGTCACCTGTACTATTACGTCCTGAGAGATAACTACCAAAGGTTCTCCAATCTGCTGTCTGTGGAAGACTTCATTTTGGCAGTCTTCTCTCTCTCTCTCTCTCTCTCTCTCTCTTTCTTTGTCTTTTGCTTATTTTTTAAGTCATAAAAATAATACAAGAACATAGTAGAAAACAAATAACCTTGAAACTGTGCAGATGTATGTAAAGTGATTAGTTTATACCAGTGATGGAGAACCTATGACACGCGTGTCAGAGGTGACATGCGAACTCATTTTTTTGGTTGATTTTTCTTTGTTAAATGGCATTTAAATATATAAAATAAATATCAAAAATATAAATCTTTGTTTTACTATGGCTGCAAATATCAAGAAATTTCTATATATGACATTGCACCAGAGTTAAGTTAGGGTTTTTCAAAATTCTGACACGCCGAGCTCAAAAGGTTCGCCATCACTGGTTTATACAATTATCCCCAACCACTTTCATTGGCCCAATTTCTGTACCTCAAAAATAAACCAATGGCAGTCAAGTAGGGTTTGCTTTGTGTGTCTTTCTAGACCTTTTACTATACAACCCCACTTTTAAAAAATTAATTTTTTTAAGTTGTGGTAATACACATAACAAAATTTACAATCTTAACCACTTTTAAGTGTACAGTTCAGTGAAGTTAAGTACATTCCCACTATTGTACAATCATCATCACAAGAACTTTTTCATCATCTCAAACTGAAACTTTGTACTTTTAACTCCCCATTCTCTCCTCCCCAAAGGCCCTAGCAACAATGATTTTACTTTCTATCTCTATGAATTTGACTACTCAAGGGTATCTCATATAAGTGGAATCTATATATGTAAAAGCCTAAGTGACTAGTTGACCAAACAACCAAATGACTGGTCGCTATGACACTCATTGACCACCAGGGGGCAAACACTCAACACAGGAGCTGCCCTGTGGTGGTCAGTGCACTCCCATAGCGGGAGCGCCACTCAGCTGACCGTCGAGCGCCAGACACAGGGCTCACAGCTGGCCACTGCAGCCCGAAGACCACAGCGGAGCAGCAGTGAGCCTACCCAGTGGCGGCGGTGGCAGGCACAGCAGGGCTGGGATAAGCAGAAGAGGCAAGCAGGAGCGGCAGGCAGCACTGGGCTGCCGGTTCAGCCTGATCCCCGCAGGCTACACTGAGGGACTCCACTGGTGCATGAATCCGTGCACTGGATCTCTAGTAATAAAATACTTGTCCTTTTGAGACTGGCTTAACTCACTTAGTATAATGTCTTCAAGATTCATCAATGTTATAACATGTGTCAGAATTTCCTTCCTTCTTAAGGCTGAATATTTCATTGCATGTATGTACTACATTTTATATATCTATTCATCTATTGACAGACACCAGATTGCTTTTATCTTTTGGCTATTGTGAATAATGTTGCTATAAACATGAGTGTGCAAATCTCTTAGAAAATTTGTTTTCAGTTCTTTTCTGTATATACCCAGAAATGGAATGGCGTTCTTTGTTCCACCTACATAAGAACAGGTTTAGTTAGTATTGTAAATGGCTTGAATGATGAGCCCCCACCCCAAGACATATAATCTTATTTGGAAAAAAGATCTTTGCAGATGTAATTAAGGATCTTGGGATGAAATCATCCTAGATCAGGGGTGGGCAAACTTTTTGACTCAAGGGCCACAATGGGTTCTTAAACTGGACCAGAGGGCCGGAACAAAAGCATGGATGGAGTGTTTGTGTGAACTAATATAAATTCAAAGTAAACATCATTACATAAAAGGGTACGGTCTTTTTTTTTTTTAGTTTTATTCATTTCAAACGGGCTGGATCCGGCCCATGGGCCGTAGTTTGCCCACGGCTGTCCTAGATTATGTGGGTATGCCCTAAATCTAATGACAAGTTTCTTTATGAGACAAAAGAGAAGACAGACATGGAGAAGATGATTATGCGAGATTGGAATTATGCAGATACAAGGAATGCCTATTGTTTAGCCACCAGAAGCTAGGAGAAGGAAAGAAAGAATTGTCTCCTGGAATCAAGAGTCCCTCCAACACCTTGAGTTTGTACTTTTGGCATCCAGAAGTGATAACATAAAAAACTTTTTAAGCCACCAAATTTGGGGAAAATGTATTCAGGTATGCAATGGTATTTCTTTATGGTTTTTATGCCCTGATACTAATGAAGTTGAGCATCTTTTCATATGTTTATTGACTATTTGGAGTTCTTAATTTGTGAAGTGTCTGCTCTTTTGTCTATTTAAAAAAAGTGTTTTCTTTCTTTATTTTTTAACCCTCACCAGAGGACATGCTGAGAGAGAGAGAGAGAGAGAGAGAGAAAGAGAGAGAGAGAGAAAGAGAGAAACACAGAGAGAGAACCATTGATATGAGAAACATCCATTGGTTGCCTTCTGTACGTGCCCCGACTGGGGATTGAACCCACAACCCAGGTATGTGTCATGACCAGGAATCGAACCAGCCACCTTTCAGTGTACAGGCTGACAATCAACCAATGGAGCCACTCTGGCCAGGCTGCCTATTCTTGTTTTTTAAACATAGTTGGCATTTTCTTTTTCACTCACAGGAGTAGTTTACATGTGCTTGATACTATCCCTTTGTCAGTCAGATGTGCTGCAAATCTCTTACCTTGTTTTACTTTATGGTGATTAATGAACAGAAATTCTTAATTTATTGAAGTTGAATTTACCAATCTTTCCCTTAATGGTTTTTGTTTTGCATAGCATGTTAAATCTTGCCCTCCCCTGGGTGTTATAAAAATACCTCTCTTATATTGTCTTCAAAAAGTTCTATAGTTTTGTCATATACAAGTTTCTTTCCTCCTTGAGATGGATCTTTTTATATGGTCATGTGGGGATCCAACTTTTTTTTTTCTCTCCCACAAAAATTTATTGGAGAGTTCCTCCTTTCTTCACTAGTCTGCAAAGTTACCTGTGTCAAAAGTAAAATTTTCTTATGCAGGGTTTTTTTTCAGGGCTGTTTCATAGTTATTTTGCCTATCTCTGTACAAATATCATATTGTTTAAATTATTATACTTTTAGAAGTCTGCTATCTGGTAAAATAAGTTCCTGCATTTTGTGGTTCTTTTTTAGGAGTGAGTGTCTTTGCTTTTTGGTCCTTTGCTCTTTCATATAAATTTTAAAATGAGCTTATTAAACTTTATGAAGAAATCTTGCTGGGTTTCTGATTTTAATTGTCTTGAATCTATAAATTCAGGGAGAATTAACAAGTTTATGATACTGAATCTGTCTGTAAATATGGGAAAGCTTTCCATTTATTTTGGTCTTCTCTAATGTCTCAATAAAATTGTTAATTTTATAAACAAAGATCATGTACTTTTTGGTATATTTATTCTTAGGTACTTCATATTTTTTATTTCTATTATAAATGATATTTCTTTTAAAAATTAGATTTTTCTAACCAATTTCTGCTATAGACATGTAATTGAGTTTTGTTTATGGATTTTATATCCAGCAACCTTGCTAAACTCACTTATTAATTCTAATAACTGTCATGTGAGTGCTAGATTTCCTATGTGCATAGCTCTATCTGTAATAATGGAGAGTTTTGCTTTTTCCTTTCACTCCTTAGGTCAGCGGTCGCCAACTGGTGATCCACGGACCACTGGTGGTCTGTGAGGTCCGAAAGGTTGGCGACTGCTGCCTTACGTGAAAATAAGCATCTTTGGCCCTAGCCAGTTTGGCTCGGTGGATAGAGTGTCAGCCTGCGGAACAAAGGGTCCCGGGTTCGATTCTGGTCAAGGGCACATACCTTGGTTGCAGGCTCCTCCCCAGCCCAGGCCCTGGGTGGGGCTCCTGCAGGGGACAACCAATCAATGGGTTTCCCTTGATGTTTCTCTCTGTCCTTCCCTCTCTCTTCCACTCTCCCTAAAAAAAAAGGCATCTTGGTTTTATTTCCAAATCCAGAGGGAAAGCCTTCTATGTTTTATCATTAAGTATGATGTCTGTTTTAAGACTGGTTTGTGCTTTATTACAAATGCTTTTTAGACTTTAGATTGCCTTTTTTGAGTCCACTAAGATGTCATGGATTTTTTCCCTTAAATTTGTCTAAGTCATTCACCACATTATCAATTTTTTAATGTGTTAGACTCCACTTGGTCACAGAATACCCCATTTCCATTTCATGGAATTTACCCATTTCTTCTAAGTTTTCAAGTATATTAGCATAAAGCTATTCACAATATTTTCCCAACTTTCCAATTTCTGTAGCAAATGTACATATATGGCCTTCATCACCCTTAATCATTCACATTTTTAAAAAATAATGAAGTAACTCTTTCATTATATTAGGCTTTAGTTTGTAGTCTGAATACAGTCAGTATTTATTACCTTTCTGTTCTATTCTCTGGTCCTCCAATTCTTTCTTAGGAGTTTTAGGTTTTATTAATTCTTTGTCCCAGGCAGCCAAAGCTTGTTTTTCCATCTGACGAATTTCTGCTTCCTCTGCATCTAAACGTCGCTTCCACTCTAGCAGCTCTTCTGCATGTTGTCTCCGTTGCATTAGTTTTTGCTCCCGCTTTGTCAGAAACCTATGGTCACACCATGAAGAACAGTGAGAGAACAAGTCTACAGGCAGAAATCACTTTGAGAGTGCTATCACTCAGCACCTTATCAACAAGCTGTGTAAAAAAGAACATTCACACTACTCCTCTAAAAAAGTTTGCGATAACAGAGGCTTTGATAAGTCAACTTAGAAAATGAGAGAATTTGTTTTACTTGTAATTGTAAGAGTAGCAAAGGAAAAAAGGGTGGTAAATTCAGAGAAAAAAATCTTGAGAACATCTGCACAACCATGATTGATAATATATATTCATTTTTCATAGGTGATTCTTTTTTATAAAAGCAGACATAAGGAATTTTTTCTGAAGGCTCAGGCCAGAAAACACAAATGCAAAACAACAAAGACCAAAACAACAAAAAAAAACACCCCTAAAGCCCCCAAACAAGCAAACAAACAAAAAGCATGTTCATGTCCCTTTTTCAAATGCAGTCTGGTTTTGCCTCAGGTATAGTGAGTTTGGTAGCCATTACCTAAGAGATACAATGTCAGGTGTTACTCTGTTTTTCACGAAGAGAACACTGAGCACCACAGTCAGATGTCTAATGTATATAAACGTAACTGTTTATTTACTGGAGTAAAGGATGCAGCAAATACCTCAAATTTCTCAATTTAACCTGATCTTTGAAATTAAATAGCCCAGTAACTCTTAGCTCCAAAATGTTAGGAGAAATAACCGATTTAGGAAAAGCTTTTTGAACTGTCCTCAAATGTAGATGCAACAGCTAAATAAAAGGTGGGCTGCTTATATTAGTGGAATTAGATCTGCAGTGGTAGCTAATCAACAAAAATGCACCCACGCATCCAACAAACACTTAATAAAAAGCCCAGGAACTGTCACTCCACTTCTTGAACAGCCAGCATGTTAAATTCATGTAGAAACAAAAAGGTAAAATCTATGGGACATTTGACAAGAGGCCTCTAAGCTGTTAGGACAAACAAACAAAAAAAAAAGAAAAAAGCAAACAAAACAAACAGAAAGAACAGAGCATGCTCTATCAAAGAGTGCACTGAAAAAGGTGCAGTTACCTGACCAACTGGTTGTAGATATACAGCTGGAATTTGGGATGGAGGTTGGGAAAACAGACACTGAGAGAGGCCCAGTGATGAGACGTAAAGACAGAGAAGAAGTAGTGAACAGGAGAGCAGTGTCTACAAAATAAGGAGGAAGATTTTAAAACCAAGAGATCAAGAGGCAGAAAGAATGAGAAAGGGAAAGCATAAGAGCTGAGTGAGGAACTTTTAATATGTTTCCTGAAGAACATTATAAGCTACTCAGTTAAAGCAAGTGTTATACTCTGTGTGACACATAAAACATGTACTTTTTATAGACCTTACCAATGATTTCTGAATAAACGTGCCTTTCTTCTCACATGTTGCTTAACCATCATCTATACTTTTAAGTAATTTACTTGTTTGTTAGTAAATAATAAGAAGTACATTCTGCAGCTAAATAAATTGCCCCATAAGCTTTAGCATAAAGTACAATTATGGCTGTGAACCTACGTATCAGCAATACTACATACATATGTAATCCTGAGCAAGTGATTTTTATATCTGTAACTTGTCATATATTTTAAGCTTGAAATTAAATAAAAAAGCACTACATTTGCCTTACTTAACCTTATCATCATGATCAACTTGAAAATAATATAATTTAGAAAATCAATTTATAGTAAAAATACACTATTCACCTCTACAACAAAAAAATTTACTGCTACTAACAGGACCAGGTAGAGGTTTCTTGCTTTATTTTTAACAAAGGCCCACTTGAATAATAATATTGAAATACAATATCTATCCTATAAAATATCAGGACACATAATTAAGAATAAACTAAGCTAATTCCAGTTTTAAAATTCATGCTGTGGACAGCTCAATCACAAGGTTAAAGGTAAGAAAATTATATATGTTAAAGTTATAAAAACAGCAAATATCCACTAGTTTCCCTTCTTTTTAAATAACAAATAGATCATTATATACATGAAAGAATAAATAAGTCTAGTAAGTATGGAAAGGCTAATTCTCTTTGACAGAGCATGCTCCTGTTCACATGCACACAACAATAACTTGTGGATCAAGGCAACATTTATTGCCTTGGAAGGGCAAGGAATAATATCAGTACGTCACAGAAGTGAGAAAATCTAGGCATAAACCCAGCCACTCATTTGGATTTTAAAAAGTATGCACAGTCTTTCCTATGTGTATTTTTAGAAAACAGACGATCTCAAGTCTGTTTTCTGTATATAACTTAGTATTTCGCCTCTCTTTCATTTACACACACACACACACACACACACACACACATACACCTGGATTGCCTTGATTTTCTGCACCAAAGTTCGAGGAAAAATAAATTTTCCAAATTTCAGTAAGACACTGCAATCTTCCTTGCCATTCTTTAATGCCATTCTTTAATGCAAGAACATACAATAAACTTATTTTGATGCCAATTATCAAAATACTTTGTGAAAACACATTTACTTGGCAAAAGGTCCAAAAAAAATCTATTCAACACTCAAATTTCACCCACCCTCTTATTAAGTGTATAACCGTTAAATGCATGCATGACCTAGTACAAAAAGTAGAATATTGAAACATGTGCAATAAACTGTAAAAAGATACAATTTAATTTTTTTGTCCAGCCCAATAAAGGATAATTTTCTCTATTAAAACAAATAGTGATCTTTTTCTTCATTTGTAAAGATTAAGCATATTCAAAAGCTCTAGGTTAGAAATGAACACCAGAAGAAAGGGCTAACAGAAAAATAAATTAAAATAAATAGTGTAATTAAAGTTTTAACTTAAAGTTAGAACTTCTTCCCAGAACATATATGTTCCTTATTTAATATATGTACATTTTAGAAGTAAAGAGTATCTTTTAAAAGCTAAATAACTAAAGTTGAGAGAAAAGCACAGTATTTTACACTAGACTTAACAATCCTTCAAGATGCTGCACAAGAAATAAAATTTGTGAATTATGGAGACATAAATGCCCACTAATAGAAAATGCTACTAATACACTTTATAGTTGTTGTTAAGGCATCACCCAAACAAGGCCTCTGATAGTAAGAAAAGTGTACTAGGATTAGATGTATAATAGATTTAATAGAGCATGGAGATTATTATGTTCCTACTAGAGGCCCGGTGGGGTCCCTCTTCGTGGCCTGCAGGGATCGGGCCAAAACCAGCAGTCCAACGCCGCCTGCTGCTCCTGCTCATCCTGGCCCCAATGTGCCTGCCACTGCCGCTCAGCAGGCTCACTGCCACTCCACTGCGGTCTCCGGGCTGCAGTGGCCAGCCCTGAGCCCTGTGTCTGGCATCCATCGGTCAGCTGCGCAGTGCTCCCACTGAGGGAGCGCACTGACCAACAGGGGACAGCTCCTGTGTTGAGCATCTGTCCCCTGGTGGTCAGTGTCCGTCATAGAGACTGGTCGACAGGTCGAACGGTTGCTTAGGCTTTTATATATATAGATGATAATGTTTAATCTTAAGAAATCCATGAGTAATTGCGTAATTTTTAAAGTCACACTTTCACACTCTAAACTTGAGCTATGCAGCTATTCAACTTCAGCAATGAGCCAATGGACCTTTTTCCAGTTTCAATAAATACTATTTAGAAGGCTCAGTTTCTACTTAGATAACTTTAAGTCATCAATGTAGGTGTTTTTTTTAATTCTAAGGTTAAAAGCAGATAGGCCAACTTAATTCAACTTTAATTTTAATTGGCTAAAGTTCAGAGAGCAGGTTTCCAGTTCCAGCTCTGCCATTTGATGTGTGTGTGACCTGGGACCAGTTACTTAATCTCTGTGGGCATCATTCCTTCTTGTAAAACTAAGGGACTATATTAGATGACTTCCCTAAAAACCCTCCTAGTAATAGCATTTTATGGTTCTTTCTTTCTCCATTCAAGTACCTCCTCACACTTTTTTAATACAACAAACTGGTAGGCCATGTGATAAATGAGAACCTCCTCCCCAACTAAGCTAGTATAACTATAGATTGCCCCAACATATTATAAAATCATATAATTTCAAAGAGCAAAATTAGAATCTAAATTTTTAAATGAAACAACCAGTTCTAAAATCATTTGGTTCTGAAAAATATTAAATAAAAATCTAATATCCTAAATCATTTTAAAATGCTTTCTGCCTCTAGGATTCCTTAATGTTATATTGTTATAAGTAAAAATAAAATTTGTTTTTAATTTGAAAATGGATTAATTTTTTCAAGTCCCTAAGCATTTCCTTTCTACTTTTCTTGAATTTGTTGGGGTGACATCCTATATAATAAAAGAGAAACATGTAAATTGACCATCCCTCCGCTACTCTCACCAGCCAATCAGGAGTGCTTATGCAAATTAACCGAACAAAGATGGCGGGTTAATTTGTATACACAGGCGCTGTGTGGAGAGCAGAGCGGAAGAGCCAGCAGCTTGGGGGGACGTGGTTCCCTTGGTTGCTCCCCCAAAGCCGCCGGGTGGAGAGCAGAGCAGGAGAGCTGGAGGCTTGGGGGGGACATGGCTCCCTCAGTCACCCCCCAAGCTGCCGGGCGGAGAGCAGAGCGGGAGAGCCAGGGAGGGTGGAACGGCTTGGGGAACTTGGCTCCCAAGCCGCCAGACGGAGAGCTGAGAGGGAGAGCTGGTTGCTTAGAGGACTTGGCAGAGTGGGAGGCCATGGAACGGAGACAGAGCAGGAAGGGAAAACCAAGAGCGCGGGGAGCACCAGGAATTCTGGGAATAGTTCTGATGGCAGCCCCAGGACCGGAAGTGGAAGCCCAGAGCGCTGGGAGCACCAGGAATGCTGGGAATCGTAGTTCAGGTGGCAGACGGCTCTCCTAGAAACTAGAGCAGTGGTTCTCAACCTTCCTAATGCTGCGACCCTTTTATACAGTTCCTCATGTTGTGGTGACCCCCAATTTCATTGTTACAAATTGAACATAATTAAAGCATAGTGATTAATCACAAAAACAGTATGTAATTATATATGTGTTTTCTGATGGTCTTAGG
>NW_005370412.1:1949969-1959500 GCF_000412655.1 Myotis brandtii
GAGGGCTCCCAGATTGGAGAGGGTGCAGGTCGGGCTGAGGGACCCCCACACCCCCCAGTGCACAAATGTCGTGCACTGGGCCTTTAGTTGGTTAATAAAATTATATAGGTTTCAGGTGTACAATTCTATAATACATCATCTATATACTGTATTGTGTGTTTACCACTCCAAGTCAAGTCTCCTTCCATCACCATTTATCCCCCCAATATTCTCTTCTACCTTTCCTAGTCCTTAAAATACTCTTAATGATATTAAAAAAGAAAGATAAATGAGGATAAGATAACTGACCTAAAAGAAAATGCAGTCTAGTATTTTTTTCCTATAGAAAACTCTATTCAATTACTTAACATTATCCAATAATTTACATATACTTAAATAAACAAAATAAGACAGGTATATTATTCCTATCTAGAAAATAAATAAAATAAAAATATATTAACAGACTATCAGGATTTATTCAGCTACTACACTTAGTCTAGAATCTTCTCTATAAAAATTATATTTCTAATTTAAGGCAATATGTATTACATTCTTTAAAATTCTAATTAAAATATCTTCTTTAATTAAATATCAAAAGCCTTCCTTGCAAGTTAAATCCTTAACTTTTTAAATTCAGCAGATATGGTGAAGATTTCAATATTAGTCAGGCATTACCATAAATATCTTTTGGTTTTGTTTTGCTTTCACTAAATAAATATATTTTATTTTTCAATTGCAGCTTACATTCAATATTATTTTGTACTAGAAGCCCGGTGCATGTAGTTTGTGCAGTTGGGGGGAGGAGGGGCCCCTCAGCCCGGCTTGCACCCTCTCGCAGTCCAGGAGCCCTCAGGGGATGTCCAACTGCCGCAGAGGCAGGAGAAGCTCCCACCACAGCCACTGCACTCATCAGCCATGAGCCCGGCTTCTGGCTGAGCAGCACTCCCCCATGGTAGTACACTGACAACCAGGGGGCAGCTCCTGCGTTGAGCGTCTGCCCCCTGGTGGTCAGTGTGCATCATAGTGACCGGTCATTCCACTGTTTGGTCATTTTGCATATTAGCCTTTTATGATACAGGATTTTAATAAGTTCCTATTTGAAAAAGCCTTAATTAATTAGTCTATTCCATGGAAATCATCCAAAAGGAATACTTACACATTGATGAATATTTGGTTTTAACCCCTTACATTTTTTAAATTTGTATTTTTTAAACTTATTTTTATAATCAACTTGGGTATTTTTAAGTTATGAAATGCTAATATTAAGTTTTAAAATGCCATTTCAGCCAGGCTGGTATGGGTCAGTGGTTAAGTGTTGACCCAGGAACCAAGAGATTGCTGGTTTGATTACTGGTCAGGCACATGCCTGGGTTTTACGCTTGATCCCTGGTAGGGGGTGTGAATGAGGCAGCCAATTGATGATGCTTTTTTCTCATCAATGTTTCTCTCTATCCCTCTCCCTTCCTCTCTCTCTTAAAAAAAAATCAACAAAAACATATTTTTTAAAAAAAGAAATGTAATTTTACTAAAGCAATGAAGTGCCAATGTATAACACCGCACCTATAGTTATTAACATTTGACTTACAACAGCTTAGTTGTTCAGAAACTAATTAAGTCATAGGTTGATTTAATGAATGTAGAGCATTATTTTGAATATAGAGCATATTTATGAATACAGAGCATTATTACATTTAGTGATGTGTGGTACACTGCCAAAGGATATCAAGATACAACTTAAGTTCAACCTGTGGTTCAAATTGCTAACTTAAAATAAAATGGCAATCAACAAAAATTTGTAATGGGTCTCCTTCCATATTTAAAGAAAGTAGAGGTTCTTCTTTAATCAAAGGTAGGGTCCACTAGCAGCTAATTTACATATTTAATGAAATGTAAACCAAAAAGAGTAAACTCTCACATTAATGTTCTTTTACATGGTCAAAGGGGACATACAACTGAGCTACATTTAAGTAGCTTCTTTAAAAGAGCCTTTAGAAACTAATACTTAAAATTCCCAGGAGAATTTCAGTCTTTGTAGTTTCAATTGAGCAATCCACACCTACTCACAAGGTTAAATTTCTCTCTTCTATTGGAATAAGCCTAAGAGTTGTCAAAAAGCCACAGGATAAGATCTCAGGGCCATACCATTAATTAATTGCTTCCCCAAGTCAGGAGACCTGTCCTCAGATTTCAGAGAAAGTACAAATTTCACACTTAGTCATAACTTTTGGTAAAAGAAAGAAGAAAACCTTGTCATAGGTATATGTACAAATACTACTTTTGATTTTAAAAATAAGAAACATGGCTATATTAAAAACAAGAATATTTGCTTTATAAATCAGATCTATATTTAACTGACTTGTAGACTGGCAATCTTTCTGCTAAAATGCTACTAAATCCATAAAGTACTATGTTATACCAAACTAATCTAATGAAGTACATTAAAAATATTATTTTTTAATACTACTTTCAATGAAAACAGGAACTGTTTATGAAAATGAATTACTTTTCATCCATGCGGCTTCTCATTTTCTTCAGTTTCTGCATAATGCTGCTAGTTTCACTGCTGGAGATGGAAATGGGGGAAGGACTTCGGGTCTCCAAGTCAGTTGGACCAGGACTGACTGCCTTATTATCCTTTGTATCATCATCACTATGAGAGTCCTACAAAGAAAGGGGGATAAAGTATTACACTTTTACAAAAATTCAAGATCTCAAAGTGATCATAAACACTGTCATTTCAAAATTAAGTTTATATCCAAAACAGTATTTATAAAATAGCTGAAATTATGGTATTATTAGATGACAAAATTATATCACATATTTAAAACTGGTTAAAATATAAATTTTATGTTCTGTGTATTTTACATATATTTATACATAATCACAAAGTGTAATGTTTTTTTAAGAAGTAAAAAAAATTTAAAAAACTTCTGCTGTTAGTAATCTGGTATCTAAATGTCCTCTCTAATTTAATATATATAAAAGTTATATATATTCCTCAAGAGGAATATATAATTACAGACATTATAACTATATAAAACATGTGTACAGACACAAACAATGAAAGGAACACATAATTATTTTAATCATACTGATGGATGGATCTTTTTCTTTAAATATTCCTTATAGAAAACAATGTTTTTACAAATTAAAAAGTTTATTATAAAACATTTAGGAACCATTGGTTTAATCAATATATTATACCTAATGAACAAAAGTAAAACTTTAATTGCTTAGTAAGACTTTCCTACAAATAATCATTTATTCTCTACTTTTTTTGGAAGCTGGATAGGAATAATCATGACTTTTTATTTTGTGAACAATACAAACAAAGCAGAGGCCTTCTCCTTCCTGAACGATTCAGTCCTAAAATCATTAGATGAACAGAACAAGGTGGAGAAAGACAAAGAGGCTGAGAGTGAGGTGTCCCAACCTGAGTGAGATGAAGAGCATCTAATGTAGGAGAGTGGCCTAAGCGGGAAATAGGAGCCCAAGTCAGGCAATGGGGATGTCCAGTGGGACATGGCAAATCATGAGCCCAGAGTGAGGTGAAATTCCCAGAGAACATAGTCTGTGTCTCTCCTTTGAATCATATATCATTATATTAACATTGAATAGCTGAAATAAGTTTCATATAAATAGCAAAAATAGTCTCTCATTAATTCTAAGGAATGTGTCTGGATTGATGAGAAATAACAAGGCTCTCTGTCTCAACTAAGTTCATAAATGGAAAACATTTTTAAACTAATATATGAGCCATGTGTTCCTTTCAAAACTTGAATATTCCATAGTAAAAAAAAAAATACTATCACTGTACATAAAGGCACATACATAAAACTTTACCCTAGTTCATCATGTATCACAGTGCTAGAATGAGCGTACCCATCATATCAGAAAATGAGGCAGGGGTAGGTATTAACAAGCAGCATGAGGCCAAAAGCAAAGAAATAATAATTTCATGTGATTTACCAATTTATTTTCCCCTGCAGACTTTAACTTCTCCTGCAGTTTTATGGTGGTCTGTCGGATCCTTTCTATCTCCTCCTGCTGTTTAAGAATCAGTTGTCTTTCCTTCCGAGCTGCCTTATTAGCTTCTTGAAGTCGTTTAATTTCTGCCTAAGGTTTAAAGAGTTAGGAGAGGCACTGAGATTTGGAGGAGAAAGGTCCAAAGTAATATTTTAAAAAGAAAATCCAATCATCACATTTAACAAGAATAAACATATACAGTATTCTATCTAATAACAGACAAACAGGGTAATTGACCATGCCTTCGCTACACCTCCCATTGGCTAATCTGCATGATATGCAAATTGACCGCCAACAAAGATAGTGGCTAATTTGCATACAGCAGGCGGGGCTGGCAGCATGCATGAGCGACGCTGCCTGCGGGACCCGGGACCCGGACCCGGGACCTGGCGAGGCGGGGCCGGCAGCGTGCAAGCGACGCTGCCCACGCGGGGCAGGCAACGCAAGACGCTGCCTGGGGGGGCCCCCGGGCCTTGGATCAGTGACCTGGCGAGGGAGCAAAGTGGCGGAGAAGGGAGAGAGCCCAGGTGGCAGAGAAGGGAGGGAGCCGAGGGCTAAGCGGCGAAGGGAAGGGAGCGAGGCAGCGGAGAAGGGAGCAAAGCCTGCCTCAGTGGGCTTCGCTCCCTTCTCTGCTTCGCTCTGGTCTCAGGAAGCCCTATTCTTGCAGGAATAGGCCCAAGGAAGCCCTATTCTTGCAGGAATCTTCCTGCAACGGGCCTCTAGTTTCAAGATAAAAGTAATAACATTGAAAACTTTGTAAATATTGAAAAAGGGAAAACAAGTCACATAACTTCATCTATCTAAAATAATTTAACATAACCCTTTAAATAATTATAATTACAACAGACTATGATTTTATCTGCTCTTTTTATACTTAATATGCCCTTCACATTTTCTAGTATAAGTTCCTTATAAATTTTTACTATCACTAACACTGCTTTAATGTTTATAATTGTTTCATACTATGGATTAGTTCTTTAGGAGAGATTCCAAAAAATAAGACAAAGAGGATGAATCATTTTATGGCCCTTAAAAGGGTGTGTGTGTTTTTTAACCCTTAAAAGTTTTAAATTTGTTTTCAAAACAGAATTGTCTCCACTTAAAATGCCACCAAAAACATTTAAGACTACATTGCACTAAGCTCTCTCTACACAGGATATTATAAGCTCTCTATTGCTAATTAAGTGAGCAAAAGATGATACACTTTGCTGTTAATAAATGTTAAAATTTAACAGGGACTGTCCTTTTTTCAAAAATGTTTTAATCTGTTTTCTTGTCAATAAAAATAAACATAATAAAGACATTAACAATTTGTTACTTATAATTTCTTGCAATCATGTTTCCTAGGTAAACTAAAAAAAAAAAAAAAAGGCTATTTAAGTAGTAATCCAACATATAACTCAAATGATTAAGTTCATTGACCATCTAACAAAATAGTAACTGGCAACAGGTCAATAAGGGAAAAGAAAACTAGAATCTATTGATTCCATACTGACCAGGCAATATGAAATATATTTACATATGTTATGGCATTCAGTCCTTACAACCACCATATGAAGTCTATATAATCTCACTCCCACAGATAAGGAACTTAAGTCTCACAGAGTTACTTAAACTTGACTATGATTACACAATTGCAAGTGAAAAAGCTAGAATTCAAGTAATAACAACTAACATTTATTGAGCACTTACTGTGTGCCAAGGGCTGTTCTAAGTTTATTATATGTATTAATTCATTTATTCCTCCCAACAACCCTGCAAAGTATATTATCCTCAGTTGACAGATGAGGAAACTGAGGCACTGAGAAGTTAAGTAACTTGTCCTAAGTTATGAAACTGATATTGGTAGACTTTGGATTTTAACCCAGGCAATCTGACTCTAGAGCTGAATTTTTAAGCACTACACCATGCTGCCTCTCCAAGATTCAAATCCCAGGTGTTTCTGAGTCCACTAAACCAAAATATTTGTCAACTTGTAATTAATATGCCTTAGAAATCTATTTGGGAAAACAGTGACTAAAAAATATTAATCTAAATAAACTCTTATAAATACCTTATTTTTAAAAAATATGCATTTCAAAGGACTATTTTATTTTACATACTAAAAAAATAGTAACTGGCAACAGGTCAATAAGGCAGAAGACTTGATTCTATACTGCAGCGATTTTCAACCTTTTTCATTTCATAGTATACATAAACTAATTACTAAAATTCTGCAACATGCCAAAACATTTATTTTTTGCCAATTTGTCAAAAAAAAGGGTATATAATTTTGATTCAAGAACACTGGGTGGCTATTGTGTTGGCTGTTGTCATTTTTTCATTTGACAATCTAAAGGAAAGAGGTCAATAACTATTCAGGTATTGCATGTTTTAAAAATTCTTGTGGCTCACAGGTTGAAAATCGCTGCTATATTGTATTAAGTCACCAGTGACACGCAATCCTAATTTGGAGAAATATAGTAGACTACCAAGCAACTCCTGTAATTATAGTAGTATAGGCATAAACAGTGGTGAATATCAATTAAATCTCAATTAACATAATAAGAAAAAGAGATTAGGCAAAATAGTAGACTCCACATCTAACTTGCCTTATGATAAGTTCTCTTACAGTAGTCTTTTTCCTAACATACCTTTTCTTGCTGCAACTTTAAGAGCAAGCCACGCTGCTTCTTCCGAAGTGGGGGCATTTTATCATCTTCTCCTTTGTCTCTGAGATGTCTGCAAATATTTCCCATCAAGACAAAGATTAGATTAAATTTCTATTCTAATGTCAATAATTCCAACCACTAAAGTCTCTAAACCAATTAAACATTTTCAAATGGGGAAAACAGTTGCTCCATGCAGCAATTCCTATCCCAACAATTATTTCACTGCACAAACAATATATGCAAACTAGATTGTGTTCTTTAAAAAAAAAGGTTTGAGAAATTTACAATATAATAAGGGAATTAAGTTTAAAATAACAACATAAGAGTCAGTTAAGTGAAAAAAGAGAAATGCAAAGAAAATGTTACGTGAGTAGAAGGTCTTAAAAGCAACATGATTCAAATATGGCAGCCATATTTCTAGCTTATGAAACCGGGTTGATCAAATCAAAGAAACAAAATCATCTTTAAAAATCAAGCATTTGGTTTTAATGAGAAAAATTAAACAGTGAAAACTATGTTCACTGAAAGAACTTACTTTTTCTGATGCTCTAGCCAGGCTAATTCAGCCTTAGTTTTCTCCTTCAAGGCTTTTTCACGGAGACGCAGGAGTGAAGACTGGTGAGCTGCCCTCATTTCCTCTTCTTTCATATACTGTCGAACCATCTCCATAGTAAACTTAGAAAAGCTATCTTGTCCTCCTGAGAATGGCATGCTCAGCTCCTAACACAAAGAGTTTACTTTGAGTTTATGATCATCTAAACCAGGGGTTCTCAACCTTCCTAATGCCGCGCCCCTTTAATACAGTTCCTCATGTTGTGGTGACCCCCAACCATAAAATTATTTTCGTTGCTACTTCATAACTGTAATTTTGCTACTGTTATGAATCGTACTGTAAATATCTGATATGCAGGATGTATTTTCATTGTTACAAATTGAACATAAATAAAGCATAGTGATTAATCACAAAAACAATATGTAATTATATATGTGTTTTCTGATGGTCTTAGGCGACCCCTGTGAAAAGGGGTTGCAACCCACAGGTTGGCGACCCACAGGTTGAGAACCACTGATCTAAACCTTTTGGAACATAATTCACTTCATTAAAAGAGGTATGCAGAAAAAAAAAAGAAACATGCACTTATAAAATATTATATAAATAAAAAGAATTAAATTAAAAACGTTGCCAACTGCCCAGCTGGTGTGGCTCAGTGATTGAGCGTCAACCTATGAACCAGGAGATCATGGTTCAATTTCCAACCAGGGCATGTGCCTGGATTGCAGGCTCGATTCCCAGTTGGGGGCATGCAGGAGGCAGCTGATCTATGATTCTCTCTCATCACTGATGTTTCTCTCTCTCTCTCTCTCTCTCTCTCTCTCTCTCTCTGAAATCAATAAAAACTTTTTTTAAAATATTGACAACCATGTAGAAAACATTATTCAAAAAAGGCACGAGCCCTGGCCGGTTTGGCTCAGTGGATAGAGCATCGGCCTGCAAACCAAAAGGTCCCAGGTTCGATTCCAGTAAAGGACACATGCCCAGGTTGTGGGCTCGATCCCCAGTGAGGAACTTGCAGGAGGCAGCCAATCCATGATTCTCTCTCATCATGGATTTTTCTATCTCTCTCTCTCACTTCCTTCCTCTCTGAAATCAATAAAAATATAATTAAAAAAAACAAAACACGAGAGGGGGTAACATTCATCTACTAATTTATTCAGCCATTAAATTTTTTTAAAATATATTTTTATTGATTTCAGAGAGGAAGGGAGAGGAAGAGAGAGAGAGAGAAACATCAACGATGTGGGAGAATCATTGATTGGCTGTCTCCTGCTCGCCCCCCACTGGGGATCGAGCACACAACCTAGGCATGTACACTTGACTAGAATCAAACCTGGGACCCTTCAGTCCATAGGCTGATGCTCTATCTACTGAGCCAAACCAGCTAGGGCAGCCAGCCATTAAATTTTAACATACAACCACTGTAAGGCTGGTACTGCCCCAGGGATATAAACATGGTAAGAATTTGTCTTTACTATCCACAAGATTTACATTTTAGAATGATATAAATATAAATTTTTAAATAAAATTAAAATTTTTAAGAGTGAAACAAGTAAAAAAGCTAAAAAGATAACTCTGGTTCAGACACTCAAAGGCCTTAGGAATAAGTTTGTATTCTACTTTGTAAAGAAGGCAAAGCCTAGTTTTATAGCAACAATGTAACATAAAATTGGTATCTTAAGAAAATCATTTTGATAGCTAACAATTGAGTTCAAGTACAAAATGTATCCTCACAACTTTAAGAGAACACATTCACAACTACTTATGAAGTATCTCTATAGGTACACTGAAACCCACCTTGGCAGAAGACAGTGTAGTCTTTTCTGGGGAAGTTTCTTCATCAGAGTCGTCATGATGGCTTCTTCTCTTTTCCAGGTTAAATCTGCGATGACTCTCAGAAGGCAGTAAAGATCGAAATGATTTTTCTTCTATTTCATCTTCTGTCATGGATTCATCAAATTTCAAAGAATATTCTGTTACAATAGAAGCTGAATCTAAAAGAATATGGAGCAGTAGAGTTTATCATTATAACAGTTTTCAGTAGATACTCAATTAGTGGCAGTTGCTGCCTCTTTATGAGACAATATAATAAACTCATAACTAATTACTAGCAGTAAGCATGAAATAAACAAAATTCACTTATTTTACAAACAAGAACTCTAAAATATCTAACATTAGTACAAGAAATATGGTAAAAGTGTAATGTACTTAATTTACAAAGAGCTCCTATAAATCAATTAGAAAACTAATACCCTATAGAAAATTGAGAAATGGTCACAGGCTATATTTCATCCTGGTATTTGGGGGGGGGGGGGGGGG
>NW_005370412.1:1959510-1961508 GCF_000412655.1 Myotis brandtii
GTGGCTGATGTGTATGTTTAGTTTACTCTTTGTGATGTATGATTCTAGGGTTTTGACAGATGCATTGCACCAGACAGTGCATACAACTATACAAACATGCAATACCTTACATAATAGTTGTTTCACACTAAAAGTTCTGTGCTATGTATCCACTTTGTAGTCAATCATTCTTCTACCACCTAACACCCGGGAACCATTAATTTGTTTTCCATCCCCGTAGTTTTGCCTTTTCTAGAATTTCATATAAATGAAATCATACAATATGTAATCTTTGGGGCTTGCTTCTTTCACTTACTAAAATTCACTTAAAATGCAACCATGCTATTGCATGAAGCAATAGCTTCTCCCTTTTAATCACTGACAAATATTCCAATGTATAGATTTACCAGTCTATCCATTCCCCTCTTAAAACATCTTGTAGCTTTCAGTTTTTAGCAAATAAGAATAACAGTGTTATGGACATTAGTGATAGGTTTTTGTGTAGGCATACGCTTTTAAATCACTTGGGTAAATACCTAGGCACATGATTGCTGGGTTCTTATAAAATACTGTGAAAATGTCTCCAAAGTAACATTCTGTACTCCCATCAGCAATGAATGCAGGTAAACTCGTGTTGCTCTGCATTCTTGCCACTCATTTGTTGTCAGTTTTTAAAATTTTAGCCATTCTAACAGGTATGTTGTAGTATCTTGTTGTGATTGAATTTTCATTTTCCTAATGACACATGATATTAAATACCTTTCCTATGTCTATTTGACATTTGTATATTTTCTCCAATGAAGTGACTATTCTTTTTTAATTGGGTTGTTGAGTTTTAAGAGTCCTTTAAGATAGGAATTTTGTGGCAAATTCAGTCTCTAACTTTCCACCTTCTGGCTCCCCAAAATTCGTTCCTTCTTGCTTGCAAAATACATTCACCCCATCCCAAGGGCCTCCAAACCCATTCCAGCATCAACTACACATTCAAAGTCTCATCTAAATGTCATCTAAGTAGATATGGGTGAAACTCAAGGTATCATTCATCCTGAGGCAAAATTCCTTTCTAGCTACGAACCTGTGAAACAAGGCAAGTTATATGCTTCAAAACACAATGGTCGCATAAGAGTAGAATAGACAATCCTATTCCAAAGGGAAAAATCCAAAGAAGAAAGGGGTAGTAGGTCTTCAGCAAACCCAAAATCTAGCAAGGCAAATTCCATTAGCTTTTAAGGCTCAAAAATAATCACCCTTGGCTCGATGCTTTGCCCTTCAAGCCCACAGAGGTGGCAGTCAAGCTTTCCATACCCACCAGGATGGCCTTGCCCCTCATCCCTGAGTGGTAGCTGCACCCACTTGGCCACTGGCACCAGCTTTGCTCCTGAGGCCCTGAGCAGGGGCAGCCTGGACATCTGAAACCAAGGACGTGGCCCCACCCTCTGAAATCAATGAGTGGACAGGCTTATACTTCGGCCTTCGTGCTCTGAGCCTGTGGTGGCAGGGGCTACCCAGCTGATACATAAATCAACCTCAGGATCAGTCTTCTATTTTCTTGAAGGATAGGCATGTTCACAGCTAGGTAGCTCTACTGTCTTATCCAGGAGAATCCCAGAAGTATGAAAGTCTTCCTAAATTTTATCCCTTCTCTTGCCCTTCAATCCAAATTAGCAGTGTCTCTGCTGGTATAGTCTGGCTTCTGTTGAGATGGCTGATTAAATCCAGGGGTAATCTCTTTATGGGGTGACTGTCAAGTCACACCCTTGGTGTTCTCTCCAGAACATGTTTTCTCATTTTTTACAATATGGATAGGCTGTGAGTTTTCCAAATCTTCAACTTCTGGTTCTTTTTGCTTAACAATTTCTTCCATTTATCTTTCCTCTCACACTTCACTCTAAGCAATCAGGAGAAACCAGACCATGACTTCAACACTTAGCTTAGAAATTTCCTCAGCTAAATACCCAAGTTCATCACTTTTTTTAAATTAAATCTTTATTGTTCAGATTATTACAGTTGTTCCTCTTT
>NW_005370412.1:1961758-1995434 GCF_000412655.1 Myotis brandtii
CCCACACCCCTTTCCCCCCTGAGAATAGTCAGTCCACTTCCTTTCTATGCCCCTGATTCTATTATATTCACCAGTTTATTCTGTTCATCAGATTATTTATTCACTTGATTTTTAGATTCACTTGTTGATAGATGTGTATTTGTTGTTCATAATTTGTATCTTTACCTTTTTCTTCTTCTTCCTCTTCTTAAAGGATACCTTTCAGCATTTCATATAATACTGGTTTGGTGGTGATGAACTCCTTTAGCTTTTTCTTATCTGTGAAGCTCTTTATCTGATCTTCAATTCTGAATGATAGCTTTCCTGGGTAATCTTGGTTGTAGATTCTTGGTATTCATCACTTTGAATATTTCTTGCCACTCCCTTCTAGCCTGCATAGTTTCTATTGAGAAATCAGCTGACAGTCGTATGGGTACTCCCTTGTAGGTAACTAACTTTTTTTCTCTTGCTGCTTTTAAGATTCTCTCTTTGTCTTTTGCTCTTGGCATTTTAATTATGATGTGTCTTGGTGAGGTCCTTTTGGATTCCGTTTGTTTGGGGTTCTCTGCGCTTCCTGGACTTGTAAGTCTATTTCTTTCACCAGGTAGGGGAAGTTTTCTGCCATTATTTCTTTAAATACGTTTTCAATATCTTGCTCTCTTTCTTCTTCTGGCACCCCTATAATTCGGATGTTGGTACGCTTGAAGTTGTCCCAGAGGCTCCTTACACTATCTTGATGTTTTTGGATTCTTTTTTCTTTTTGCTTTTCCGGTTGGGTGTTTTTTGCTTCTTCGTATTTCAAATCTTTGACTTGATTCTTGCGATCCTCTAGTCTGCTGTTGGAACTCTGTATAATATTCTTTATTTCAGTCAGTGTATGCTTAATTTCTAGTTGGTCCTTTTTCATAAGCTCGAGGGTCTCACTAGATTTCTTGAGGGTCTCACTAAATTTATCGGCGGTTTCTAGAAAATTCTTGAAAAACCTTGTAAGTGTGGTTTTGAACTCTATATCCAATAGTTTGCTTTCCTCCATTTCTGTCATTTGTGACCTGTTTCTTTGTCTCCGCATTTTGGCTGCTTCCCTGTATTGATAGAGTGGCTTTCTGTGCTAGGTGTCCTATGGGGCCCAGTGGCTCAGCCTCCCCAATTACCTGAGGTGGACACTCTTGGTGCACCCCTTTGTGGGCTTTGTGCACAGTCTTGTTGTAGTTAAGCCTTGATTGTTGTAGGTATCACTGGGAGGAATTGACCTCCAGGCCAATTGGCTGTGAGAATCAGCTGTGTCTGCAGTGGGAGAACTTCTGTGCTGAGACACCCTTCTGGGGCAAGACTTGCTTCAGTGGGGCTTTGGTGCTCACTGAGTCTGCCCCCTGAGTGTGTCCCTTATGGATCTGAGGAGTTGTAATCTGGATGGTCCCACTCTGACCACTGGGTACACTGGCTCTTGGATCTCTAAGGAGGTGCTAATTTAGCCTCTGCCTGAGGCTACCCAGCAGGGGCTATGGAGAGATTTGCAGATTTCTCTTCTTTGTTTGGGGTTTGGAGGTGCCCAGATGAGGCCCAGCTGTGAAGCAATGCAGGCTGCTGTGGGGCCTTGGGCCTTCTTTTGGAAGTTCTGGGTCTCTCTGACCCAGCTGCAGTTTGTTAGGTAATTTTTAGATTGCTAAGGGCCAGGCCTTTCATATGCAAAAGCCTCTGCACACAGCTTGGGTGGGGCAGGGTCTCAGGGGATCAACAGGGCGGAGCAAGCAGCTATGGCTGCTCCTCAGTCCTACCCTAAGAGGCCCTGCATCTATGTCCCGGTAATTGCTGCAAGCACCTCTGAGAGAAAGCTGCTCTCGAGTTCTGACCGGTGCCATACAGTCCAGTTTCTCCCCATATGAGTCTGGGTCCCCAGAGACTTGCCCAGAACTGGAGTTCAGAGCAGTCTGGAGCTTGAGACTCCCTCCCGATCGAAAAAGACAACCGTGTCCTCAGTTGCCCGTCCTTTCCACATGAGCCTCCGTACCTCTGCACTTTACTTCCGCACCTCCTCTTAGTCTCAGTGCGCTTTTCTCTTTCCTTCTAGTTGTAGAATTTCCACTCAGCCAGCCTTCCTGTGGTTTTGGATGATGTCCGTTTTGTCTTTTAGTTGTATTTTTGAAGTTGTTGTGCGAAGCAGCAATTTCCGGTGTTTACCTATGCTGCCATCTTGGTTTCTCCTCCAAGTTCATCACTTTTAACTTCCTTTTTATTTCTTCTTTTAAAAAAATAATTTTTATTGATTTCAGAGAAGAAGAGAGAGGGAGAGAGATAGCAACATCAATGATGAAAATCATTGATCGACTGCCTCCTTCATGCCCCCCAACTGGGGATGAAGCCCACAACCTGGGCATGTGCCTTGACTGGGAATCGAACCATGACCTCCTGGTTCATAGGTCTACACTGAGCCACTGAGTCACACCAGCTGGGCTCATCAGAATCACCTTTAATGTCCATATTCCTACCAATAGGTCTGCAAGGCAATATAGGTTTTTTTCTAGCATGTACCTCAAAACTTCTAACCTCTACTTATTAGCCAATTCTAAAGGCATGACCACATTTTTAGTATTTGTTATGGCAGCACCTCACTTCTGGGTACCAAGACCTAAGGCTGTCATAATTATAGACAGCTATATCTAGATATTATTTTCATTATAAAATGTACAAAAATATCTCAAAGGGTTCTGGAAGCCTCCCAAAACAAATAATTACACATATATGTGCAAGGAAGTTACCTTTCTCATCGGGAAGAGATGGTACACTGTCACTTCGTAGAGAATCATCCGCAGCAGTCTGAACCTGTTCATCAATAGAACTCTCCATCTTTCCACCGTGAAGTTTCTTCTCATTTTCCTTAGAAGATGGAACTGAAGGACTTTCTTGACGGCTGCTACCACTACTACTTCTGTTTATGAATATTATAGAAACAAACAAAGAAGGCAACAAAATAAGGATAACTTCAAAGTAAACTTATGTGGCTAAGGAAACAGGGGTTATGATCAAGATACAAAATGATAAAAGATGTAATATAAAGCATAAAAATAATAAGTAGACATAAACCCGAGAAGAAACTTTTAGAAAAGATGAATAGGAGAGAGGAAGGTTTCACATTTAAATAGTCATACTGGGCAACCACTATTCTAAGGCTCTCACACCCATATTTCCTTTCATTTTAAAAACAAGCTACTGGCCCAGCCTGCATGGCTCAGTGGTTGAGCATCAACCTATGAACCAGTAAGTCACAGTTTGAATCCCGATCAGGCACATGCCAAGGTTGCAGGCTTGATCCCCAGTGTGGGGAGTGTAGGAGGCAGTTGATTAATCATATTTCTTTCTTTCTTTCTCTCTCTCTCTCTCTCTATCTCTATCTCTCCCTCTGCTTTCCTCTGTAAAATCAATGAAAAAACAACAACAATATTACAAAGAAAGACCCAAGCTACTGGGAAAAGAGGCTTCTACCTGGTATTTCCACCTCCTTACTTTTCATCAATATCACGATTTACCACAGTCTGCTTCGATCCCAACTACTCTACTGGAACTACTCTTCTAACCTCTACCTAAACTCTAATTGCCAAATCAAATAGAATATCTATGACCTTAGATGGTGTTGACCTCTATCGCCTTCTTTAAAAGTTCTACTTGGTAAAGCAAATATAAGTAAAATGTTAACATTAGGGTAACCTGGATGAAAGATAAAGTATAAGAAAACAAGTTTATACAGTGCTTATATAATATAGGTTCTCAAGGAATGGCAGCTATATTGTTACATGAAACAACTGTTTTACAAATCAGCAAATTAAATGGGGAAGGTAAAACTTTCATTTAAAGAAATGGAATTGAGAAGTAAAAAAAAAAAAGCAACTCTCAGCTACTTATCATACTTTACTACTTTTCAGAATGTACAAAATATGGTGCAAACTGCCATTCTCTGATACATTATCTCAATGCGTTGAGACTTTGTCTCCTGGCAATTGTTGACAGTCTGGTTCAAATAAACTCACAAACATTAAAACAAAACCCTCTTTTCACCTTCTATCATGATTCTTGTATCTTGAAGACTCAGAATAACTATCATATGAAGAATACTTCTGATGCTTTGAGTCAGGGGTTCCTTCATTATTGTGAGAGAGTGAAACAGATTGACTTTTCCTACAAAAACAAAACAAAACTTGTTCAACATTTAAAGTCTCTAATAGGAGCAAGATTTTAATACCGCTCAACATTATTAGATAAAACCTTGAATGAACAGGAATTATGAAATAACTTACAAAGTATTCGAAGGCATTCATTTATGAAAAGGTTGTATAACACACTAAAGAGTATCTTCTGCCCTGGCTGGCGTGGCTAGTGTCGGCCTGCACACCAGAGGGTTGCGGGTTTTATTCCCGGTCAAGGGCACGTACCTGGGTTGCAGGTTCAATCCCTACCCCGTCAGGGTGTGTGCGGGAGGAAACCAACAGATGTGTCTCTCTACATCGATCTCTCTCTCTCTCTCTTTCCCTACTCTCTCCCTTTCACTCTCTCTAAGTCAATGGAAAAAAGTATCATCACTCCTCAGATGAGGATTTTTTTTTAAAAAAAGAGCTTTTTCTTTTTTATTATGAGAAATAAGCAAAAATCACCCCAAGTATCAATGAATGTGAATAGACTTAAAATCTATGAATTAGAGACAGTCAAAATGTGATGTAAAAAAAAGAAGACACACACAAAACATGATCACATTACCCAGCCCTGCCTAACACACTCTCTAATGACTTTTCACTGCTCTAGAATAAACAAAATCCTTACGGTCTGCAAGGCCCTACCATGATCTGATCCCTGCATCATCTACCATTCTCCCCTTTGCTCTCTGCCTCCAATCCCACTGGTCTTCCTTCCTTTTCTCTTCCTACCTTTACATGTATTGACCTGTATATTCTTTACCTCCTTTACAACACCAACTCCTTTTCATCCACTGTATCTTACAATAAGCTTTACTTCTTCAGGAAAACTTTCTCTGACCTCCTTGTACCCACAGGTTATGTATCTCAGAGACAACGATCCTTTCTTTCATAACACATACCTCAGTTTACAGTGACCATTTCTTAATTGACTATTTGAATAACATCTACCTTCTCCTCTAGACTGTATGCCTAAAACTGTATTCCCAGCACCCACAACAGTGCCTGGAATTCAGCAGATACTCATGACATATTTGCAGAATGACTGAATATTAACCTATCTGTTTCAGCTCTGGTCCTCAGTTGCTTCACGAAGTCTGAAGCATGTATCCGCTGGTGGTCATACAGCGTTGCTAGGGGAGCTCCTGAAGCAGTAATGGCATCTGATATATGAGTTCGAGTCAACTCTGCCATCTAAATATGAACACACAAGCCAAAAGTGATGAACTGAGAGGGAGCAGAGCGTCTTGGAAGATCACTGGATTGAGAGAGAGCAAATTCTGCAGTAACAGGTAAATATGATGGGCAAATCATTTAGTCTTTTTAAGTCTCAACAGCTTCCTTATAAAAATAAAGAGATGAATACAACATGATTTCTAAGGTTTCACCCAGCTATAACAATCTACAAATTAGACAGAAAACATTTAAGTCATATAATGAGCCATAGTAAACCAAAAATTAAATCTTCCTTCAAAAATCAATTCAATTACTAGTTCCTATCTGAGTCTTTTCTGAGCAACGTGAGTATGTTTTCCCTACTCTTAGCCACTACTGCCACTGCTGCGTGTTATTCATTTTGTATTTTTTCAACCACTGTCTTGATGACCTGAAGTGTTTTTGAAATCTTTGTTAATGTTGTCTAAAATTTTCCTGAGAAAAGAGATGCTACTTTATATTTATTTGCACAATTCCACAATATCTAACATATAGTAGGTTCATGGCTTATTAATTAACAATCATTTCACAAACAATCCTAAATTGTAACTGCTTAAATAAATGAAACTATATCTATCGGTTATGATATCCTATATAGAGTAAAACTATTTCTAGCTTTGTCCTTGGCACTAACAACACTGTAAAAGACACTAACAACACTGGGTAAAAATGAAACACCTTCATACAAAGCAGACCAGTGGCTCCCTGGACTGAGGTTGGGGACTGACTGCAAAGGGGCATGGGAGATCTTTTTAGAGTGTTGGAAATATTGATTATAGTAGTGTTGATAGGGATGGAAAGATAAGCTATAGAAATATACAGATACAGGTATCTACATATTTGTCAAAAGTCATCAAACTATATCCTTAAAATGGGTACGTTATTTTTTTGTAAATTATTCATCAATAAAATTAATATCTTTTTAAAAAGCTTACTCAAGGGCAGAAATTTAGAGTTCTTCATCCTTTTTTTTCTGACTCTATAAATTCAAATGTACAAGACACTGCAATAAAAGGCCAAAGTTATTCAGACTGACTAAAAAGAATGAAGAAGAAAAGGGTTCTCAGTGGCTCTCACCTCGCAGATTTGGCGCGCTGCGTCTGTGGTAAGGCGAGCAGTCTCTGTCTGCTGAGCAGCTATTTTACAAGTTGCTTCCTGGAGGACTTCAGTTACATCCCGTTGTGATTTAACCACCTGCTGTAATGATTCTGCATGGACCTGTACATAAAAGAGGGTAAAAAGAAAACTTTCATCATGTCACAGAATTTGTAAATTTGTTTCATGGATCAAAAGAACAATGGGTTTAAAATCTGAAGTCTTAAGAAATCACTGCTGAAGTTTAAGTCTTAACTCCACTGGTTAAGAGTCGATGTGACTATAGATAAGCAAATACCATGTAGTTACCTCAGCTTCCACTTATTAAATTGGGGCTACATCCTGACTAATTTCACAGGGTTGCTACAAGAATCAAATGACATGAAATTATCCCATAGGACATATTTTACATCTTCTCTTCTTTACTCATATATAATTAAAAAAATACTAAAGTGATTTCAAAGATACAAATTTAGGTTTAATAACTTTGCTGCAAAATAAGGTACCTGAGCTGCTTTGTTTCGGGTTTCTTCTAACTGTCTCTGACACTCCAGAGTCTCTTGTTCAGCCTTTAATTTCAAAAGGGCCAAGTCTCTTTCATGGCGTTGCTGCTGTGCCTTCAAGATAAAGAAGTGATCAACTATTAATTCTAAGATACTAAACTATTACAACTCAGTGACTACATTAATCCCAGGGCTATTTTCTCAACACAACAACCATTTATCATTTATCAAAATACTTAGTGATCACCTACTATGTTTTTTTTAATTCACCATTAAGATTATTATTTTTTTAAAGATTATTTTAAATAACAAAGAAAAGGGGGGAAAACACACAAAGAAAGCTAAAGAAGAAAACCCCACAAATACCTTTATGATCTGAGCCAGAGACACACTTTCTTGCTGAGCAAGTGAAATGCCTCTAACTCTTTCTACATCTGACAGTTGGCGCACTGACTCCTCAATGGCACTCAAGTAACTCAGTTCAGCTGCCATACGATGTTGGAGGCCAGCAGGAGAAAAACGTTTAGAACCTGGAGGGCATAACAATTGTCAAATGTGAAAGTTCACATGAAATTAAATTGCATCTCAGATTTCTAAAATTCATTTCTAATTTTAAGAGCCAAAAACAAAGACAGTGACTTAGAAATACAGTGTCTTTTAATAGTTACTTCTTATGTGTGTGTGGGAGGGGGAGGCGGGGGGTCAGGGGGGAGTATGCACATGCATGAGTATGTACATACATATAAACCTATAAACACTTAGGAGTACATACATGGCATACATTTTTCAGTGTTTTTACTAATGCTGGCAAGATGGGAAAAATCACCACTATTGAATCTCTGATGCTTCTTAATATTTTCCTGTACAGTGTCTGTTTAAAACTTTCAGAAGTAATCACATCCAGTTGAAAAACCATTTCCCTATAATTTAACTGAAACAAATTTTCCCCAAGATAAGTAACCTTATTTTTAAAATTACAACTGCACGGGTCGACTTGCCTGGTGTTGAAGTTATCATCTCTGTAGTTGCTCTGCTGGCAGCCATGTTCATATCAGGAAAAGCTGCACTAGGCTTGAATCCTGCTATAGTTGGAGGCATTATAACTGAGGACTTAGATCTTTCTAATGAAGTTCCTGGAAGGTCAAACTGCAACAGTTTCTGGGAACTTGGAGATAGCGGAGAAGCTGGAGTTTTCTGAGACCTTCCCTTGTCTGAGGAGACACTAGAAGATTTGTTTCAAAAAAAAACATTAGAATAGGGAAAACTATTTCAGGAACCAGCTAACTAATTCGTAAGAATAGCACACATTACTTTCTTTATTAACATCAGCTTTAAAAAGCTGTGATTCAGGCGTTTATTCATTCAACACAGTCATTATGCTGAATGTACTCTGAGCATTCCTCTTATTTTCATATTTACAAGTAGTGAACAAAACTAGAGACAAACCCTGCCCAAAAGGATTCTCTGGATTAAACTGTCACTTAACTCTTTCCTCTACAATGTAAATACACCATTAATCATTATTGTAGTATAAAGCAAAATCCTCTATTATAATAGCAAAAAATTACAGCCACATATAAAAGGTAAGATCAAGTCTTATAAAAAATGTCTTAACATATGTCTCTGAAAGAGAAAAAAATAATTTTGTACTAAAAATTAAGAAATGACAAAAACTACTCTTTTGTTAGTCCTTTTAACCCAAAGGGGGGGGGGGCGGGGACAGAGTATGCAAACTCCATATTCAATATAAAAATGAGATTTCAAAATCTGCTTCAGTAAACTAATAAGTTGAGCAGGAGAGAAAAAAATAAACAATGAGATCAAAAGAATGCTATGCAGTTGTGTTACAAGAGTAAAAGAAACAGTTGAGAAGCAAAAGGTATAGATAAAGGAAATGAGATAGTTTGTGGTAGCTTAGTGAAAACACTTTGGATAAAGTTAAGTTCTTAGAATTGATGTGTGGGGTAACTCTGAGCTACCAAAGTGCCCCAAGGAAAGTAGCTGGTTGGTCAAAGGGTTAAACCAAGAAAACAACTATGGCAATGGCATTTAGAATAGAAAGGTGGGTTGTGCTAGAGGCATAGAATTCCTGAGGGAGAGAGGTTGTTAATAGTTTAGATGAAAGTTGGTCACACTCTAAAATATATATAAAAACTAGAGCTATGAACAAAGCTACAGTAACTATTCATAAAATACAGAAATTCATTAAATGGATTCACTGAATATCAATAATATTGTAACATTAATTAAAATGAATTACAGTATAAAATATACATTACTTTACCTCACAGAATGCCCAGAAAGATCCTCCAAAGTGCTATCTGTGTCAAGAGTCTGTTCATAATCTTTGACAGAGAGTTTGCTACTGGTCTCAGACTTCTTCTCTTGATGAGAGTCACGTTCTGAGACAGAGTGTACTTTTTCCTCATCAAGAAGTGAGTTCTGAACATTTCCAGTGAGTGAATCCAGCCCTATAAAGTAAATTTCTTATAAGCTGATTCTCAATAGAAGAGACTGAATGGTAATTGATAGATACCTAGATTTCAGTAAAATAACAAGTGCAGAACAGAATATTTAAAAGTGGACTTATTTTTAAAATGTGTTTTTCATATCTAAAATAAAATTCACCCTTCTGTTTTCATTTTAGAAAAGTGAAGTTTCTTCCATTAACATCCCCTATTTGCTATTAAAAATAAATGGTTCTTAAATCAAATGATTAAAAAAGATAAGTATATAGTACTATTCTACGCCTACAAAAAAATAAAAAGAAGTCTTTCAAGGATAAAGCCAAAAGCTGCCAAAAAATGTTATCAACTGCCACAATGGACTACACAATCCTTTGGAAAAACTCTAGGACAAGAACTATGTAGCCAAATTCATAAAACTGTTCAGATTCTCTGACTCAGAATGATTTCACCTATAGGAGTATCTTAATGAGATTATGACACCAACAAACAAAAATTATGCACAACACTCTGTGAACAATTTTATATAATTTTTTTAAGTTTACCCTACATTTGCAACAGAAGAGTTGTCTAAATTACATAGACAATAGTAAACATTTAAATAGCACTTTATAACTTAAAATGCACTCCATATATATTACCTGATTGCCTTTAAACATCTTATGAAGTGGGTAGCGTATGCTCATTTAATGATGAGATAACTAGAGGTCTAGGAGGCTACTTGCTTAAGGATACTTAGTCGATAGCAGAAATAGGACATAAGCCCAGGCCTTATGATTCTACATCTAGTGCATTATTCACCTTGATGATATGTCTCAATAGCAGCATGGGAAAATATTTGTCACATTAGAAAAAGAAGCAGAACAAAGAACTGCATTTTAATGGCAACTAAACAATTTTTTAAACATAGATATATGGTTAACAATTAAAAGAAAATGGAAAATAAAATTAAAAAATTATACTGTAAACCCATGTTCATAGCAGCATTATTCACAACAGCCAAAAGGTAAAAGCAACCCAAGTGTCCTTCAACATTTTGATGAATGTATAACAAACAATAAAAAGTGGTATATACATACAATGAAGTAATATTTGGCCTTAAAAAGGTAGACATTCTGACATGCTACAACATGGATTAACGTATTAGACATTACACTTAGTAAAATAAGCCAGCCAGAAAAGGACAAATATTCCGTGATTATACACTTATATAGGTACATAGAATAGGCAAATTCATAGAGACACTAAATAGAAGCGCTGTTACCAGGTGTCAGGGAGCGGGGGATGGGAGCATAAGAGTTATTACTTAATGAATGAAGAGTTTCAGTTTGGGATGATGAAACAGTTGTGGAGATGCATAATGGTAATAGTTGTACAATAAGTAAGTTTATTTATTTCTACTCAACTATGTGTGTACTTATTTTAACAATGGGTAAATTTCCTCGTCAAATTCATAGAGACAGAAAGAATGGTGCCCAGCCGGTGTGGCTCAGTGGTTAAGTTCAATCTATGAACCAGGAGGTCACAGTTCAATTCCCAGTTAGGGCTCATGCCTGGGTTGCGAGCTTGATCTCCGGTGGGGGAGTGGGAGGGACAGGCAGCAGGCAGCCAATCAATGATTCTCTCTCATCATTGATGTTTCTATCTCCCTCTCCCTACCTCTCTCTGAAATCAATATAAACATTAAAGAAAAATAAACATTTTCCAAAAAAATGTAGAATGGTAGCTACTGGGGTAAGGGAAGGAAGAATGGGAAGTCATTTTTAATGGGTACAGAGTTTAGAATGGAATGATGACTGCTACTTTAATCTACTAACTACTTTCAACTTCACTGGGAAGAAGCTTTTTGTACAGAGCATGCAGACACTCCTTTTCATCACCAGATGGAGTACACACAACAAAAATTACACTGATTTTAGAACTTGGGGATAAAGAAGAAACTAAGTTTAAGATGATGCTGTGGAAAGTAAAATACCTAGAGTATTTCTAAGGCATTGTTAGAGGGGATTGGGAATCTGAAAGCCACAAGACACTACCTATACTACATATCATCATGCTTTAGATTATAAATTTTAAAAACCTATAGTGAATCATATTGCTTATACTCCTATTCAATAATATATCATGGTATTTTAAGTTGTACAGTATATTATAGTAAACGATTTGGGATTCAGAAGTCAGAATTCAGGCTTTGCCAATAACTAACCTTAAGTGAGACACTGATGTAAACAAAGCATAAAATTGCAAAATAATTGAGCAAGATCAGCATTTCACAAAATGTGTTCAGTATGACTTCTAATGTCATAACATGCTGGTTAAAGAAATGAGTCTGTGTTCAAATAAATTTGGATAGTACTTCATACTATATGGGCTCACCTTCTTCCTAAAATAAATAATGTGTATTAGCATATTAGAAGTGTTGATGAACTGGTAGGTAAGAGGCCTGTTTTACTCTTAAAAGTATTTCCCCAAATTTACAGAACCATGTAGTTCTTTCATAAGCCTCAGAACAGCTGTGAAACAGCCTCTCCCACTGAATCAGTTTTTCACAAGAAAAGACAGACTCTGGGAAGTGCCGATAAAATGATGTCTAATGTTCCTACTAAAGACTTTCAGAATGCTTCCAATCTGCAAGAGAGTTATGACTAGGTTGATGATTAAGAAATAATTGCTACTAGCACTCTCATACTGAAGTATAAAATGACACTGGCTTTCTGAAGGGTTATTTGGCAAAATGTATCCAAATTTTAAACATGGCATACTGTTTGCCCCATTAACTAACTTCTAGGATATTCCCTTAAAGGAAAGAACCAGACTAACGCATAAAGATACATTTATAGCCCCAGCTGTTTGGCTCAGTGGATAGAATATTGGCCTGTGGACTGAAGGGCCACGGGTTTGATTCCGGTCAAGAGCACCTGCCCAGGTTGCAGGCTCGATCCCCAGTAGGGGGCGTGTAGGAGGCAGCCCATCAATGATTCTCTCTCATCATTGATGTTTCTATCTCTCTCTCTCCTTCTCCCTTCCCCTCTGAAATCAAAAAAGGGGCTGGAAGAAGAGAGGAATGGGGAGTTATTGTTTAATGGGTACAGAGATTTAGTTTGGAAAGATGAAAAAGGTCTAGAAATGATAGTGGTGATGGTTGCACAACAATGTGAATGTGCTTAATGGATTGTTCACTTGAAACAGTTAAAATGACAAAGTTTACATTACATATATTTTAGCACAATAAAATAAAATCTAAAATGAAAGTTAACATTGGTTATCTGTAGGTAATTTTTATTATTATTATTAAATCTTTATTGTTCAGATTACATTTGTTCCTCTTTTTTTTCCCCCCATAACTCCCCTCCTCCCAGTTCCCGCCCCACCCTCCGCCCTCACTCCCCACCCACTGTCCTCATCCATAGGTGCACGATTTTTGTCCAGTCTCTTCCCGCATCTCCCATTCCCCTTTCCCCCCCAAGAATAGTCAGTCCATTCCCTTTCTATGTCCCTGATTCATTATAATCACCAGTTCATTCTGTACATCAGATTATTTATTCACTTGATTCTTAGATTCACTTGTTGATAGATGCATGTTTGTTGTTCACAATTTGTATCTTTACCTTTTTCTTCTTCCTCCTCTTAAAGGATACCTTTCAGCATTTCATATAATACTGGTTTGGTGGTGATGAACTCCTTTAGCTTTTCCTTATCTGTGAAGCTCTTTATCTGACCTTCAATTCTGAATGATAGCTTTGCTGGATAAAGTAATCTTGGTTGTAGGTTCTTGCTATTCATCACTTTGAATATTTCTTGCCATTCCCTTCTGGCCTGCAAAGTTTCTGTTGAGAAATCAGCTGACAGTCGTATGGGTATTCCCTTGTAGGTAATTGAGTCTCTTTCTCTTGCTGCTTTTAAGATTCTCTCTTTGTCTTTTGCTCTTGGCATTTTAATTATGATGTGTCTTGGTGTGGTCCTCTTTGGATTCCTTTTGTTTGGGGTTCTCTGCGCTTCTTGGACCTGTAAGTCCATTTCTTTCACCAGGTGGGGGAAGTTTTCTGCCATTATTTCTTCAAATAGGTTTTCAATATCTTGCTGTCTCTCATCTTCTGGCACCCCTATTATTCTGATGTTGGTACGCTTGAAGCTGTCCCAGAGGCTCCTTACACTATCTTCGTATTTTCGGATTCTTTTTTCATTTTGCTTTTCCGGTTGGGTGTTTTTTGCTTCTTCGCATTTCAAATCTTTGACTTGATTCTTGCGCTCCTCTGGTCTGCTATTGGGTGTAATATTCTTTATTTCCGACCGTGTATGCTTAATTTCTAGTTGTTTCTTTATCATAGCATCGAGGGTCTCATTAGTTTTCGTGAGGCTCTCCAAAAGTTTATTGCAAGCCCTCAAAATTGCGTTTTTTAGCTCTATATCCTCCATTTCTGTCATGTTTTTTTGTCTCCGCATTTTTTATGCTTTCTTGGTGCACCCCCTAGTGGTCTTTGTGCGCAGTCTTGTTCTAGTTGAGCCTTGATTGTTGTAGTTAATACTAGAGGGATTTGACCACCAGGCCGACTGGCTGTGTGAATCAGCTGTGTCTGCCGCGGAAAACTTCTGTCCTCTGGGGAGGTGCTAATCTAGCCTTTGCCTGAGGCGATCCGGCAAATGGCTCTGCGCAGGGCTTGGGCGGGGCGGGCTCAACAGGGCGGGCGGAGGGAGCGGTTATGGCCCCTCTCAGTCCCGTTCCCAGAGGCTCTGCTTCTCAGAACCCCAGGAACCGCTGCAAACCTCGGAGGGAAAGCTGCCTTCCAACTGATGCCAGACACTCCCGCTTCTCCCGTTTGGGTCCGAGTCCCCAGCGATTCGCCCGTATCTGGAGCTCAGAGTCTGAGACTCCCCCCTGACCGAAAACGACAACCGCGCTCTCAGCCACCAGCCCGCTTTGCGCGCGCACCTCCGCACCTGAGTATTTTCCACACTGCGCCTCCTCTGAGCCTCGGTGTGCTGTTATTTTTCCTTCTAGTTGAAGAGTCTCTCCTCAGCCAGCCTTCCTGTGGTTCTGGGTGATGTCCGTTCCGTCTTTTAGTTGTATTTTTGAAGTGGTTGTTTGCGGCAGCAATCTCCGGTGTTTACCTATGCCACCATCTTGGTTTCTCCTCCAGATTTTCAATTTTTAATTTTTAAATAGTTGTCTATATTTACTGCTTTCTCCCCTCCCCCCCTTTTTTATAACTCAATGAACAATTTTTTACATTTAGAAAAAATAATTTGGAAGAAAATCATTCCCTAAGGGTCATCTTGTGAGTTTAAGAGGCCTCTGCCTATTTACTCTATCTTCTCACCTTTATGGCAACATAGCCAAGAGCAGAATGGAGGGGATTGAAGGGTATTCTTTTCAATCACTCAAAATACACAGAGTGCCTCATGGGCCAGCTACTGTGCTAAGTACACATGCTATCTGTTAATTTCATGGAAGCTTCAAAATTACTATATGAAACATCTATTGCTATCATCTTTATTTTTCAGTTAAGAAAATTTGAGTATCTATATATATAAAAGGCTAATATGCTAAGTGTCCAACTGTTCGACCGTTCGCTATGATGTGCACTGACCACCAGGGGGCAGATGCTCAACACATAGGCATGGAAACATGGAACAGATTGATGAATCTCAGAGGGAAGGGGGAAGGACGGGGATGGGAAGAGATTAATCAAAGATCTTATATGAATTATAGAGGCCCAGGGTCCCTTGGCCTGGCCTGCGGGGATCTGGCCGAAACCGGCCACGTGCACGGTTTTATGCACCAGTGAAGTCCCTCAGCCTAGCCTGTGGGGATCGGGCCGAAACCAGCAGTCTGACATCCCCCGACGGGTCCCTGATTACAAGAGGGTGCACCAGGCCTCTAGTTATACATAATGACACTCAGAGATGTACATGACATACTATAAAGTTTTTTTAAAAAGCAGCTACAAAACAACATTTTATTTCTCTTTTTAAAATAAAGATGTGTGTGTATGTTTTTTTGTTTGTTTTGTTTTGTTTTCATGCTCACCCAAGGATATGTTCCTGACTTTTTTAGAGAGAGAGGAAGTGGGGAGAGAGAGAAACATCAATGTAAGAGAGAAACATAGATGGTTGCCCCCTGTACACACTCTGACCAGGGATCAGATCTGCATCCTAGTATGTGGCCTGACAGGGAATCAAACCTGCAACCTCTTGGTGTACAGGATGATGCTCTAACCAACTGAAGCCACCGGCTAGGGGGCAGTATGTATTTTTATGTATATACTAGAGGCCTGGTGCACAAAATTTGTGCACAGGGGTTGAGGGGGTCCCCTCAGCCCAGCCTGCATCCTCTCACAATCCGGGACCCCTTGGGGGATGTCGGGTCTAAACCAGCAGTTGGACATCCTTCTCACAATCCAGAACGTTGCATGCACCAGTGTCCATACTTTTCATACAGGTGAAAGGCATCTTGCTGTTGTTATGGGCAGCTACATTTTTTTGCCCTGATTATAAAAAGTAGTACATAACATGATCCTTCTGAGGCAGTAGTTCCATTTTCCCCATCTATGGGTGGAAAAACTGAAGCAGAGAGAAGTTAAGTAATTGGCTTTGTCACACAGTTATAAGTGTCAGAATCAGGGCTGACCACAAAATGTGCAAGCCAGAGTCAATGCATATCATCACTGCATCACCCTGTTTTTTCAGTGTTAGAATAGCCTTGCCAGGTTTTAATTTTTATATCTAAGAGACTATTCCCAATATATAGGGTAGGGTCCCTAGGCCTGGCTGGCATTCAGGGCCATCTGTGGGACAACCGGGAGGCAGGGCAATTGGGGGCCCCCCACTCGCACCCACCTTGGCTGGCGACTTGGCGCTGCTCGCCAGCCGGCCCGCCCCAGATCACTGCCACCGGCTGCCTCCTACTGGGGGGGGGGAGAGGGGGGAGCAGTGCGCATAATAGCAACCAGTCGTTCTGCCACTCAGTCCATTTGCATATTAGGGTTTTATTATATAGGATTGAAAAAATAGGCATCAAGTATTAATAGTAGTTATCTCTGAGCAAAGGGCTCAATGGGAATTTATATTTCTTGTATGATGGTTTATCTATAATCCTTAAATTTTTATCATTGCAAATGTATTCCTTTTGTATTAAGCAAAAGATTTATACTATTATATATCGAAAGGTATTACTACAATAATATGAAAGCTAATTACATTATCATAAAGAAACTCACCTAACTGCTTACGGAATAAAATAACTTTAAGTCACTACCACAAAATCATTGGTAATAGAAAAAGTCACCATGTAGAATTCCACTTACATTCTATCTTTTCTTTTTTTCCTTTTCTTCCTTTAGAAGAAGTAGATGAACAAGAAGATGCAGCAGACTGGGTCCCTGATGAATGCTGGGAAGTAACATCAACAGAGGAAAGATCATAGGCTGACTTCCTGCTAGAATGGTCCTCTTTAGTGCCCAAATTGCTACCACCAATACTGTCAAAGAATAACAGTGGTTAAAAAAACAAACAACAAGTATTAAAATGAAGCTAACGTATAAATATTTTAAATCTATTTGATCACAAGGAGAATATAATTATACTCAAAGATGCCTTCCACTTTTCTTTTTTGTTTTCTTACTACCATAAGCCAGGGTTCTTTCCTATGGCTCAATTTATTACTGAGAAAAATATAAGGGAGTTGTTTATTAAAGTGAAACCAATAAAAATGGACAATTTGGACAGAAGAGGAAAAATATGTTGGATACTAGAAACTGCGGCCTCAATTTCTATTCAGATTTATAATTTAATATATGATCATTATTTTCCTCCCCCCCCCTTATTTTCCTATTGATAATCTTACAGGGAACAACAATTTAATATGTTCTACTTCAACCTAAAAATAAAATGCACTAAATCATATTGATTGGTGATATTAAATGTCACAATTAAATCCTTACAAGTTTTTATTTTAAAATTTAATCTTTTCTTAAGACCTCAAAATTTAAAACTACACTTCTCCTGATATAATTTGAATAATACTTATTTTTGTTAGTCCAACTAGATATAACTATTTTTAAAAGATCATCCAATAATTTTATGTAAATTACAATTTGTAATTTTTGAAGAAAATTATATTGAATGTAAGTAATTACAGAGTACTTTATATAGTAAGAAATTTAGGAAAAGTCTGATTCACTTGCTGTATGACTTTGTACAAGTAACTTAGTGCTTCACTTCCTGAAGTAGGAATGGTAATATAATTCTAATCATATCAGGCTATAATAAGAATGAGCTAATACAGGTAAAGGCCCCTCAGTCCTCTCAGTGCCTTGCACATTAAGTGATCAATAAATATTACTAGAGGCCCAGTGCATGACATTCGTGCACTGGAGGGTGTGGGGGTCCCTGCACCCTCTCCAATCTGGGAGCCCTCAGGGGAGCCCTCTCCAATACGGGAGTTTCTGTCTGTCTTTGCAATCATATGAATGAACTGTCTGAGACCCCAACTCAGTTTGGTTTGTTGCTCACAGAATAATAGAGGCATTTTTTTTTTTTGCTTCATTGGTGGAGATTTCCTGGAAGATTTAGGATATCTTCCCTTTAATTTTTCCTAGACACTCTGATTTTACTTATGTCTCTCACCTTTGCTTTCCCTCCATCCCCCACTGCAACAATAACTTGCTCCAGGCTCACTTTGCTGTAATGTCTAGGAGAGCTGTCTGCCACCAGAACTACGATTCCCAGCATTCCTGGTGCTCCCCATGCTGCTGGGAGTGACCGTCGGAGCCATGTCCCCCCAAGCCTCCGGCTCTCCCACTCTGTTCTCCACTCAGCAGCTTAGGGGGAGTGACTGAGGGAGCCACGTCCCCCCAAGCCGCCGGCTCTCCTGCTCTGCTCTCCGCCCAGAGCCTGTGTATGCAAATTAACCCGCATCTTTGTTGGGTTAATTTGCATACCCACTCCTGATTGGCTGGTGAGTGTAGCGGAGGGATGGTCAATTTACATGTCTCTCTTTTATTACATAGGAGAGTTCTTTTTCAATGCTTTGCAAAATTTTACATGTTATCCCAATTAAAAAAAAAAATTACTGATTTGGATCATGAAGTCAAGGATCTATCTGGTTGTCCTCAGTTCTATCACACAAAACCATTTCTTAATCTTCTTACATTAGTATAACATGGATTAGTTCCCCAATACGATCCTCTACTAGGAACTCACAGACTGATTTAACAACCTTTATTCTGCTTACTATGTGCCAGGCCCTGATCTAAGTACTTTGTATTTAACTGAATATTCATAACACTCCATGAGACTAGTACTGTTATTCTTTCCAATTTCACAGAGAGGAAAACTGAGGCATGGGGAGGTTAGTAATACACCCAAAGACAAACGACTAATAATCAGGAGGACTTAAAACCAGGAAGTCTGAATCCAGAATCTGTGTTCTTAAAAACCAGTGCTATGCAACCTCAAAACATATTTTTAAGCAAGCAAAATCTGCCTAATATTCAGACTGCAGTTCTCATTTGTAAGTTTCTCTCATTTTTCAGATTTTATTCCACATTGTCAACATATTCTTACCTAGGTTCAAGAGCTGATTTTTTTTCTGTCAAAGTCCCACTCCCTGGAGAGGAGACAAAATCATCTTCATATGAAACACTGCTTAGAGGAGTTGTGCTGGCATTCAAGGGCTGTGATGCTGATGCTCCTCTTTTGAACCTGTCTTCAAACCCTGTCAAAAGTAATAATTGAAATGTGTTTTAAAACAAAAATAAAAATACCACAAGCAAAACATTCCACAACATGGGGATTAACAACATAGATTTAAGGATATTTTTGTTTGCTTTTACTAGTGCTTCTTTTCAATTTATCCTTATATCTAACAATACATTTTTAACTTTTTATTACTTTTCAAGCATACATGAAAGTAGAGACTAGCATAATGAAACCAATGTATCCATCACCCAACTTTAACAATTATCAATACATGATCAATCTAGTTTCAATTAAACTTCTTATTCTCCCCATCTCTCATTCCTCTTACAGAGTACTTTGAACCAAATCCCAGATAACATATTATTTCAACTGTAAGTATTTCAGTGTAATTATAAAATCTTAATGAAAATCTAATAGAAGGATTTAGGAACCCAAATTTCTTATTTAAAAAATAAGGATGTTGCTTTAAAAACACTTTACTTTCTTCAAAAGAACTTTAAAATCCAAAGAACTTTAAAATTACCATCTACAGAAATGTGTTAAACCAAAGAGATCAATAGTCTATATAAATCTACGTAAGATCATAACAAAGTAGCTAAATATGAATTCAGGGAAAACCCAATGTGATACCCAATTAAGCATAAGATGAACAGATGAAATCACTCCATTTGTCAAATAAGTTGTACACTGTGTAGAATGCAAATTAAAAAACCACAGTATCAATAGCTGACTTAAGGCTCAGCCTCACTCTCCAACCTGAAATTCTAAGGTTAAACCTAAGATGGTTGAATCCACCTATGGCAGTAAGAACAAAGAAAGGGCTTGAAGGAACTGAGTCCATCATAGAAAAAATGTGTTGCAGAATCTCAGGCCAAGAAGGGACCTTTAGAAGTTATTGTTTCAGGAACCAACTATGGAGCTACATTACTCTTCAAAGTCTGTTTTTAAAATTAGTTTTGATGAACAGTAATAGATTTGTTTTCATTATCAGAAATGTTACTATAGTTGCCCCTCTTAATTCCTGACCACTATATTCCCAAGTCACTGTATTAAGAAATATACTTACTATATAAATTACATATCTATGGTCACAGAAAACCTTGTATACATACCAATCTTGAACATCATCTATGAATTTCTCTAAATTAGACCAAAATTTCTATAATTACCAATCAATGATTGTTTTATGACATTAAAAACTAAAAATTTAAAGATTAAATTACAATACTCTAATTGAAGTTGGCAGATAATTTTGATTTAGACAATGTTTCCATTACCCTCATTATTAACAATGAAAATTTGTACTTAAGTATTATCTTTATAAAATTATGAAAAAATTAAGATAATATACAAATATTACAAAGCTTACTTATTTTTCTCACCTTTCCCATATGACTGATATGATTTTGTAAAAATATTAATGACACTACGTGGACTTCCCTTTGCCAATTCTTCCCACGGTTCTTTGCTTTGTGTACCACCTATGTGACCCAAAAGTGGTAAGAATTTTTCAGCTTCCTTCTGAAACTGTTTGATGGGTTCATAAGCATTTCTTTCTCCAGCACAAAATTCCTTTTCCTTTAAGATTTCTGCTATCTTCAAAGAGGGCCGTCCATCTCGGCCTCCCTCTTCTTCAGAGAGACTCCCCTCACTAAGAAGAGGCCCTTCACTGACTGAGTCTGTGCTGGAACCAAGAGACGTTTTGGCTTTGAATTGAGAACAAGGCTGAAGATCAGAGCTAGAAGAGTCAGTCTGCTTCTTACACAACTGTGCCAGCAGCCCTTCTGGTTTGGGACCAGGGGATCTCATTCTGAAGCTTGATATGGCACTATGAGGTCTTATCACCTCAGGAAGCTTTTTAAATTCACTAAGGTTGCCTACACCAGGAAGCTCATCATCAAAAGTTGCATGAGATACACAGGTTCCTAGCATCTTTTGAATTCTGGCAGCGAAAACATCTTCAGTATCCTCTTTCACAGGTGGACTTATAACCTTTGTCCAAGGTCCATCTTCTTGGGGTATTTGCTGCACATCATACTCAGTGTTCCACACTGACCCATAATTAATGTTAGCCCCAGCTAATTTCTTGGCTTCATTTTCAATCCTGCTGGACAAAGAAGCAGCTGTTGCTTTCAGGGCTTCAATACGATCTAGTTTACTCTTATATTGGCTGGCACTAGGTTTTAACAAGGCATCTTGATGAGCAGCCGGTGAGGTCAGATACGGTTGAGGTGTAAAAGTTAATGGCCCTGAAGCAGTATTATGGTTCTTCCTGGTTGGTAAAATAGATTCCAAATCCTTATGCAAAAATCCTGCATGCTCTAGACTCAAGAGATGGGAGAGTAAATTTCCAGCTGTTCCAACAAGAGGCTGTGGTTGAGAATGATGGACACGTGGGCTCAATCTATCAGGCGGCATCCATGTAGGTTCTGTCAAGTCCCTTCTGCAAATGAAAGTCACAATATGTTCGTTAACACAGCAACTCATAACTAAGCTAATGGGTTTTTTTTAAGTGTTGTCTTTTTCTGATTATAAGAGTAATGTACACTCACTGCAGAAAAAAAGGACAGGTGAAGAGGATAAGAAAGATAAAGATCACTCATAGCTAAACAATGACAAAGAGGCACTATTAATATTTCACTTAGAATTATATTTTCCCAAACGTTTTTCTACATGTATGTAATGTTTTGGTGTTAATTTCACAAAAATATAATTTTATCATACATACATACTGTTTTACAAACTGCTTTCTTCAACTAAGATATTTTGGACTATTCATTAAAGAGAAGGCATTCTTACCTTTAAGACTCTGTGGACAAAATTCTTTACAACATTGGCTCTACCCTTCCCTTTAAAAATAATGCTACATAAAAGAGAATGCTAAGATTGATAAATATTAGAGAAGCATCGAACAGACTGTCAAACTTCAGAGGGAAGGCAGGAGAGGGTGGCGGGAGGGTAAGAGATCAACCAAAGGACTGTGTACATGCATATAAGAATAACCAATGGACACAGACACTAGGGGGTGAGGGCATGTGCTGGTGGTTTGGGGTAGCCGGGGAGAGCTCAATGGGGGAAAAAAGGACACATATGTAATACTATATGTAATACTTTAAACAATAAAGAATTTTTAAAAACTTAAAGCAGACTATAAAACAAAAAAAAGATTGATAAATATTAACATAGACATGATATATATTATTCTAATTAATAGTTAATTAATGACAAACATTTATGTTTAACATCATATATACTAAAGAAATAAAGAGACTACTACAATCTAGTTCTTAAAAAAATAATGAACATAAAAACAGTGAGTACCAATGTAAAACTATGAGAATCAGTCATATATATATGATACAATGAAAGGTGTCCATAAAGTCTAATAACAGAATAAAGATGTCCTAGGCAACATTATTTAATTCACCTGTTTCCAGACTATGGACACCCTGTATATTAAGGGATACTATAGATATATTGAAGGCTGATGTTAATTATTAAGAAGATTCTTAGACAAAATAACATGAAATTTTTTTCCCTTGGAATTATCCATTATTTTGGGATGATGACATGAATATGTTTATCAAATTTGAAGGTGACAGAAAGCTGGGAGGCACAGCTAACCCTACATTATCAAATGACTAGAGGCCCAGTGCACACATTTGTGCATGGGTAGGGTCCGGCTGGCCCACCCCAATGGGGGCCCATCAGGCCGGGATGGCAAGGGGGCAGGACCACCGATCAGGGTGTTGGGGGCCAATCAGGAGCAGGGCCAGCTGGGGGGAGGGACCACGGGCGGTTGGCCAGCCAGCCCCGTCCCTGGTTGGGTGGTGGGGGCCAATCGGGGGCGGGGATGGGGCCAGCCAGGGGGTTGGCCAATCAGGGCCCGAATCAGGTTAGTTGACTGCCGTAGTGCGCGTCATAGCCACCAGTCGTTCTGGTCGTTCCACCATTCCAGTCGCTGGGCTTTTATGTATATCAACTAGAGGCCCGGTGCATGACATTCGTGCACGGGGTGGAGGGCCCTCAGCCTGGCCTGCACCCTCTCGCAGTCCAGGATCCCTCGGGGGATGTCCGCCTGCCGGCTTAGGCCCGACCCCCCTGGGGATCACGCCTAAGCCGGCAGTCAGACATCCCTCTCGCAGTCCAGGGATCTTGCAGCCCAGGACCCCTCGCTCCTTACCACCCACCTGCAGTGGAGGCAGGAGAGGCTCCCGCTACCACCACTGTGTTTGCCAACCATGAGCCCAGCTTCTGGCTGAGCAGCACTCCCCCTGTGGGAGTGCACTGACCACCAGGGGGCAGCTCCTGCATTGAGCATCTGCCCCCTGGTGGTCAGTGTGTGCCATGGCCACCATTCGGTCGATTTGCATATTAGGGTTTTATTTTATAGGATGACTCAAAGTTATTTGGACAGGCTGCAACCTTAGACCAAACTAGTACAGATAAATGTGAAGTCCTACCAATTAAGTTTTTAAAAAAAATCATTTGCAGGAGGGTAACCAGGGTGATGAGGAAACAGAAAAACATGTCATGTAAAGTTGGGTTTGGAGGTTATGTTGTAGCACTCTTTTGTACTGAAGGGCTACTATGAAAATAGAATGAAGAAAGGAAGATTGGTGCATAGATTCTATGCCACTGAATATAGATCCTTACAAATGCAAGGTGTGAGGTTATTAGGGCCCAAACTAAGCTGGTAGTAAGGGAATGCAAAGGAAGTTATAAATAGCCCTGGCCAGCTTGGCTCAGTGGATAGAGTGTCAGCCTGTGGACTGAAGGGTCCCAGGTTCGGTTCCGGCTGGGGGCACGTGCCTGGGTTGCAGGCTTGATCCCTGGTGGGGACATGCCGGAGGCAGCTGATCGGTGATTCTTTCTTATCATGGATGTTTCTCTCTCTCTCTCCTTCTCCCTCCCTCTCGGAAATCAGTAAATATGTTTTTAAAAAAGGAAGTTATAAATATAAAAGTATTGCTGAGCAAAAATACAAAATATTTAAATTCAACTGTTTAGAATACCAATTTTTTGGCAGGTACTATGTTTATGGTAGAGGATTAGGGATAAACTAAAATGAAAAGATGTAATCCAGTTAAGACTTAATCCTTACTCTTTGATTTCTCAAGATCTAGAAGGGCTGAGAGACTAATAAACAACTAAAATACAGTGTTAAGTACTAATACAAAGATATATAAAGTTCAATAGGGTGTAGACAGGGAACTCTGCTAGCCAAGGAAAGTGCCTTTTGAGCCCTCCCCTGCAGGCCTGATCGCCCCCAACTGCCCTCCCTTTCAGGCCTGGTCCCTCCCAACTGCCCTCCCCTGCAGGCCTGATTGCCCCCAACTGCCCTCCCTTTCAGGCCTGGTCCCTCCCAACTGCCCTCCCCTGCAGGCCTGGTCCCTCCCAACTGCCCTCCCCTGCTGGCCATCTTGTGCTGGCCATCTTGTGTCCATATGGGGGCTGCCATCTTGTGTTGGAGTGATGGTCAATTTGCATATTACCTCTTTATTAGATAGGATAGGTAAAAGTTGAATAGAATAGAAGATGCAGTAAGTAGAAGTGTAATCATGCTTAAGTCTCTATTGGAAGATAGAAACCAATTTCTAAACAAACCTCTTGCTCACATAGGTCAGTCAACAAAATTAACTGAGCACAGACCACTATACTAAATTTTATGGGAAGATAGACAGACCCTTGATCATCTTTCATTCTCTCCTTTTTACCTTGCAAGAGGCTGTGGTGGTTCTGACAGGGACATGTCACTGCTGGAAGATGCACTTGGGGGACGTTCCTGCACTTTGTTTTCTTTGTCAGATTCTCCAGATGGCTGATACCCTGGTCTGGTCTAGTAGAAAAAGGACATCAAATGCATCTGACTCCAATCACAAAGATATATTCAGGGAATACATGGGACAAATATTAAATCATTTCACCTTTATAAAAATCATAAAATGTAGGTGCTTTTTTTCCTGTCAAACAAAACCCATTTAAACTTAATTTGTTTTAAAAATAGCCATTACAATTAATAGCAAATTTATACCTGAAATCCAACAAGGGAACCTAATATTAACTGCATAATTTAGAGGATATTATATTCTTTCTAAACCTCAATTTCTCACCAGATAAGTAAAAATACTAGTATTATCTACATCTGCTCAGACTTGTGAAAATTTACTAAAGCTAAGTCTATAAAAACCTTTAAAACGGTACACATTTAATGTTACTTATTATTTTTAAAAATATTAACAATACTCATAAAATTACTACAATGAACTAGAATATTCTCTAATTTCAGCACAGATCACAAAACTAGGCTTTTCATTATTATAATCTAACTTCATGTGCTCAGTAATACAATGAAAACTAGCAATGGATGATGAGATGAACAGACTGATAACAGAGAAATAGTAAATCTATAATTGAGAACTTATGTTCAATCATATTTATCAAATAACTCTTCATATACAATAAATTTCATGAAAGGCCATCATTACAAATTTTGCCTGACCATACAGAATGGTTGGTAATTTTTAAATAGTATAGCAAATAAACTTTTCCTAACCATGAATTACTTCCCTTTGTATTTCTGCCACTACTATTACCTGTATTTCCTGCATAGTATGTTGATGAGTCGGCTCTTCAAGCAAGGTCTTTTCTAGTAGCAATTTGGAGTAAGTTTCCTGTAGACGCCTAGTTGCTGATGGCTCAGAAGGAGGCACATTTTTTACTTTAGTAAAGGCTTCTTTCTGCTTCCGGTAGAGCTCCTGCAATCGTTTGTTCTTCTGCTCAGTGGCCTCCTTTTGAGCCTTCTTCTCTTCATTTTGCTTCCTCTTCCTTTCCTCCTGCTGTTTAACAATGTACTGTCGTACCTCATCTGTGTCATAGTGGCGCTTTTTAGAAATAACAGGGGGATCTTCATTAGCTGTTATTTTGTCAGGTTTTCTTTTTATTGGGCTATGACTCCTCCAAGCTTGTACTGGTGCTGATGACTTCTGATTTTGTAACTCTCCTGCCTCTAGCCTTGTCACAGAATCCAGCTGTAGGTCATCAAGAATTCCACGAATTTCAACAGGTAAAAAGTCTTTATTTAAGGCAGTATTTACCTCCTGTTTATTATCTGGAAGAGATCGAGCTAATTTCTTTATATTATTTTCAGACCGAGCTCTACTTCTTGAACGTTCTGAGTTTCGTGGAAGATGTCTATGTGAAATATTCAACCTGGGATCAGATTCTGCTCTTCCAATATGATTTCCTGCAAAGGATGAACTGTTAGTGATGTATTAAAATTCTGTATTCTTTCCTAAAATTTATTGCACTCACTGAGAAAATTTCCCTTTATCTTAAACTCTAATTTAAATATTGTATAAAGTCTTCTAAAGAATATTATAGAAGGAAACAAAATCATCTCTTTTTTTTTTTTAGCAGTAGGAGAATTTCTATATTCTGAAACATTATGCTTCCTTGGCATTAGAAAAAATGCATATTTTAATATTTCTGAAATAAGGACAGATATTGTTGATGTGAATATTTAACTATTAATGGAAAATTATTATCTCTCTCTCTCATGTGCTTATTTAATGTTACTCTCCCTCCCAAACTCCCAAACGTCTGATTTAAAAAAACCAACAATATTACACTGACACAACTCTCCACCAAGAGTGACAGAAAAAATTAAATATATAGAAAAACAATCATGTTATCATCTAGATATTTGTTGATGTGGCTTACTTTTAGGCTAAGAATGCATGTGAGTTTATTTACAAGCTAAATTAAAGTGAAGAGAAGCAAACACAAAGTATATATTAACTTCTATATACTAAATTATACCTGCAATTGCATTTTTTACTGAATCCATTCCGTAAGTTCAAATTAAGGCAGATTTTGCTACTGAAAAGGAAAGCTGGCCTATAGATGTAAATATTTCATTTTCCAAACTTAGCGTTCATGAAAAAGTAGCTAGTTACTGCAAATAGCATTCAAAAAGAATTTCAAAAAGAGAAAAGTAATGGAATCAAGGGTCAAACTAAGGAGTTGTGGATCCTATTCAAATTTTGCTACCCACTGCCTATATATCCAATTCTCTCTCAGGGCTTATTTCCTAATCTGTCAAATAAAAAAACTGAACCTTTTTAATGTATGCCTGTGTTTGTGTACATAGGGATCAGAGAAATTGGTTTTGATTCTCCTAAGGTTCCTAAAAGTCTATTAATATTTGATTAAGTGATGCTTTGATATTCACAATATAATAAATATAACATAAACAAAATTCTTAGTAGAGATCACCATAACTCCTCTGTGCAGAAGTTATCCATAGATAAGCCCAATAGAACGTCTTCTTTTTTGAGCTACATTCACAATTTTACATATAAAGCAGTCATAGAGCATTACCAAAAGAGTATTTTCACTCTCTTTAAGTACTTACATAAGAAAATTTTAATTATTGAGGTAATGTAATAGATTACTTGCCAGATTTAGTAGTTCTTTCTCTTCCACTTCTGTCACTTGATACTGTCCTTCGCTCTTTTTGCTCCATTTTGGGTGCAGGTCCCAGAATCTTCTTTACTAATTTTTGTCCATCTCGCCAAGAAGATGTACTTATCAGATGACTGCTACCTAAAATATAAGCATTGAATTTAAAATTTAAATTTTAGCTGTAAAAAGTATATCTACTCAATCATACAGGTTTCCTAATATTCTTAATGCTTATCTTATGCCAAAGTCAAAAGATTTATAATCTACTTTTACTTTTAACCCTAAGTCTCCAAAATCAATGAAGTTTGTTTAAATCTTGATGTACCCACACACAGTTAAGTACAAAATATTAATAATGATAACTGAAACCTAAAAACTAGGTCACTGAATCCAACAATTTTTCCACAGAACAAAAATATTCCTTAACTATAAAAGTGTTTGGTTATCCACACTAGCACAGTATCTGGCACATAGTAAAATGTATATTTGCTGAACTTAATCTAAGCACAGAAAAAAATTTGAGTAAATATATAACATATAACAGTTAACTGTGATTACCTTTGGAGGTGATGATATTACAGGGAATTTCACATTAAATTTCACAGATATATACCAAAACTACACACTACATTTTTATGTGTAAAATAATGACATTAAACAAATACTATCAACATTTTCAATTATCCCAATTATAAAAGTTTATAAAAATAAAAGAATGTTCCAGTAAATACAGCTGTTTACCAGGAGAAAATCTTTTCATTTACTATTGTTAGCTTGTAAAAAAATTAAAATTAGACCATCATCTCAAAATAGACAGTAACTTAAAAACAACAAATGATATAAAAGACTGTTTATAAAATAGAAACCATAAAAAATAACCATGAGATATATATTTAAATACAAAGTAATATAAGAAATGGAATAAGCCCTAACTGGTTTGGCTCAGTGGATAGAGCATCGGCCTGAGGACTCAAGGGTCCCAGGTTCGATTCCGATCAAGGGCATGTACCTTGGTTGCAGGCACATCCCCAGTAGGAGGTGTGCAGGAGGCAGCTGATCGATGTTTCTCTCTCATCGATGTTTCTAACTCTCTCTATCCCTCTCTCTTCCTCTCTGTAAAAAATCAATTAAAAAAAAAAAAAGAAATGGAATAAAAATAAAATAGTCCTTTAAACCTAATTAAATTAGAAAAATGATCTTTACATTCATAGTCATTGTTGGTTGAATTATAATAAAACCATTCTAGTTATGCATTGCTTGTTGAAATATAAGTGGATATAAAAAATATATATATAATCTAATAATAGACAAACATGGTAATTGACCATACCTCCGCTACGCTTCCCATTGGCTAATCAGCAAGATATGCAAATTAACCCAACCATGATGGCGGCCAGCAGCCACGCAGCTGGAGCGAGCAGGAGGTTTGCTTGCTCCAGTGATGGAGGAAGCCAAGCTTCCTCCTGCTGCGGCTGGGCTCTGAGCTCCACTTTAAGTAAGCAACAAAGTTGCAATTATAGAAGCTAAACAAACCCCAGATGCCTGCTTTCAGCTAGCCGTGGCCTGGGACATGGAGCGGCAAGGCAACAAAGTTTCAATTACAGAAGGTAAATAAATCCCAGAATAAAAAAAAAAAATAGAATCACCTGAACAACTTTTTAAAAAAATACTTATGTCTGGGCTCCACTCCTCTGAGATTTAGTTAATTAGTATAGGGTCAGGGAATTTTTTTAAACTTCCCCATGTGATTCTAATGCTTAGCCCTTATTTCACAAAGGAAAAAGAACACAAATCCAGAGTGGAGAAGCAATTTGCCCAAAGTCACCCAGCATGTCAGCACACGGTGCACCAAGAGAGACTGTGGCAATAGCAAGAATATGTTGATGATGTTTATAATTTTTCTTGTTGGAGTTATCCCGGAAGCATTTTTCTTAGTTCAGAGAGGTATTATGTCATTTACCTTTTACTGTGACAGCAGCAGTTATTCTTCTGGTAAGACTGAAATGGGTTCCCATTCCCTGACCACAGAAGGACAGAGATGGCATTGCGCATTACTGCACTTAGCCACAATTAGCAAAGCTCCCTAGGAGGCCACTTGAGGTGCCCAAAATACTGCTTCTCTACAATGATCACCCAGCGCTGAGGGACCGCAGCAGTGGTGAGAAGAGAGAGAGCTGGAAAAGAAAGGAAAGCTGTCCCTCCTAGAGGGAAGGAGCTGAGAACAACTGAGAACCAGCCAGAGCTGCCAGGAGGGCAAGGCAAGAAAGGAAAAGAATTTCAATGAGCCTAGGGAGCCTCTGCTCCGCCAACAGCCAAACCATGATGGACAGCCTGGCAACATCCACCTCTCCCCCCACAACCCCACTCCCTCCTCCCCCCTCGCCCCTCCACACACACCACACACACCAGGAGCCTGAGATCCAAAAGAAATGTTAAAAACTGGCTCTGGCCCTAGCTGGTTTGGCTCAGTGGATAGAGCATCAGCCTGGGCACTGAAGGGTCCCAGGTTTGATTCCGGTCAAGGGAACATGCTCGGGTTGTGGGCTCGATCCCCAGTGTGGGGCATGTAGGAGGCAGCCAATAAATAATTCTTTCTCATCATTGATGTTTCTACCTGTCTCTCCCTCTCCCTTCCTCTCTGAAATCAATATAAATACATATTTAAAGAAATACAACACACACACACACACACAATAAATAGTATTATGTGTCAGGGGCCCCAAAACTGCTCATTCACCTTGTTCAAATAATGCAAATAATAGCATGGTATCTAATAGAAATAATACAAAAGAAAGAAAAAACAAATGAAAATGTTCATTATATTGTTATAAGAATTAACCTAAATAATGAAGAGTGTTGAATGGTGAATTAAACTAGATTTCTACTAAATAGAGTACTGTGTGGCCATTTCAAATCACAATTTCTATAAGAAATAACAAAAATGTTCTATAGAAAGCTTCTAAGAGAAAAAGATAAAACTTTATATATGCAATGACTACAATCACATATTATTATGATTTTAAAACTTTTGTAAGGAAGTACACAAAATAATACTAGTACTTTATTTAACTAAGGGTAGTTTTTTTTGTGGTTTCTTCTATTTTTCAAGCTTTTGTGATGCCATGCCTTCTATATATATAAAAGCCTAAGCGACCATACAACCGAATGACTGATCGCTATGACGTGCACTGAACACCAGAAGGCAGATGCTAAACGCAGGAGCTGCCCCCTGGTGGTCAGTGTGCTCCCACAGCAGGAGTGCCACTCAGCTGACCGACCCATCCCAGTGGCCCACCAGCCCGGCGGCAGCCACTCACTCCCTCAGTAGTTCCCAGGTCCAATCTCCAGAGAACAGGCCAGGCCCGATCCCGAAAGCGACGCCTCCTAGAAGTTGGCCTTGGGCACCTCGGCCGCTTCCCTTCCCTAGACACTCCGCAGGGAAGAAACAATATAAAAGCAGCTGCCAGGTGGCTCCCAACAACCGGCACAAAAGTCAGCAGGACAGATCTGGATCCCGGGCTAGCAAGGGCATCCCACTGCCCGCCCAGAGGGCCGATTGCGTCCTTGCCCCCCTCACCTCCCTCCGGATGGACACCAGACATAGGGCTCACAGCCGCTGAGGCGACGCTAGCCTCTCCCAATCGGGATTGACTGGGTGCAAGCCGGAGGCAGGCACAGTGGGGCCGGGATGAGTGGGAAAGGCAGGCAGAAGTTGCAGGCGGTGTTGGACTGCGAGTTTCGGCCAGATCCCTGCAGGCCAAGCCCAAGGGACCCCACCTGTGTACGAATTCGTGCACCAGGCCTCTAGTTAATAATAAAAGACATTTGTTTAGAGTTTCTTTAAATGGGGCTTTAATTTAAAAGTTTAAATGCAAGTATAGTTTTAATGAAAACATCTATTATGAAGAAACATGAATTATAAATGTGTGCTATTTATTTTATAAAAGAAATATTTTTGCAACTTGTTATTAACCTTAAACAGTCAATCTAAAATATTTAAAAGATTTTACGTCTATTGCTCAATTTAGTTATAAAAAACTTTATGCTTTTAAGCAAAATTGAGAGAACAGACCTCCCTTCAATTTCAACTTACTTTTCTGAATCAAAAGCAAGCAACTATAAATATACTGGTAGTTATTTATAAATGTTGGCTTCTGAATATCCTTGTTGGTTATTTCTGAATTCTGGCTTTCTGAAATAGTCTCATGCAGTCATTGGTAGAAAAAGAGGACTTCCACTATAGATAAACTATTAATACAGCTTTTGCACATTTAATGACTCAGTCTCAGTCATTGCCCCAGTACACACAAAGGAATTAGCCTACCACAAAACTGGACAAATATAATCCAAGGTCAGTGTTCAAAAGTTATAGTAGTTCCAGTGTTTCATTTCAAACTATGCCCCTGATAACAGTATTACATAGTAACTCATGAAAAATAACATGCCTTATTATTATTTTTTATTGATTTCAGAGAGGAAAGGAGAGGGAGATAGATAGAAACGTCAATGATGAGAGAATCATTGGTCAGCTGCCTCCTGCATGCCCACTACAGGGGATCAAGCCCACAACCCAGGCATGTGCCCTTGACTGGAATCAAACCCGGGATCCTTCAGTCTGCAGGCTGACGCTCTATCCACTGAGCCAAACCAGCTAGGGCATGTGCCTTGTTTTTTTAAGAATTAGTTTAGTTTACATTCAGATAATTCATGCTCCTATAAATATTTTTTTTATTTGTATACAGTGAGGGTCATTCTCTTCTGACAGCTAAAGTTAACAATGGGTGTCACAAAATATGTTATTTGCCACTCTATTAATTAGTCTATGACCAAAAATACAAGCGCCTGGTCAAAACCCAGTGCCCCATCACTCCTGCTCTTTGTTCCCACAAATCTTGCACACCCCCTATCATACATTCATCACACTTTATTCTAACTGTGTATTACCGTCTTCCTGACAAGATTATAAGCTTCAGGAGAGCAGGGACTATGTGCATCTTGCTTACAACTGTACTGCCTAAGCTAGTATAGCACAATACCTCACATATAGCAAGTGCTCAAAAATATATGCATAATGAATGAATGTATGAATGATTGATTCAAAATGTCTCCAAGCTGAAAGTGACAAGCTCCCAACTTTCTCCACTCTCTCTTGGCCCAAATTACTCACTGACATAAATATGATATACTAAAACAGCCATTTTCAGTATAATCAGAAATAATAATAATTAGTAATGGACTTATTCCTAACACTTGAGTGCTTACCATACATATGCCAGGTACTACATTGAGTCCTTTTAGATATTATTTTAGTTCTGACAACGACCCCATGAGAAGTACTACTATCTTCTTATTTTACATATGGGAAAAATGAAGGACACTAAAATTAACTCATTTACCAAAGGATCAAAGCTAGTTTATAAATCTGGGCAATCTGGATAGAGCCTAAAATGTTGATCACTATGGAACTAGGGAATTCTCTTTTTCACAGTATTGATCAACTCAGAGCCCAGCCTGACCACTACAGGCATGGACTGCCATACATTTGTTAGTGATAGTCATAAGCAATCCCTTTCTATATAAAAGTTTACTGCATAAAAATCATTACCTTTCATCTGATTAATTTTTATTAAAAAATGTCTGAAAAAAATTTGGGGGTGGGTGATAGATGTGTTTAGTATCATGGTAAACCTGTGGCTTCATGGGTATAGACTTACTAGTATATAAGAACTTATCAAACTATACATTCTAAATACATGTAGGTATACTATGCCAATTAAATACACATACACAAAATAATCTATCTATCTACACTAATAAAAGAGAAACATGGTAATTAGCGTACGACCGCTACCCTTTTCATTGGCTAATCAGTGAGTATATGCAAATTAACTGTCAGCCAAGATGGCGGCCGGCAGCCAGGCACTGAAGCGAGCACGAGGCTTGCTTGCTGCAGACTCCAATGTTCCTTGCCTCACTTGCCGGCCTCTCATCTGCAAGTCTAAGGAACTATATACTATGTTGCAAATAAGAAGGTAAACAAAACCCCAGAAAACAGCCGGACTGAAACCCAGCC